>NC_092373.1:210007208-210348041 GCF_030028105.1 Mobula birostris
CGCTTGGTCAACATCTTTTCGATAGCACACATCAAGTATTTTGTTTTACGTCTGTTTTTCTTTCACCTGAAATGTGTTTCTGGGATTGTTAGAGACTGCGATTTACAACTTGCAAATTGTTTGAGTGACCAAGCGCTTCGTTCGCTCCGAGAAGATTCTGGGAAGCGAGCGCGTACTCGGACGGCCTCAATGAAAAGAAACTATGAGGAGTGGCGGGAATCGATTTTCCAATCCGTTTCACCCGTTAACAAGTCCGTTAATCGGGGATTAAAACGTAGAGGAAGATTCAGACATCCAGGCGAATGCGGAAAACGATCGAGAGTGCAGCACCGATTCGCGGCCTTTTGATCTCTGCCAGAGAAGGATTCTGTAAGCGACTGTTGACAGTGTGGTTCTCTGTGCAAGGCGGGTAGGCCTCTCTGATCGGGTGGTGTTCTTCTTTTTCCATGAACGTCAGTGACATCAGGGGATGGTCTCGTGGTTTTGTATTTATGGATTCCTGGCTTTTTCAGACTTGTGAGTTTTATGTTCTGTGTTTTTCATTGCCCGTTCCTTTTCCATTTTGTTTTGCGAGGGGAGGATGTTTGGGGTTTCGTGTTCCCTTACTATTCTGATAGTTTCTTTTTTGTGCGGGGAGAGGCTGTTCCTTTCGGAACACGAGGCAAACGTTCCTGTTCCGTTTCGTGCCGTGAGGGTTGGGGTAGTTGATGATCAGGGTGCCGTTCTTTTGGTCGGGAGTGGAGATATGGGTTCGATGTTTTCCTCTGAATTATTTTCATGTTCTTTCTTCGTTTCTTGCCTCACTGGAGAAATAAAGAAGAACATCAAAGTTGCATATGGATACATGCTTTGATAATAAATGAACATCTGAAACTTTGAAAGTTGCCGTCCGGTGCGCTAAAACAACGTTATTGTTTAACTGCTCTACATTTTATCTGTAGCTGCATTCTGTTATTGTTTTACCTTGTTCTGACTCAATGCACTGTATGATCTGTATAAATAGGATACACGACAGGATTGTCACTGTCTCTGTACAGGCGTCTACTATAAATCAATCTCGCCAAGTACGGCAAGGCGCCAGGTCACTGCACATTGCTCTTCCTGTCTGGCAATGCCCGTTTTATTTCCGATTATTTGGGAGCTCGAAGCTCACAGACTGTTACCCAGTATCGTCCCAGGTGGTTAACCACAGGCGTCCACCTGCCTCACGGCCAGGTCTGTGAGCGGTGACAGGAGAGGGTGACTGAAGGAAAATCATCCTTCTCAGCTCCTGAGCGCGAACCCCACGCAGGTAGAAGATAAAGATGCTCTTTCCCACTGCAGGCCTGCAGGTCACCCTTCGGAAAGGGGTAGCGGAAACTTAGCCTTCTCCACCCCCACTTCCGATCAGGGACTCGCGAATCCACAGCAGCAGGTCGTGGATGGCCGTATGAGCAGCTGGTGCATATTACATTTCCTATTTATGTGACCGCTGACGCCAGGCAGACCAACTTTGAAGAGTATTGATAATGGCTGAGGTCACCAGTATTGTAAAGACTCTTTTCAGAAGAAGGCAATAACAAAGTACTGCGAAAGAAAAAAAAAATGACATGATCAATTATGTTAATGGATGGACCATAATCGCCCACGTCATGTGACAGGACACATAACAGTAACAATGATTAACTTACTTCTGATGCCTTCCTGGCAGAGTTTCATTTCAGGAGTTCAGTACTCTCTCCCTCCATATAAGAGGCTACGTTATCCAATCGACAGTAACCCTGACAGCCAAAGTCCCATTTTCCCTTGTCTGGATATTTCAAATAGAAGGCTCTCAACTTATGGATGTTTTCACTTCCTCGCAAATTTTCTCGTGTCGCATAATAAATTTCATTCCAGTGTAACTCTTTCTCATGGCTCGTCACAAACCTGGGTCGTTAGCCGACTCTGCTATCAGCCACTTGACTCAGCGGTGCGAAAGCCGCCTTCCATACGTAACACACGTCTGGGTAGGTATGATTTGGGTTCAAGAAACAGGAAAGTTTGAATATTCTAATGAGGGAACGTTAACTCTGCTGAATGCTGTGTAAATGCTGCCCAAAGCAGAGTTATTGTTCACCAGGAAATAACTGATGGTACACTGGTAAAAATTACAAAGTAAAGATATTTTACAATATTTCCTCTTTAACAAACAGTTAGCAGAAAAAGGAAATAAGAATGAAAGAGCCCAATAGAATCAAACCAGTATAAACGTGCACATAAAGGTTTCTGTTGTGGTTGGTTGTATCGCTTTACTCACGATGATGAATTCCAGACACCGGTCACAGGTCGAAATTCCGTCGGCGAACTTCACGAAAAAACTGGCTAGCTCAGAATCCTTGGAAATTCCTCCTTGAAACCAGTCGTCCGCACAAAACACTGTTGGCAACAAGGTCTCCCCTTCAGGCGGGCTCTCCAAGCGCCTTCCATTGTGCTCCTCTACTCACCCCAAACGAGAGTACTGTCCTTCAGAAATCTGATCCCGCCCAGCTCTTTCGGAGCAACTATAGCATCTCACTCGGCGCCGTGTTCCAACGCGTTCTCAAAAGAACTGGATTGTCGAACGGAACATTGCTATGCTGGGCAAATGTCTTCGTATCTATAGCCAAAGCTGAAACACTAGACTATAAAGCTATAGGACACACTGCTAAAAAATACCTCACCGCCTAGAAGTAGAAATACAATAAAGCATGCTCTGAACAAGTAACTAGTAACTACATTAGGGCGATTTGAACTAGGCTCAGCCCCATTGCATTTGTTTCACGACTGCCACAACAGCCACAGTGGCATACGAGATGAAACAAATTTACGGCTCAGCATGTTAACGTTATCCAAGTTTGTCATTTGCCTGCTTTTGACCATGACTGTCGAAACATCTCCTATTATGGATAAATCTTTCAATCGGAGTAACTGCAACCGGATCCATTATTTCTTCTGAGAGCTTCAGGATTAAACATTCAAGAACATTCAATGACACATCCAACAGCTCAAAGAAGAATGAAATAATTGTTACCCAGGATGCAGCGCCAAAAATAACATGATAAGGAACAGATTTTTTTTTTCAAAACACAGAAGTTGCAACATGCAGGATTCCCTAAGCGTTAATTTTCAGGATGAGTCGGTGGTAAGGAAGGCAGAGGTGCAACTAGCATTGATTTTGAGAGGATTAGAATATAAAAGTAAAGATATAACGTTGATGCTTTATACACTACTGGTGGTGAGGCCTTATTTGGAGTATTGTGAGCCGGTCTGGGTTCCCTGCCTAAGAACAGATATGCGGATAATAGAGAGTTTTCAAAGGAGGCTCGCGAAAATGATTGCAGGGTTGAAAGCCTTCTCATATGAAAACGTTTGATGACCCAATGTGTCCACTTAGCGCAAATCAGAAGAATGAGGGGTGATCTCAATGAAACCTAGCGAATGTTGAAAGGCAAACAAGAGGAATTCTGCAGATGCTGAAAATTCAAGCAACACGCGTCAAAGTTGCTGGTGAACGCAGCAGGCCAGGCAGCATCCCTAGGAAGAGGTACAGTCGACGTTTCAGGCCGAGACACTTCGTCAGAACTAACTGAAGGAAGAGTTAGTAAGAGATTTGAAAGTGGGAGGGGGAGGGGAGACATCTGAGGCAGAACGCTCTGTCCTCAGTAAGGGCCTCACCTTTGTCCCCCTTCGCCCAAATCTCAGCAAGTTCCGTGTTCGCCATGATACGGAACTCTTCTTCTGCCGTCTCCGTCTCCGAGCCTACTTCTTCGGCAAGGACTCTTCCATCCCACCGATGACCCCTTCTCCCATCTTCAACCTTCCTCCTCTTCATGGACACCCCGCTCTGGTCTTCTGCCTGCTCTGGATCTCTTTATTGCTAACTGCCGACGGGACATCAACCGTCTCGACTTCACCGCACCTTGTTCCCATTCCAACCTCACTCCTTCCGAACGCTCTGCTCTCCACTCCCTCCGCACTATTCCTAACCTTACTATTAAACCCGCCGATAAGGGCGTTGTAGTCTGGCGTACTGACCTCTACCTTGCCGAGGCACAGAGACAACTCGCGGATACCTCCTCTTATTTACCCCTCGATCGTGACCCCACTAAGTAGCACCAGGCCATTGTGTCCCACACCATCACCGACTTTATCCGCTCAGGGGATCTCCCAGCCACTGCTACCAACCTTATAGTTCCCACACCCCGCACTTCCCGTTTCTACCTCCTACCCAAGATCCACAAACCTGCCTGTCCTGGAAGGCCTATTATCTCAGCTTGCTCCTGCCCCACCGAACTCGTTTCTGCATACCTTGACACGGTTTTATCCCCCCTTGTACAATCCCTTCCGACCTATGTTCGTGACACTTCTCACGCTTTTCGATGATTTTAAGTTCCCTAACCCCCACCGCTTTATTTTCACCATGGAAGTCCAGTCCCCATCAGGAAGGTCTCAAAGCTCTCTGCTTCTCTTTGGATTCCAGACCTAACCAGTTCCCCTCTACCACCACTCTGCTCCGTCTAGCGGAATTAGTCCTTACTCTTAATAATTTCTCCTTTGGCTCCTACCACTTACTCCAAGCTAAAGGTGTAGCTATGGGCACCCGCATGGATCCCAGCTATGCCTGCCTTTTTGTTGGCTTTGTGGAACAATCTATGTTCCAAACCTATTCTGGTATCTTTCTCCCACTTTTCCTTTGCTACATCGACGACTGCATTGGCGCTGCTTCCTGCACGCATGCTGAGCTCGTTGACTTTATTAACTTTGCCTCCAGCTTCCACCCTGCCCTCAAGTTTACCTGGTCCATTTCCGAAACCTCCCTCCACTTTCTAGATCTTTCTGTCTCTAACTCTGGAGACAGCTTATCCACTGATGTTTACTATAAGCCTACTGACTCTCACAGCTATCTGGACTATTCCACTTTTCACCCTGTCTCTTGCAAAAATGCCATCCCCTTCTCGCAATTCCTCCTCCTCTGCCTCCTCTGCTCTCAGGATGAGGCTTTTCATTCCAGGACGAAGGAGATGTCCTCCTTTTTTAAAGAAAGGGGCTTCCCTTCCTCCACCATCAACTCTGATCTCAAACGCATCTCCCCCATTTCAGGCACATCTGCTCTCACTCCATCCTCCCGCCACCCCACCAGGAATAAGGTTCCGCTGGTCCTCACCTACCATCCCACCAGCCTCCGGGTCCAACATATTATTCTCCGTAACTTCCGCCACCTCCAACGGGATCTCACCACTAAGCACATCTTTCCCTCCCCCCCCCCCCGCTTTCCGCAATGATCGCTCCCTACGCGACTCCCTTGTGCATTCGTCCCCACCATCCCTCCCCACTGATCTCCCTCCTGGCACTTACCCTTGTAAGCGGAACAAGTGCTACACATGCCCTTACACTTCCTCCCTTACTACCATTCAGGGCCCCAGACAGTCCTTCCAGGTGAGGCGACACTTCACCTGTGAGTCGGCTGGGGTGATATACTGCGTCCGGTGCTCCCGATGTGGCCTTCTATATATTGGAGAGACCCGACGCAGACTGGGAGACCGTTTTGCTGAACACCTACTCTCTGTCCGCCAGAGAAAGCAGGATCTCCCAGTAGCCACACATTTTAATTCCACATCCCATTCCTATTCTGACATGTCTATCCACGACCTCCTCTACTGTAAAGATGAAGCCACACTCAGGTTGGAGGAACAACACCTTATATTCCGTCTGGGTAGACTCCAACCTGATAGCATGAACATTGACTTCTCTAACTTCCGCTAATGCCCCACCTCCCCCTCGTTCCCCATCCGTTATTTATTTTTATACACACTTTCTTTTTCTCACTCTCCTTTTTCTCCCTCTGTCCTTCTGACTATACCCCTTGACTATCTTCTGGGCCCCCCCTCCCACTTTTCCTTCTCCCTGCCCTCCTATCCCATGATTTCCTCATATCCCTTTTGTCAAATCACCTGTCCATCTCTTGGCTCCATCCCTCCCCTCCTGTCTTCTCCTATCATTTTGGATCTCCCTCTCCCCATCCCACTTTCAAATCTCTTCCTAGTTCTTCCTTCAGTTAGTCCTGACGAAGGGTCTCGGCCTGTAACGTCGATTGTACCTCTTCCTAGAGATGCTGCCTGGCCTGCTGCGATCACCAGCAACTTTGATGTGTGTTACTTGCACGTTGAAAGGCCTCGATTTGGTGTACGTGGAAAATATGTATCAAATACCATAGGGCACAATCTCAAAATAGAGAGAGGTCTTTTCAGAGGAAAGATAAGTAGGCAGTTCTGCAAGAGGGTGGCGAAAGTGCGGAATTCGTTGCCACAGCCCCTTGTGGAGGCCACATATTTGTTTATAAATTAGAGAGATTAATAGTTTATTGATGGATGAGGACATGAAAAGGGACACGGGGTTAGGCAGAAAGCCGTGGCCAAGAGGGAAATGGGTCTTCTGTGATGAAATAGTGTGGAGAATGTGCTATCTACCAGTGTTGATGTTGTCCAGAATACCGCCACACATATATGCAGACGCACATACGTACAGAGTACTCTGCAGAAGTCTTAAGCATATTTTATATAGCTAGGATGCCTAAGACTTTTGCTGAGTAGTGTATTTGACAACTAGGAGTGACGCCTGTGTACTTTTGTGTGTGTGTGTACGTGTGTGTGTTTGTGTGCTTCTGTGTCTGTCTTTTTCTGGGTGCCTGCGTCGGTATGCTTGTGAATATTAAAATGCGTGTCTGTGTATGTCGGTGTATGTGTGTGTCTCTGGGTGTCTCCATGTAACTGTGGTGACTAAGTGTCTGTCTATGTTTGTGTAGCTGTGCATCAATGTCTGATTGTACATATATCTGTTTGCCTGTCTGCAAATGTCTGTTGTTGCCTCAGCAGGTCGGGCAGCATCTGTGGAAACGACCAGTCAACGTTTCGGGCCGGAATCCTTCGTCAGGACTGTAGAGGGAAGGGGCAGAGGCCCTATAAGAAGGTGGGGGAGGGTGGGAAGGAGAAGGCTGGTAGGTTCCAGATGAAAAACCAATAAGGGGAAAGGGATGGGGTGGGGGGGGGGGGAAGCAGGGAGGGGATAGGCAGGAAAGGTGAAGGAATAAGGGAAAACACAATGGGTAGTAGAACGAGGCGGAACCATGAGAGGGGTGATAGGCAGCTGGGGGAGGGGGCAGAGTGAAATAAGGATAAAGGAAGGGAGTGGGCGGGGGTGGGGGGGAAATCACCGGAATTTGAAGAATTCGATGTTCATACCAAGGGACTGGAGATTACCTGGACGGTATATGAGGTGTTATTCCTCCAAGATGAGTTGAGCCTCATCATGGCAGTAGGGGAGGCCATGTGTGGAACCATCTGAATGGGAATGTGAAGCAGAGTTGAGTGGCAACCGGGAGATCCTGTCTGTTGTGGAGGACGGAGCGGAGCTACTCGACGAAGCTGTCCCCAAATCTGTGCCGGGTTTCACCGATGTACAGGAAGCTGAACCGGGCGGGGTCACCGGATACAATAGTAGTCCCCTATAGACTCACAAGTGAAGTTTTGCCTCACCTGGAAGGACTGTTTGGGGCCCTGAATAGTGGCAAGAGAGGAGGTGTAGGGACAGGTGTAGCACTTGCACTTACAGGGATAAGTGCTGGGTGGAATATCCGTGGGGAGGGACGTATGGATCAGGGAGTCGCGGAGGGATTGATCCCTGCGGAAATCTCCGGTTGGCGTAACTGGTTCTCACAATTAATAACTTCTCCTTTGGCTCTTCCAACTTTCTTCAGACCAAGGGTGTAGCTATGGGCACTCGTATGGGCCCCAGCTATGCCTGCCTCTTCGTTGGTTATGTGGAACAGTCTGTGCTCCAAACCTATTCTGATACTGCTCCCCAACTTTTCCTTCGCTGCATTGACGACTACATTGGTGCTGCTTCCTGCACCCATGCTGAGCTCGTCAATTTCATTGACTTTACTTCAAACTTCCACCCAGCCCTCAAATTCACTTGGGATATCTCAGTCACTTCTCTCCCCTTTCTCAATATCTCGGTCTCCATCTCTGGAGACAGACTGTCCACTGACATCTTCTACAAGCCAACTGACTCACATAACTACCTCAGCTATATCTCTTCCCACCCCGCCACATGCAAAAATGCCATCCCCTATTCCCAGTTCCTCGACCTCCGGCGCACCTGCACCCAGGATGAGGCTTTCCTTTCCAGGACACCTCAAATGTCCTCTTTCTTTAAGGATCGTGGTTTCCCTTCTGCTGTCATCAATGATGCCCTCACCCACATCTCCTCCATTTCCCGCACTTCAATCCTCACCCCATCCTCCCACCACCACAATAGGGACAGAGTTCCCCTTGTCCTCACCTACTAGCCCAGCACTCTCCGGATCCAGCACATTATCTTCCGCAACTTCCGCCACCTTTAACAGGACCCCATAACTAAGCACATCTTTCCTTCTCCACCCCTCTGTGCTTTCCGCAGGGATCGGTCCCTCCGCGTCTCCCTGATCCACACGTCCCTCCACACGGATCGCCCACCTGGCACTTATCCCTGTAAGCGTAAGTGCTACACCTGTCCCTACACCTTCCTCTCTTGCCATCATTCAGGGCACCAAACAATCCTTGCAGGTGAGGTAACACTTCACTTGTGAGTCTGCTGGGGTCATCTATTGCATCCGGTGCTCCCGGTGCGACCCCTTCTACATCGGTGAAACACGACGCAGATTGGGGGACCCTTCGTCGAGCACCTCCGCTTCGTCAGCCACAACAGACAGGATCTCCCAGTTGCCACCCAATTCAACTCTGCTTCACATTCCCACTCGGATATATCCATACATGGCCTCCTCTACTGCAATGATGAGGCTAAACTCAGGTTGGGGGAGCAACACCTCATATACCGTCTAGGTAGTCTCCAACCCCTTGGTATGAACTTTGAATTCTCCAACTTCCGGTAATTCCCTCCCCCTCCCTTTCCCTATCCATATTTACCTCTACCCCCTCCCCCAGCTGCCTATCACCTCCCTCACGGTTCTGCCTCCTTCTACTGCCGATTGTGTTTTCCCGTATTTCTCCTTCACCTTTCCTGCCTATCACCTCCCTGCTTCCCCTCCCCCACCCCTTTATCTTTCCCATTACTGGTTTTTCACCTGGAACCTACCAGCCTTCTCCTTCCCACGCTTCCCCCACCTTCCTTATGGAGCTTCTGCCCCTTCCCTCTTCAGTCCTGACGAAGGGTTCCTGCCCGAAACATCGACCGATCGTTTCCACGGATGCTGCCCAACCTGCTGAGTTCCTCCAGCGTGTTTTGAGTGTATCTTTGACCCAAGCATCTGCAGAGTATTTTGTGTTTCTGTTGTCTGTTTCATGATGTGTTAGTGTCTGCATATATGTGTCAGTCTACAGGTTTGTCTTAGTGCGCATGTACCTTTGAGGCTGTGTGTGTGAAAGCGTGCGTGTGTGTCGGAGATTGTCTATGTCTGTCTGTGTGCGTGTACGTGTGTGTGTGTCTGTCCGGCTGTGGTGCGTTTCTCCGTGTGTTTATAAATTCTTGTGTGTGTGTGTGTGTGTCTGTGCGCTCACGCCTGTGCGTGTTGGGTGTTCTGTGTCAATATGCACGGGTATTCGTTGTATTTGTGTTCTTTTTAAATTTTTTATATGCAGGTAACAATGGGCAAGTGGTACTTCTCCTTCTGTGAGGTAGAGAATCAAATCCCACAAAACAGTATTTTAGTCGTTCATTATTTCATATTTTGATTAAAGATATTTTTTTCTGAGATGCTGCTGGGTTTGCTAAATCACTATATGCAAATAATGGAGCATTACGCATTAGAGGAAGCAATTTTAACTTTACTGCATTAAGATGCAACTGACGATTAGTAAGCTCGATTAACGGACCGATAAATAGGAATTTAAGCTTTCAGTTGATAGCACACAAGTTATGTGTTTTACAAATAGACCCGCATTTAATTTGAAATTATATGGTCAAACACTTGAAGTCGTGTCCGTATAAAAATTTAAAATATTATGGACAAAGTCTTGACGAAGTGCCATTTTGAAGACTTCTAGGCATTTGGATGCATAATAAGTTGACATGGTAGCACCATATCAGCCAAATAATTCATAAATGTAAAGGAGCATTAAATATTCTCAGGTATCTATGTGGGTATACTAGGGGTGCTACAGGAACATCGTTGTTGAACAGTTATATCTGTTGAAACGTTGTGTGGCTTCTGGATGACCTTCATCTTCAACTTTAAGAGGTTTGTATGTGATGCAAGCACAGGCTTTAAGATTGTGCTGTGTTACACTAAGGCCGTCTCCTGTTTCGGCTGTGCTAGTCGAAATGGGACAATGGCCATTACAATTGCAAAGGTTAAGGATGATGTTAACGTCCTGGATTCATTGAGGGAGCAGTGAAATGATCATTCTCTTAGCGACGTGCTGGAGGAATTTTGGAAACATCCCATGAAGAGCGTTTTTAGTTTTGGATGGCTGGGTTCTTATCACGCGAAGAATTTGGCTTTGCTAGATTCTGCAATATATTTCGCTGCAGCTTTCCCGGTAACCGCTCCTTGCTTGTTTTGTTGTTATTTCTTTTCTTTTCAATGACTTAAGTTGATTATAGTACACAACATCTAATAAAATCTAAGGATTCTTTTATGCCTGATAGGCTGTTGGCTCATCGGTATGTTAAGGGAAATTATTGTGGTATTTTAACTAATTTTGCAGATGGATCCAAAGATAATGTTACTGGGAATGTTGGTGAGGCGTTTTTTATGTGCCTAAATTACAGTTAAGGATAAATAAACGACTTTGCAACTATTTATCAGTACCTTTAGCAGAAATGGTTGCCATCAATACAGGCTTACAGTGAGTGGAGAAAAGTGTTCATAAAAGTTCAGATTCGATTTCTTTTTTTTTTGATGAATCTCAGAACAGGTAATTCCAGCAGTAGTTCAGATTCACTGTTGGAAGCATCCAACATTATTCCATGTACAAAGTAGTGATTTGCATGCCCTATTGTTTTGGGTCCCTGCATATGTAAGTGCTGAGGGGAGAGAGCAAGCTGACTGTTTAGCTACAAACTCTAATAACATTTCAACATTGGAATATTAGCTACCAACGCTAATAACATTTCAACTGTGGATATACATCTTTCACTAAGAAAATCAGAAGCTAAGAGGTTAGTAGAGCCAAGAACTGTGGTTTTATCGCATCACTGTTGCGAGAATAGGCACAAGAGGGGACAACATTACAGTATACATAAAACTGTTGGGATTAAACGAAAAGGCGGGAAAGAAAGAGGGCGAGAAATTATAGTCAAGGTGTAACCAACTGTGAGCTGCCACTTAGGAAATGGGAATGTGAAAAGGTCGGTAGCGTTAAGAACTATGGGCTTATGGCAAGAATTGTAGGATAAAAGGCATAAAGAGAAACACCTCCTCAGAATACACAAAATTGTTGGGTTTATGGGAGAAGTAGCAAAAGCAAGAAGGGAAGGAATTATATTAACACATGTGGAGTTGGATCCCGGAGAAGAGACACCGTTGATCCCTTTGGCTTGAGCTCAGGACGGGGCTTCATTAATGATGCGGGAGCAACGATGTGACCGGATATTTCGCCGCGCTGATCACCTGCTCCCTGAATTTCGACTGAGTCACTGCATAGATAAATGTGTTCGTGCAGCAGCTGAAATCCCTCAGCAAATACGCAATGTAGTGAAAAACCCACTAAGAATCTTTGAAAGCGAGTCCTTTCCCAAAGCCCTGATAATATATAACATTTGCTACGCGCGTCATCCACAGGAGGATGAAGCTGCCGGTGAGAGTGAAGAGTAAAACCACAGACCTCCTCCTGCTCTCCATCTCCAGGTCACTGCGGTTCTCCCCCTTGCTCTGTCACTTCAGCCCTTGACGGACCGGCTGACTATTAGAATGTGCCGAACCGTCAGAGTGTTGAGAAGCAGGATCACAGCGAAAGGGAGGAAGGGAGTTAAAACCATATCGATCCAATCATAAACTATCCAGCCAGGGTCAGTGAAATAATTGCTCATGATCCCACAGCCCCACGGTACATTGTCGATGATCACGAATGGTTTCCGCACGAAGTACCGGGGAACGTTTTTAAGACAAAACAGTACGCCGGTTGTTGTTATAACCACAGCCGCTGTTTTACCGGTGCAATATTTTGTTTTCAGCTTCTGACAGCAAATGGCGACAAATCGATCAAAGGTGAAAGTGACGGTGAAACAAACAAAACAGTGAGTGGATGCGTACTTCAGAACATCGATAACACCGCACAGAGCGGTGATGCGCAGAAAGCTCCACGGGAAATAATACCAACTAATTCGATACATAATCACCTCGGTTGCAATAGTCAGTAGATCCGCCGCTGCCATGGCCTCCAGGTAGCGGGTGGTGCAGGTAGAGAGGCCGCACTTTCCCCTGGACAGGATCACAATCGCCACTAAATTCGCTGGAGGGAGAAGAGAGAGAGAAAGAGAGAGAGATTAAAAATGGCACAAGGGTTTGCTGAACACATATTCCAGGAACTAACAAGGGATAGAACATAGAACATAGAATAGTACAGCACAGTACAGGCCCTTCGGCCCACAATGTTGTGTCGACCCTCAAACCCTGCCTCCCATATAAGACCCCACCTTAAATTTCTCCATATACCTGTCTAGTAGTCTCTTCAACTTCACTAGTGCATCTGCCTCCACCACTGACTCAGGCAGTGCATTCCACGCACCAGCCACTCTCTGAGGAAAAAACCTTCCTCTAATATCCCCCTTGAACTTCCCACCCCTTACCTTAAAGCCATGTCCTCTTGTATTGAGCAGTGGTGCCCTCGGGAAGAGGCGCTGGCTATCCACTCTATCTATTCCTCTTATTATCTTGTACACCTCTGTCATGTCTCCTCTCATCCTCCCTCTCTCCAAAGAGTAAAGCCCTAGCTCCCTTAATCTCTGACCATAATGTGTGCTTTCTAACCCAGGCAGCATCCTGGTAAATCTCCTCTGTACCCTTTCCAATGCTTCCACATCCTTCCTATAGTGAGGTGACAGAACTGGACACAGTACTCCAAGTGTGGACTAACCAGAGTTTTATAGAGCTGCATCATTACATCGCGACTCTTAAACTCTATCCCTCGACTTATGAAAGCTAACACCCCATAAGCTTTCTGAACTACCCTATCCACCTGTGAGGCAACTTTCAGGGATCTGTGGACATGTACCCCGAGATCCCTCTGCTCCTCCACACTACCAAGTATCCTGCCATTTACTTTGTACTCTGTCTTGGAGTTTGTCCTTCCAAAGTGTACCACCTCACACTTCTCCGGGTTGAACTCCATCTTCCACTTCTCAGCCCACTTCTGCATCCTATCAATGTCTCTCTGCAATCTTCGACAATCCTCTACACTATCTACAACACCACCAACCTTTGTGTCGTCTGCAAACTTGCCAACTCACCCTTCTACCCCCACATCCAGCTCGTTAATAAAAATCACGAAAAGTAGAGGTCCCAGAACAGATCCTTGTGGGACACCACTAGTCACAATCCTCCAATTTGAATGTACTCCCTCCACTACCACCCTCTGCCTTCTGCAGGCAAGCCAATTCTGAATCCACCTGGCCAAACTTCCCTGGATACCATGCCTTCTAACTTTCTGAATAAGCCTACCGTGTGAAACCTTGTCAAATGCCTTGCTAAAATCCATATAGATCACATTCACTACACTACCCTCATCTATATGCCTGGTCACCTCCTCAAAGAACTCTATCAGGCTTGTTAGACAGGATCTGCCCTTCACAAAGCCATGCTGACTGTCCCTGATCAGACCATGATTATCTAAATGCTTATATATCCTATCTCTAAGAATCTTTTCCAACAGCTTTCCCACCACAGACGTAAGGCTCACTGGTCTATAATTACCCGGACTATCCCTACTACCTTTTTTGAACAAAGGGACAACATCCGCCTCCCTTCAATCCTCCGGTACCATTCCCGGAGACAACGAGGACATAAAGATCCTAGCCAGAGGCTCAGCAATCTCTTCTCTCGCCTCGTGGAGCAGTCTGGGGAATATTCCGTCAGGCCCCGGGGACTTATCTGTCCCTAATGTATTTTAACAAAGCCAACACCTCCTCTCTCTTAATATCAACATGCTCCAGAACATCAACCTCACTCATATTGTCCTCACCATCATCAAGTTCCCTCTCATTGGTGAATACCGAGGAGAAGTATTCATTTAGGACCTCGCTCACTTCCACAGCCTCCAGGAACATCTTCCCACCTTTATCTCTATCCGTCCTACCTTCACTCCTGTCATCCTTTTTTTTTTCTTCATATAATTGAAGAATGTCTTGGGGTTTTCCTTTACCCTACTCGCCAATGCCTTCTCATGCCCCCTTCTTGCTCTTCTCAGCCCGTTCTTATGCTCCTTTCGTGCTTCCCTATGTTCCTCAATAGACTCTTCTGATCCTTGTTTCCTAAACCTCATGTATGCTGCCTTCTTCCACCTGACTAGATTTTCCACCTCACTTGTCACCCATGGTTCCTTCACCCTACCATTCTTTATCTTCCTCACCGGGACAAATTTATCCCTAGCATCCCGCAAGAGATCTCTAAACATCGACCACATTTCCATAGTATATTTCCCTTCAAAAGCATCATCCCAGTTCACACCGGCAAGTTCTAGCCTTCTAGCCTCATAATTTGCCTTTCCCCAATTAAAAATTTTCCTGTCCTCTCTGATTCTATCCTTTTCCATGATAATGCTAAAGGTCAGGGAGCGGTGGTCACTGTACCCCAGACGCTCACCGACTGAGAGATCTGTGACCTGACCCGGTTCATTTCCTAGTACTGGTTCTAGTATGGCATTCCCCCAGTGGGCCTGCCCACATACTGTGACAGGAATCGGGCTTCACCTAAAGATCAGGGGGCTAGAGTGGGTGGACCGCTGCAAATGTATTCTCACATTAGAGCCACACTCTGTTTGAAATACCTTCTTCGGTGTGGAGGTAAGACGATGAGTGTGTAATCGCCGAGATAAATGCTTGATGCAGTAAATACAAGATTGGGTGCAATTCGCATTCCTGTCCATTGGATTTATCGTGACCGAGCAGGCCTATGGAAGTTTTGCATCTGATGGGGCCGAGAATGGATACAGAGGGAAGCAAGACATTTGAATACAGAAGGAACTCACCGTATCCAGCAGCATTCATGAGATTGAACAAGCGTTCAACCTTTCGGGCCAAGAACCCTCTTCAGAACGAAGCATTACGTTAATTTACGACTGATTTCAGAGCCAAATCGCGAGCAACAGTAATCAGAGGCTTAGAGCTTTACCGAATTAATTCTTCAGCGCAGTTCAGTGCAATCACACACGGCAGCAAATCCTTGCGACTGGTTCAGGTGAGCAGAGGCAAATATTGACCAACAGACAGTGGAATCGGAAAATGACAGCTGTCATAGGGACACGTGAAACACATTAGCAGGGGTTCACTCTGATCAATAACTCGGAAGCAGTGAACTCCAGAACGTACACCTTCCCTGGGAGCTGCCTCTCTCCGATATTGGTACAACATAAACGCTGAAAGTTGTTTCCGTCTGGCGGAATTCTAGCAAGATGGTCTCTAAAAGGCAAGAACAACTTTCGAGTCGATCCCATGAGTTAGAGTAGAGACAGAGGGTTAATTTTATATTAAATATGAAAAATCAGAATTTTGATTTGACAGGATTAATATCTCTGATAAATATTTGTGCAATAATTATTAAGTTCCGAGCTTGTAAAATGACCATAAACAGGTTCACACCGGTTAATACACAGAAACATCAAACATGAATTGCGCTGATCACTTACCAGGAACTCCAATGACGGCAATAAGCACGAGCAATATTTTCTCCACACTGTAGTACCTATCCAACATTGAAGGCATTTTATCTGTTCCGTGATTTGTCTCCCTGTGCTACAGGCGATCGCTCGGAATGAAATGTAGAGACATCATATGCGTGGTGTTTTGAAATACCATTTGGGGATTCCACAGGGACAGATTTAACAGATTTTAAAATAAAGGTTTCTAAAATATTTGCAAACCGATTACGTCAGGCAAGTGCAATTCCTGTGGTGACAGATTGTGGTTAATTTAATGAATTAGATTTTTTTAGACCATTTGTGCGAGTTAGTTTGTCCGAACAAGGGTGTTTGAACCATTTGGTGTGGCTTATCAGTTAAATGTGCTTGTACTGTAAATATGTACTTCCAAGAAACCAATTGCCAGACACTCAGTATTAAAGTAAAGTACCTTGTAAAATTTTATTGAATCACTAACTGTTACCATTCTGCTCCAGAGTATAAACCCTTCATGTTGTGTCTGTTCGGCGGAGCTCTAATGAAATGGTCTCCAAGAAACTGTCTGCTTGAGGTGATGAATAAACATTTTCATATCCAATAAACATTCCAATTTCCTTAGTGACTTCGTCACAGTCCGTGCATTTGGAGTTTGTCCAGGTCCCGTTCCTAACCGTATGTATGGGTTTTAAACTCAGCAGTCTACGGTGGGAGAAGACGTCTTAATCAAGTAAACCATGGTTCATATCTTTAGAGTTATGCTCTTGGTATTTCATTTAGCAGGTCCTTACAAGCAGTTCGTTCTGCTTTCAGTCTGTTTGGGATATTGTTGAAGATAAGGGATGCAGAGGAGTGTGTGCCATCCAATTAAGATGACGGAACTGGGGGAAGGTGTTTGGTGAGGAGCAATGAGGTTGGTCTTGGAGCTTTTCTTCGGCGGAAGATGAAGGGAGAAGGCGCTGGAAAGAATTGGTCGTAAGATTCGACCCGGTGGGAGACCCGTTTGTTCGAGATGTATTGCAAGCGACGTACGGAAGGTGGTGCGAGCTTTCACAGTGACCAAAGGCCCAGTGCGTGGGTCACCGAGAAGCTCAAGATGAAATCCAAAGTGATCAAAATTTGATTGCTTAATGAAGATGGAGGTCTTTTCTTTTTGTGTTTCTTTATTAACACTTAAGCTAAGATTCATAAGTGTACTTTCCTTAATCGTATGCCGGGTAATGCCTGTTATTTCGTGGCACTAATTTGTAACATGGTAGCAAATTACACAACATTCACACAAAACGGGGTTGGGGTTAGAAGCATAGAAAAATAGAAAACCTACATCACAATACAAACCCTTCGGCCAACAATGTCGTGTCGAACATATACTTATTTAGAGATTACCTAGCGTTACCCATAGCCCTCTATTTTTCCAGGCTCCATGTACCTATCCAGGAGTCTCCTTAAAGACCCTTTGTTTCCGCCTCCACCACCGTCGCCGGCAGCCCATACCACGCACTTGCAACTCTATGCGTTAAAAAAAACTTACCCGTGACGTCTCTTTTGTTCCTAGTTCCAAACAATTTAAGACCGTGTTCTCTCGTGTTTGCCATTTCAAAACTGAGAAAAAGCTACTGAATATCCACAGGATCAATGCCTCTCATCATTTTATACACCTCTATCAGATCACCTCACATCAGCCGTCACTTCAAGGAGAAAAGACCAAGTTCACTCAACCTATTCTCATAAGGCATGCTCCCCAATCCAGGCAACATCCTTGTAAATCTCCTCCGCACCCTTTCTATGGTTTCCACATTGTTGGTATAGTGAGGAGACCAGAGCTGAGCACAGTACTTCAAATGGGGTCTGACCATGGTCCGATATCTCTGTTCTTAACATGCGCAGCAGTTTTGAGAGTCCTTTGGACTTAAAACCCAAGATCCCTCCCATCCTCCGCGCTACCAATAGTCTTATCATTAATACTATATTCTGCCATCTTATTTGACCTACTAAAATGAACCACCTCACATTTATCTGGGTTAAACTCCATCTGCCACTTCTCAGCCCAGTTCTTCAACCAATCGATGTTCCCTTGTAACCTCTAACAGCCTTCAGCACTATCCACAACACCCCCAACATTTGTATCATCAGTAAATTTAATAATCCATCCCTCCACTTCCTCATTCAGTTAACTTATAAAAATCACGAAGAGAATGGGTACCAGAACAAATCACTGAGGCACAGCACTGGTCACCAACATCCATGCAGAATATGACCCGTCTACAACCACACTTTGTCTTCTGTGGCCAAGCCAATTCCGGATCCACAAAGCAAGAGTTCTTGGATCTCATGTCTCCTTAATTTCTCAGTTAACCTTGTAAGGGGTACCTTATCAAATGCCTTGCTGAAATCCATATACACTACTGCTCTACTTTCATCAATATGTTTAGTCACATCCTCAAAAAAGTTCCATTAGATTCATAAGGCACAACCTGCCTTTGACAAAGCCATGCTGACTGTTCCTAATCATATTATGCCTCGTCAAATGTTCATAAATCCTGCCTCTCGGGATGTTTTGCATTAACTTACCAACCACTGCAAAGATCATTGCCAGAGACTCAGCAATCTCCTCGCTCGCCTCCCACAGTAGCCTGCGATACATCTCGTCCCGTCCCAGAGACTTATCCAACTTGATGCTTTCCAACATCTCAATCACATCCTTTACCTTAATGTCTATATGCTGAAGCGCTTCAGTCCGCTGTAAGTCATCCCTATCATCGCCAAGATCCTTTTCCGTAGTGAATACTGAGGTAAAGTATCCATTACGTACCTCTGCTATCTCCTCCGGTTCCATACAAACTTTTGCACTGCCACAAGAATTGGTCCTATTCTCTAATGTCTTATCATCTTGCTCGTCGCATATTTAAGAATGCCTTGCGGCTTTACTTAATCCTGCTTGCCAAGGCCTTCTCATGGCCCCTTCAGGCTCTCCTAATTACATTCTTTTTTCAATCTTTTTATTAATTTCAAAATATAGAAACAAAACATAGCAATAATACAGATAATATGAGATGTATTGTTACATTTAAAAAAAGAGTAATTGCAAAACCAAATAGTGGAAATTACCAAAACTCCCATACATGTAGAACTGATCACGGATAATATAAAGCAAAAAAAAGGAAAAAGACAATAAAAAGAAAAAAAAAACCCATCCCAAAAGAAAAACAAACTAAACTAAACTAAAAGACATGGGCAAAACTAACAACTTAAAAATGGAAAAGAAGAAAACCTCAGCGTCGGCGCCTCCCCTCCCCTCCAACAACAGTACAGAGAAATAAAACCAGTTTGGAAATGATCAAATTACATCAAATGAAAACGCTGAATAAATGGCCTCCAAATTTTTTCAAACTTAATAGAAGGGTCATAAACTGCACTTCTAATTTTCTCCAAATTCAGACACACCATAGTTTGTGAAAACCAATGAAATACTGTAGGAGGGTTGATCTCTTTCCAATTCAACAAGATGGACCTTCTAGCTATTAAAGTAAGAAATGCAATCATCCTTCGTGATGAAGAGGTTAAATTATTTGAGTCTATCATTGGTAATCCAAAGATAGCAGTAATTGGATGAGGTTGTAAGTCTAAATTTAGGACCGTTGAAATAATATCAAAAATATCTTTCCAATATTTCTCCAACAAGGGACATGACCAAAACATGTGAGTTAAAGAAGCAATCTCAGACTGGCATCTGTCACATATTGGATTAATATAAGAGTAATAACGAGATAGTTTATCTTTGGACATATGAGCCCTGTGAACTACTTTAAACTGTATCAACCTATGCTTAGCACATACAGAGGATGAATTCACCAACTGAAGAATTTTTTCCCATTTTTCAGTCGGTATATTAATCTCAAGTTCTCTTTCCCAGTCAGCTTTAATTTTATTAGAGGCATCAGGACATAAATTCATAATTATATTATATACAATTGCTATTACACCTTTCTGAGAAAGGTTTAAGTCTAAGATTTTTTCCAAAGTGTCCATTGGATATGGGTGTGGAAAATTAGGAGAGACAGTAATTAAAAAGTTTCTAATCTGTAAATATCTAAAAAAGTGAGATCTGGGTAAGTTATATATATTAGAAAGTTAATCAAAAGACATAAAACAGTTATCCAAAAATAAATCACGAAAAGATATTATACCTTTGGTTTTCCAATCAGAGTAAGCTTGATCCATCATGGAAGGTTGAAAAAGAAAATTTGATATAATGGGACTTGCTAGAATGAATTGATTAAACCCAAAAAATCTTCGGAATTGAAACCATATACGTAAAGTATGTTTAACTATTGGGTTATTCATTTGTTTATATGATTTAAAAGAAGTAAAAGGAAGTAAAGTTCCTAAAACCGAACTCAAGGAAAACCCTTGTAATGAATTAGATTCAAGATTTACCCAATGAGGGTTTAAAGATGCGTCCAAATCTTGTAGCCAAAATTTTAAATATCGAATATTAATTGCCCAATAATAGAATCTAAAATTTGGGAGGGCAAGTCCCCCCTCCTTCTTGGATTTCTGTAAATATCTTTTACCTAACCTAGGATTTTTATTCTACCAAATATATGAGGAAATTTTTGAATCCACGTTATCAAAAAAAGATTTTGGGATAAAAATTGGAACCGATTGGAATATATACAAAAATTTAGGCAAAATGATCATCTTAATAGCGTTAATCCGACCAATGAAAGACAAAGAGATTGGGGACCATTTGGTAAATAAAAGTTTAATCTAATCAATTAAAGGTAAAAAATTAGCTTTAAATAAATCTTTATATTTTTTGGTAATTGTTATCCCTAAGTATATAAATGAATCAGTAACCAATTTAAATGGTAAACGTCCATAAATAGGTACATGCTTATTTAAAGGGAATAATTCACTCTTACTAAGATTCAATTTGTAACCAGAAAAGTTACTAAATTGAGCTAACAGATCTAAGATAGCAGGAATTGACTTCTCCGGTATATAGAGATACATAACAACAAATCATCTGCATATAATGATAGTTTATGTATTTCATTTCCACGGGTAATACCAACAATACTTGGCGAGTCACGGATAGCAATTGCTAAAGGTTCAAGAGCAATATTAAATAGTAAAGGACTAAGAGGGCAACCTTGCCTAGTACCGCGAAAAAGACGAAAAAAAGGAGATCTATAATTATTTGTACAGGCCGAGGCTACCGGGGAGTAATATAACAATTTAATCCAAGATATAAATGTCAAATTAAAATTAAATTTCTCAAGAACATTAAATAAATAAGGCCATTCAACTCTGTCAAAGGCTTTCTCAGCATCTAATGAGATAATACATTCCGGGGTAGTAAATGAGGGGGTATAAACAATATTCATTAACCTCCTAATATTAAAAGATGAATAGCGATTTTTGATGAATCCGGTTTGATCCATGGAAATAATTTGAGGTAACACCTTCTCCAGTCTAGCAGGTAGAATTTTTGAAAACATTTTTGAATCTACATTCAGAAGAGATATTGGTCTGTAGGATACACAATCCGTAGGATCTTTATTCTTTTTAAGAATTAAGGAAATAGAGGCTTCATAAAACGATTGTGGTAATTTACCTAAACTAATTGCTTCCTTAAATATTCTAGACAACTTAGAAGAAAGAATGGAGGAAAAAAATTTTAAAAATTCCACTGTAAACCCATCGGGACCGGGTGCTTTACCAGAATTTAATGATGAGATTGCAGTTATTATTTCTTCCTCTGAAATGGAAGTTTCTAATGATAGGCAATTTTCAGGAGATAGTTTCGGAAAACTCAATTTACTTAAAAAATCATGCATGAAATTAGAATCATGAGGAAAATCAGAATGATATAAAGAGGTATAAAATTCTTGAAAGGTTTGGTTTATCCCAACATGATCAACTGTGAAAGTATCATCCTGTTTGCGGATCTTAGTAATTTGACGTTTAACCGAATCAAATTTCAATTGGTTAGCCAGTAATTTACCCGATTTATCACTGTGAATATAAAAATCATTTCTAGTTCTCATTAATTGATTTTCGATCAAGGATATTAATAATAAGCTATGTTCCAATTGGAGTTCAACTCTGCGTTTGTACAGCTCCTTGCTAGGAGAAATAGCATATTTTTTATCAACTTCTTTAATTTTATCAACCAGTAGAAGTATTTCATTGTTAATACGTCTTTTCAAACCGGCCGAATAGGAAATAATCTGACCACGGATATAAGCTTTAAAGGCGTCCCAAACAGATCCGTTGGAAACTTCATCCGTAGTATTAGTTGAAAAGAAGAAATTAATCTGCTCCTTTATAAATTTGACAAAGTCCTGATCTTGAAGCAAAATAGGGTTAAATCGCCATTGTCTGGTAGTACAAAAGGTATCCATTAACTTGATGGAAAGTTTCAATGGAGCATGATCTGAAATAGCAATAATGTCATAATTACAATCAACTACATATGGAATCAAACGAGAGTCAATCAGGAAATAATCAATTCGAGAAAAAGAACGGTGAACATGTGAAAAAAAGGAGAATTCCTTATCATTTGGATGTAGAAATCTCCAAATTTCTGAAATCCCAGCATCCAACATAAAAGAGTTGATAATAGTAGCCGACTTATTCGGTAAAGCCGAACTACTTGTGGAGCTATCCAACATAGGATTCAAACATAAATTAAAATCACCGCCCATTATCAACATATACTCGTTTAAATTAGGAAGGGAAGTAAGTAAATGTTTAAAGAATTCAGGATAATCCACATTCGGAGCGTAAACATTAACCATAGCGACCTTTTTATTAAAAAGTACCCCCGTAATTAACAGAAATCTGCCATTAGGATCTGAAATGATGTCTTGATGAATGAATGTAATTGAGGGATCAATAAAAATTGAAACGCCTTTAATTTTGGCTTGAGCATTTGAGTGGTATTGTTGTTCTTTCCAAAACTTAAAGAAGCGTTGACTGTCCTCTTTCCTTACATGAGTCTCTTGAGCAAAGATAATATGAGCATTCAGTCTTTGGAATATTTTGAAAATCTTTTTCCGTTTTATTGGATGGTTTAAACCATTTGTATTCCAAGAGACAAAATTAATAGAATGAGCCATAACTAAAAATTAACCCTTTGGTGAGTAAGGGGTTAACCATAATGTGAGCTCATGAAATCGGAAGAGGAATACATGATTAGAGAGGAACCGGAAATCTCGACACTGGGGATATCTTTGTAGTCTGAATCAGCCCAATAGAAAAAATTAAAAAAGAAAAAGACCACCCCCTCCCCCAACCCCAAATAGAAACCCGAACTGAGCCAGAGAAGGCTGAAAAAAGCGCTAACTAATACTAACTTTAACCCCATTTCTGCAGGGGGCAACTCCAAAAATATATGTTAGATAAGTGACCTCCCAAAGACTGATATGTGAAAAATAAACAGTATTGTAAATTAGTCTCCATAGTAAAAATTACTAAAATATATAAAATAAAAGAAACCAGTATCAGTGCATATAATTAGTTAGTTATAAACGAGTAAATAAAAAAACGCTTCCAAAATAAGAAAAATGGATTATGGGAAGAAGAAGCATAAGAAGATGGCGTCCCGAAAAAAAATAAAAATTATAGAAAAAGAAAGACAAGTCGCCATTTTAATTATGCGAAAATCAAAAATAGGAAGCATATAACTACAAATGACCGTCGGATCGGATCATTAGTAATAACAAAAAAGGATAAATTAAAACAAAAGGTTAACTAAGGGAAAGTGATGTTATTCACAGAAGATAAATATTCTATAGGAGTTATAGAATAATCACTATAGTAAAGAACAAAGAACAAAAATCTTAAACTTATAAAAAACCTTCATCGCACAGTAGTAGAAGGTTTATTTTGAAGGAAAACACCAGAGAGAAAAAAAATTGGTGCTGGAAGCACCCAACACAGATTAAGAGAGGGTATCTGTATCAGATGGGAAATTATCATCCAAAAAGCTCCGAGCGGCAGTTGTAGAGTGGAAAACACGACGATTTCCATCGGGAAAAGAGATTCTGAGTCGTGCAGGATACAGTAGTGCCGGTTTGAGATTTTTTTGATAGCATTCCGACATTAAAGTTTTAAAAGTCAGTCGTTCCTTCATCACTTCAGGACTGCAATCTTGAACTATTCTGAAGGAATGCTGGCGATACTTGATCATCCCTTGTCGACGAGCGATCTGGAGAAGTTGTTCTTTAACATTAACATAATGGAAACGAAGAATAACTGGTCTGGGTTTGGAAACAGCCGCTGCCGACTTTATCCACGGTATACGATGGGCGCGATCGAGTATTGGAGGATCGTTGGGAAAAACTGAACCGAACGAATCCTTTAGAAGTTTAGCAAAGAATATTACAGGATCTCCAACCTCAACATCCTCGGGTAGGCCAATTAAACGTAAATTTTGTCTTCTCGATCGATTCTCAAGATCAATAACTTTGGATTTAAGTTGTTGGAGCTGTTTAGTAGTCGAAGCTAGATTCTTCTCTAAGATCTCAACTTTTGTATCCGTCTTCTGAGATTTAGTATCCAGCTCAGAAATTTTTGCATCGTGTTTTTGAACATCAGCATTCGGGAATTTCAAAGATTCCGTGATTGATTTTAAATCTTCATTAAGGCTTTGACAATGTTGTTCAAATTGAGCAGTTAAACTTTCAGATAATTTTATCCGATGTTGCCCAAACATTTCCTCCAAACACTTCACCATAACTTCGTAAGTTAATTCCGTTGGTTTAGAGTCACCTTTCTTCTTTCCTCCGTTCTCATCAACGTCTTTCCCATCTTTGGTTTTAGATCTCGTACTCATTTCTTTAAGCTCAAAAGTTGCGATTGACAAAAGGAAGTCAATTACTCGATAATTCAGAGAGATAAAGTAAGTCTTCTGGTGTACTTAAAGTTGATTAGATCAAGGAGATCATAGGTTAAAAAGGATAACGGGAATGGAGCGAAGCCACAGAGACGACCTCACTCCGTGAGCGCTCCCTGCAGAATCCTAATTTCATTCTTAAACTCCTTCCTGCTCGCCCTGTAATCTTCTACAGCTCTATCATAATCTAGTTTTTTTAAAAAAACTTTCCTTTTCTTGACTCTATTTTCAACTGCTTTTGTACACCACTGTTCCTGTACCGTACCATCCTTTCCCTGTCACATTTCAACGTACCTCTGCAGAACGCCACGCAAATAACCCCTGAACATTTGCCACGTTCCTGCCGTATATTTGCTTGAGGGCATCTGTTCCCAGTTAATGCTTCCAAGTTCTTGCTTGATAACTTCATATTTCCCCTTAGTCCAATTAAACGCTTTCCAAACTTATCTGTACCTATCCCTCTCGAATGCAATGTGAAAGGACATTGAATGGTGATCAGTATCTCCAAAATTCCTTTCACTAAGAGAACTGACTGTTGACCTGGTTCACTGCTCAGTAGCAGATCAAGTACCGCCTCTCCTCCTGTAGGCTTCTCCAAATATTGTGTCAGGAAACTGATTCTGAACACACCTAACAAATTCCACGCCGTCTAAACCCCTTGCTCTAGGAAATACTAACCAATATTTGGGAAGTTAAAATCTCCAACCACGATAGCCCTGCTATTATTACACCTTTCCAGAATCAGTCTCCCTATCTGCTCCTCGATGTCCCTGTGACTATTGGCTGGTACATAAAACAACACCCAGTGGAGTTATTGACCCTTTCCCGTTTCTAACTTCTATCCACAGAGACTAAGTAGACAATCTCTACATGGCTTCCTCCTTTTCTGCAACCGTGAAGACATCTCTGATCAGCAGTGCCACCATCTCATCTGTTTTGCCTCCCCCTTTCCTTTCTGAAATATCTAAAGCCTGGCACTTTAAGTAACCATTCCTGCCCATTTGAGCGAAGCTGCAAATCCACGGGCTTGTCAGTGACGAATTTGCTTGTATTCGGTGGGGTAGACATTCACAAAGTAGACGAATTGTTACTTCGAACTGTTGGTACTGTTAAAGCAGTCGGAGCAGTTACGATCATGGATTGGAGGGTTGAGAAATTGTCGGGAACAAACGATGTTTTAGTTTAGACTAGCGCTGAATTAACGGCAGTCAATCTGTCTGCTATTATTAGGGCCCCGGCAGGGAGGGGTCATGGGCTGTCCATACTTTTCGACAGGAGGAGAGTGTAGGAAAGGGTAGAAGAATCGGAAGCCGAGTTTCTCATAGCGAGGGGCAGAGACTTCAAAGACAGATTGCTCTCGTTTCTGCGGAGAGGTGGAAACGAGTGTTCTGATGTGGGAGGACGATTGATTCCTCCAGTTGGGAGTAAGAATTCTGAATTTGAACCAGCCCTTACTTTCCTGGCGAATAAATGGCAAATTACACAGGCGGGGGTGGGGGCCTAGTTACGGAAAGCTGAGAATGCACACCCCCGAGGGAGAAGAGTAGTACGTCTGGGGCGGAGTACACCTCTCAGACGTTGGATAAGTGGCAGTGCACTGATGACCTAAAAAGACAGCGAATAACTGAAAGTTGCAGTGGGGCGGCTGTTGACGTACTGAGGTCCGTAAAAGGCAGAGAGACCATTTGTTACCTCTGCAGGCTACAGGCAAGCGAAAGAAAGTGTATTTGGAGCGACGGACAGCCCAGTGAAGCTGATGACTGGGTTTCATAACATGCTTCAGGAGAAACTTTCCCCCCTCGGTTAGAAGGCAGCTGAGTTACTTGCGGCGAATCGCGGGCAGGGACATGTATTCAAAAGGCTGAGTTGAATCAGTTAAGAATGGACAAGTTGCAAAAAACGCGCAGTTTTCGGACTTGATCGCTTGGGGTCTCCGAAAGATCTGTAAGATGCGCCCTCCCTTTTTTTTTGAGCTGATCAGAGAAGTAAGAGAGGAGGAGAATGCGATGGAGAATCGGGAGTCCTCTGTCAGTAGGGTACAGTCCTCGGTAATACCACCTTTGTCTGACGTGATAACAGTTAAACCGCCCTAGAGAGTGCTAAAGGAGAGTGTGGCAGAGCTTAGGACAAAGATGTCCCGTTGTTAACGGCGGGTTCTGCCACCCCGCACTAAAGCCGACAGGGTGCCGGACCCCCTGAGGGGAAGGACCGAGCAGAGTGAATGGTGTACCGCGAGAAGGGAGCGACCGATATTTTCTGTTATAATTGTGGTGAAGATGAACACGTCAGGCGGAATTGCGTGAAGTACCGGAAACCCTTGGAGCGTCAGACCCGGATACCTATGCAGAAAGACCCAGGGAGGGCCTGGAGTCTGAGAGGGAGCACATTCCCAGCTGTAAATCAAGGAACACCCTAGAGGAAAAAAGTCTTCCTGAAGGCTTAGTGGGGCCAAGTTCTAGTGTATCGCTACGGGTGAGGGTATTTATGCTAGAGCCAAACTTAACACCGGCTCTCAGATTAACATGCTGTTACATCGGTATTTGATGCATTGACCATTGACGGCACTAGGTGCGCTAGAGATCTGGGGACTTAGTACGGATGACAATGTGTATGATGAATAATTGTCATTAAAGTTGGAGTTTTCGGAGGCAAATGCGGTAGTAGCTGAAGTCCTTGATACAATCGTGTTAGTATGTCGGACCCGATCGAGAAATTCGAACCTTCAATTCTTGAGGGAACGAATACTCCTATAGCGAGGAAGGAAACAGTTGGAGAGAACTTACAGAAAACCTTGTCCATTCACCTTGTGTACCGAGCTGATTTTGAGGAAGTGCGTGCCCGCACTGGACTGGGTGATGAGCATAAAAGAGTGATGTGTGGTACGCCCAGTCCAAACCTGTCGTGTGACGGACTGGGGATGTAGCTAGAGTGACGGGAAACCCCAAATTTCCCGGAATGCCTGATGCCGACTCCCTCTTGGTGGATGCGCCAGAAGGCCAGGAAGGGGAGTCATGCTTACCTGCTGGGGTACTGGTGAGGCCCAAACTGCAGAAGCCCTCGGTTGTACAGGTGAGCAGTGTGACAGTAAGTGTCAGTAGCACTTTGAAGCGCGAGGTCACCCTGAGACGTGGGATGCTGCCAATGACGAACCACTTTCTGATTACTGTAATATCTAGTGTCCCCGTCAGGCAAGTCGGGGAGAAACGCTCTCCAAAAAAGTGAAAGTTGTCTGCCGAGTCAATCAACTTTGTGGACTGCCTGGTCCCTGCAAGTTGGAAGACGAGGTTGATGGAGAAGATGCTGAAGCTGAAAGGTGTATTTTCTACTGTTCAAGATCACTCGCCCCATTATCCGGGTGACAGAAGACCACCACGCTCACTGAAAGGTCTGGGTGACCGGTCTCTGCAGAGATTGAGGACGTTTAGCAGCATCTGCGGAAGTTGAAGAAAGCTGCGATCATGACTGAGCCCAGAAGCCTCTATGCGTTCCTAATAGTGGTGGCCAGGAAGAAGAACGGGAAGTTACGGATGTTTGTGTACTACCATATTCCACATTCTCTGACCAGTATACAGTCCCGAGGGTCGGGCACGCTCTGTCCTGCCTGACTGGTGCAAAGTGGTTCAGTGTAGCTTGACTTCAGGAGTGGGTGAGACTGACAAAGTGAAGAGGGTCCCTAAGGTTGCGAATATCCAGCGTGCCATGGAGAAAACAGAGGGAGATATGAACTGGCTAGAGGTATTGGTGTACCCGGATAATCTCATAGTTGTCGTCCGCCTTGGAGGAACATGAAACGAGGCTACTGAAGGCGCTGGGCCACCTGAACTGAAGGGTTGAAATTTTCCCAGGACGAGTGTCAATTCCGCAAGACATCTGTGAAATATCTTGGGCACATAGTCTCCTGAGATGGAGTAGCTAATAACCGTCTAAGATGGTGGGGGTGGAGGGGTGTGGTTGTGAGCACATGGCCACACCCCCAGACTCTGAGCTCCCTCCGCTCCTCCCTTGGATTTTGTCAGTACCATCGGATAATCGTGAATGACAACTGCTCCAAAATTCCTTGTTAAGAGCATAAAATGAGCTTTTTGCGTATATGCCTTCAGAAATCAGAGCACTGAGTACACGAAATGAATGTTTTGTTGCTGTGATGAAAAACGTTAATGATATTCAGCTTAGAGTGTTGCGTGCAGTACAAGTTACTTATCTACTGGAATATATTAAAATAAGCTTGAAAGATTACATAGAACAATTAGAATGACCCCATTTTGGGTGAGAGGGAAAGATTCAATAGGTCTTTTTTCACCCAAACTGAGGCTCTCTCCCCTTTCAAATCCCTTACTCACTCTTCCTTCAGTTAGTCCTGACGAAGGGTCTCGGCCTGAAACGTCGACTGCACCTCTTCCTACAGAAGCTGCCTGGCCTGCTGCGTTCACCAGCAACTCTGATGTGTGTTGCTCTCTCCCCTTAACGTGCGTGGGAGGAGAACAAGAGGTCAGATGTTAAGGGTGCAAGGGGACCACGAGAGGGAACTCCTTTACTCAGAGGACGGTGTAAGCGTGGGATGAGTAGCCAGAAGAAATGGAGATTGCAGTTTCAATCGCAAGATTTAGGAGACGCTTGGGCGGGTACATGGATGGGAGGTGTATGAAAGGCTATGGTCCTACTGCAGGTAGTTGGGACTAGGCCGTAAAGCAGATCGGCAGAGATTGGAAGAGCAGGGAGTCTATTTATGTGTGTGATGTTCATTAACTGTACATCCCAACCCTCAGAATCCTCTCCAGTAAGTTCCTTACCCCTGAACTGAGACTCAGCAGTGTATATTTTCCAGGATTATCCATCCCCTTTCAGGAATAATAGAATACAATTCGTCACTATTTTTCTGGTACCTTTCTTGTGGCTAGAGAGGGCTCAAATATACTGGTCAAGTTTGCAGTATCTAATCTAATTTCCTGCCCCTCTCAATAATCTGCTGTAAATACCGCCTGGCACTGAAAGACTATCCTCTTTGTGGTTCTTTAAGAGACATAACACTACCTCCTTTCTGGTCCTGTACTTAATCAAATGTAAAAGACACGGTTGAGAACTGTAGGATACGAAAGGTTTAATCAATGACTCTTACAGCAGGGGAAATCCCTTCAGACCCTGAGCCCATACGACTGAGATGTACATATGGCGAATTTCTGTCCCAGAGGATTCCGGACAAAGGCATGAAGACGGAAATATTTTGATTGCCAGCGAATCTCCATGGTAGGGGTGAGCCGAACGGCCAGTGTCAATGCTGTAACGGAAGATTCTCTTCCGAAACGTCAACTCTATTCCTCTCAATAGATGCTGCCTGACTTGCTATGTTTCTTGAAATGTTGTATTTAGTTCTGGGTAGCATTCTATATAAATGATGTTTTGTTCTGGAAGACTGAAGAGGAAATTCACCAGGATTGGGGCTTATATCATGGGATGTGTTGTTAAACAAGATGGTCCTGGGATCCCATCTCGTAACTCCTGTAAAGTGGCTGCATGGGTCGGTAAGGGTGGCTTAGGGCCTGTTTGTCTTTCGCAATCGAGACACTGCGTTCCAATGTCAGGTAGAGTTGTTGCAGTTTTATAAATCTCGAGTCCAACCGCATCTGGAGTATTGTATTCAATTGTTCGAAAAATGTGGAGGTTTTGATCGGTGAGTCGAAGAGTCTTCAGAGCATGCATCCTGGATAGAGAGAGATTGGAAAATCTAGGAATATTTTATCTTGAACGCCAGATGCTGAGGCAGGTCTGACTGAAATTTACAGGTATATGAAAGGCATGGACAGAGTGGACAGCCGGTATTTTTCCCTGAAGGTGAAATGCCTAAAACCAGAGGGCATGTTCGGAAGATGAAAGGGGGGACACTGCCTATGAAGGAATTTACAGGGCTCAGGATAATGTGTGACTGATGCATGTTGTAGTAGAAGCGAACAGAAAATGTCGATATGATAAAGGGGAGTGTGGAAAAACAAGTTTTATTAAAACATAGAGCAAGATGCTGAGCTAATTACTAACCACCTTCTCCCGGCTGCTGGCCTTGCTTTGAAAGCTACTTGTATTCAGACTCACAAATGCTTATATTTTTACATCGGTTTACCTTATCAGGAATCCTTGAATTGAAGCCTATGGATGTGGAAAAGGGAGCATTATGGACTGTGTAATTCAGAATCGCCGCTCTCTGAGAAACGGTTCTCACGTGGCCACAGAAATAAAAGACCATGGAATATGGTCTGGGACGGAGTGTTGTTTGAATTCCCTAATAATATCAATATTTGAGTACGAATGTTCTTTGATTTCCCCTGACAATTTTTGTGACGAGGATGGGATCCCTTTAAACAGGATGTAGTGAATCCGTCACCGAGAAATTGGTTCTCGGAAGGATATGAGGCCGCCTGTGAGATTGCCCGGAAAGACGGGATTTAACACCGGGACTGTGCCAGAAAGAGTTACCCGTGAGATTGCAAAATAAAGCTGATCCTCTTTGGGACCCAGATGTTCCCTGTCCCAGATGTTCAATCAGCGGATTGTACATGTGGATAACTGGGGCGCGGGAAAATATTGACATCTGTTAAGTAAGATTTAAGACTAAAAGTGATGGGTAACCGTCCTGGTATGTTGGCGGCCCGTCCAAAGGTACACCGACTGCGCATTACGAGAGATGCCGGAGCGATGCTGAAACGAAAATACCGGTAAACGGCCCGAAATGAAGACAATCGAAACGTACAGGAAGACAAAGAGTTTGCTGGTTCCCCCAAGATCGCCCGCGGATAAGGTTTGTTTGAAAACAGGGTACAGCAGGGTACAGCAACATTTTCAAGTGATTTGTATGATTGAAGTCAAGGGGATTGGAATTATGGGGGTGCTTTCGACTTGCTAAAACTAATATATTGGAAGAAAACGGCTGTTCAGGTAGCGGGGATCGCACTTGGGCCTCGATTATATGGTGTGGTGTTTTAACAAAAACAGAAGAGGTGGTCAAGCAACGCAGAACAACCTGAAAAGGAATTTAACAAGTGAACTATTTCTAACAAACAAAAGTCATGGTGCCGGCAGCGGCGGCTCCGGGACCCGCGAACAGCATTCGGCCGCTTCTGCTCCTTCTATCCATCTCAAGACCTCTCAGAGGTCAGTGAAGTAGCAGCAGCCGTCCAACAGCGGCCCCGACAACCGCCTACCAAGGCGCTCTCTACGTCGGCTATTGTTTCCGCGGCGGGTAGAGCTGGGATGTAACGGTTCCCTGAATTAACTCCTATAAACTGGCGACAGACACGGCAGACAACAAGATCAAAGGGAATAAGCGCTAAGACGGCAGATAGCCCTACCAGGGGCTATACCATTCAGTTTCCCCGAATAATGGTGGGAGAAATCCCAATTCTAAAGACCTGGATTTCGGCTGGGGTGCGGAATATGTTTTGTTGATCCCCTGACCCGCTAGGGAAACCAGTGGCGTTCCATAATTTGCTCCCACAGACTTGTCAAACTTTCCAGCCGCAGCCCGGGAACTTGCGCGCACTCCTCAGGGTTATGTATGGAACTCTTGGGCAGGACAGAGAGCAGGTTCCCGCTTCCCAGACAGACTCCAGAAGAAGACTAGGGTACACCAGAGGGGGACGATGTAAGGCGACCCACAGGTCGCTGACAGAACTGAACCCATTTTAATGACAGACCAACAACAAGGGGATTTTGCCGAGATTACCTGATGTCTGCAGATAAAAGAAGACTCTCTTGCGGTCTTTATACTCTTTTAAAGGATACTCGGGTGTCCAACAGCGGCCTCGACAACCACCTTAAAGATACCACTAGACCATGTGAAGATCACGTAAGGACGCTTGGAGAGGCGGGCAGGAAAACCCAAAAACAAATAGAAGCAGACCTACCTCAGCCGGGTGAGGGAAACACCCAACATTTTAATGCAGGATATATGGAGTAAGGACGATGAACATGAATTCTCGCCCCCCCCCACCCCCGCCGCAGGTATAAAGGGCTATCCAAGTGCGACTGGCCAATAATACTGCATTCAAACTTGAAGGAAGACCCGATTGCGTCCACAGCGGGGATCCCGGGAAAGAATAAGGCGGAAGAGCGAAGGCCGCCAGATAAAAGGCAGTGTGAAGTCAAACGAGAGAGAAAGGAAAAGGGATGGATCTGAAAGGTCATATGAGGACAAAACGTTCAGCGTGAGTGTTAGGACTAGACCAGAGATTCGCAACGGGTTGGTACCGCCACGAAGGGGGCGGTTACGTATCCTAATGGGGCGTTGGGGAAATAGGAGTTGTCCCGGAGCGGTCAAGATTATAGGGGGTTGGGGCGGTAACTGGTATCAAGTTGCGTTCACGGGGGTGTTCAGCTAAAAAATGTTGGAAAACAATGGACTAGAGTGATTTTAGGGACGGGAGTGTATTATAGGAGCTGTAAAATCTCACCGAGAAAAAGAAATCAAACATAGAAACTTAGAAAATAAGTGCAAGAGTAGGCTATTCGGCCCTACGAGCCTGCACCGCCATTCAATATGATCATGGCTGATCATCCAACTCAGAACCCTGTACCAGCCTTCCCTCCATACCCTCTGATCCCTTTAGCCACGAGGGCCATATCTAACTCCCTCTTAAATATAGCTAATGAACTGGCCTCAACTGTTTCCTGTGGCAGAGAATTCCACAGATTCACCACTCTCTGTGTGAAGAAGTTTTTCCTAATGTCGGTCCTAAAAGGCTTTCCCTTTATCCTCAGCCTGTGAACCCTCGTTCTGGACTTCCCCAACATCGGGAACAATCTTCCTGCATCTAGCCTGTCCAATCCCTTTAGGACTTTATACGTTTCAAGAAAATCCCCCCGAAATCTTCTAAATTCCAACTAGTATAAGTCTAGTCGATCCAGTCTTTCATCATATGAAAGTCCACCAGGAATCAATCTGGTGAACTATGGCAAGGATGTCTTTCCTCAGACCAAAACTGCACACAATACTCCAGGTGTGGTCTCACCAAGGCCTTGTACAACTGCAGTAGTACTTCCCTGCTCCTGCACTCAAATCCTCTTGCTATGAATGCCAGCATACCATTCGCCTTTTTCACCACCTGCTGTACCTGCATGCCCACTTTCAATGACTGGTGTATAATGACACCCAGGTCTCGTTGCACCTCCCCTTTTCCTAATCGGCCACCATTCAAATAATAATCTGTTTTTCTGTTTTTGCCACCAAAGTGGATAACCTCACATTTATCCACATTAAATTGCATCTGCCATGAATTCGCCCACTCACCCAACCTATCCAAGTCACCTTGCATCCTCTTAGCATCCTCCTCAGCCTGTGAACCCTCAGCTTCGTGTCATCCGCAAACTTGGTGATGCTGCATTTAATTCACTCATCTAAGTTATTAATATATATTGTAAACAACTGGGGTCCCAGCACTGAGCCTTGCCGTACCCCACTAGTCACTGCCTGCCATTCTGAAAAGGTCCCGTTTATTCCCACTCTTTGCTTCCTGTCTGCCAACCAATTCTCTATCCATATCAATACCATACCCCCAATACCGTGTGCTTTAAGTTTGCACACTAATCTCCTGTGTGGGACCTTGTCAAGAACCTTCACAGTATCTTTAGTTAGCTGCTTTCCTAGTTTCACCTTCCAAACATAAAACTCAATCGAATGACTTTCCACCATTCCGAAAAGTACTCTGATAAAACGACATATCACCTCTATTTTCCAAAACATAATCTACACACTGGATTACCATATGTTCCATAAGTTTTACGGAATTGGGACATGAACAATACAAGTGTGGCGACTCGCCCCTCGGCAAGCGAACCGGCTCCAGCAGTCGTGGGCGAGTCCGCAGTCAGCGGCATTCGAGGGGTGCTCTGAGTGCGGGGCAGACCTCAGCCCGGAAGTGACGTCACTTCTGCCCCGTAAAGAGCGGGGAATGCTGGGAGCGGGCGCTTAAGTGCACGTGGGAAGACAGTAACAGTTCAACCAGACGCTGCTCGACTCAATGTGTTGGTTTCACTCGTTACATATCAGGGCGACTACATTGGTGACCCCGACGGTCCAACGGCATTTGGACCCAGCATGAACGACTCGGCTTTGCAGAATGCAATTTCCTGTAAGGTGCTAACCTACTGGACCACTCAACCCCTAGTCTGGTTCGAGCAAGCAGAGGCCCAGTTCCAGGTCAGGCAAATTGTCGCAGACGCCACCAGGTATTACTACGTGTGGGCGTCCTTGACCAGGAGACAGCGAATCGCGCTATCGACTTTCTACATTTACAATCCGTAATGTCAAAAACGGATTGGTTTGGATTAATTTCAATAAGTTTCTACAAATACCGTAACTGGTTGTTCCCACAAAGATTGCAAGTGACATTGTCCATTATTTCGGTAGAGGAATCTAATTCATGATATTCACCTTATAACATAAAACAATTTGGCTCTGATTGATTGGAATCTGTACATGTTGTTACATATGCAACTACCTTGAACAGAAGAAAATCTATCAGTTGTGCAGCAGAACTTTATTTTTTTGTCCTGGCATTTGCGTGCAAAAATAGTCACTTTCGCGATTTGTCATTAATTTACAGGAGGTATGTGAGTTTAGGAAACAATATTTTCAACGATTTACTTCTGCGGTCACTCTTTTCCCAATCCCAGGAAATAGGCGAGTTCCTCAGTGTCCTGTCAACCATCGAACCCCTTCGCTTCTTTAGTAGATTACGCCCTGATAACCTACAGTCTGTACCTTCCTTCACCATAATAACATGAATATCAAGTCGCAATACTAAAATCTATAACCTGTTTGATCATTGTTTATGCCCCGTGGTTATTTATTATTCTCCTTCACCTCGCGTATTTATTTTTGATGCTTCTTCTTTCTCACTGGTATAGAAGGACATCTTTCTAACCGGTGTAACCTCCCACCTTACATCGGGAATCCAGTTCCTTAGATCTGAATTCGTGCGGCCTTGACGGAGTCCACGTTGACCCTGTGATAGGAAGCATTTAATGGCTGAAATGTTGGTGACATTAGGAAGGAAGTGATTCATGTGAATATCTAATAAGCAGTTTTGTGAGTGAGAGGAGGTGTAAAAGAACTAAAGATTCATGCGTTCCTAGATCAATTTGAAGGGCATCTTGGTGTTTGAGAGATCATTAAATTTTAGTAGCATAGAGAGCTTTGAGCTCATGATAGAGTTGATGCATGTGACAGCTAGATTCTAATGGAGTGGCCAACTGAGGAGAATTTTGAAGTAATCTGGACGACAAATAGAGAGTGCAGACATCAGCCTGAACGTTGTTTGTCAGCCATTTGGCAAACTGAAGCTGTGGCAGGTGGTGGGAAAGATGTCGGAGCGATACTTATGGTCGGTGTCCGGGGATTCATCTGTCTCTACTCATTTCAAGAATTTTGAAGTAATCTGGAGGACAAATAGAGAATGCAGACATCAGCCTGAACATTGTTTGTCAGCCATGTGGATGGAAAATCAGTCTTCTGGTTCTCGGGAACAGCTTGTTCCTAGTCCAGAAATTATTTTGGCTCCTCTATTTAATGAAACAAAAGCTTCATTTAGGAACATTTCGAAACTATTGCTCTGAGTTTAGAGTAGCAGAAAGAGAGATGGCCAGTGATGTTACAAAGTGTATTTAGAGGCAAGGCACAACAAGTTTATACAGCTTTAAATGCTGAGCAAGCACTGGATTATGATATTGTGAAACAGCATATATTGAAAGCGTATGAGTTGGTTCCGGAACCTTCTAGAGAAAGATTCAGAAATTTGAAGAAATCTATGGAAAAAAAAACTTACGTGGAATTTGCCTACGAGAAATCTGTGAGTTTTGAGAGATGGTTTTCCTCTAAAATCTGAATGAGGAGTATAATAAATTAAAAGAGTTAATTTTACTGGAGGAATTTAAAAGAAACATTTCTCTTGAAGTGAGGTCATACTTAAGTGAAAGGGACACTGCTACATTGCAAGAGTCTGCTAAATAAGTAAATGAGAATGATTCAATTCATAAGAATAATTTTTCTCCAGGTAGGAAAAATAGCACAGAGAGTCAAGGTAAACCAGAAATTAAATCTGAAGTTAGTGAGAACGGTAAGGATGAAGGGAGATATGTGAAGGAAAGACATTTTGGTATTATTCGAAATTATTGTAAGAAACCTGGACATGTAATAGCTAACTGTTTTCGATTGAAAAGAAAGAGAAGGAAGCAGTCCCCGATGCTTGTGTGCCGCATATCCTGTAAATCCACAGAATTCGATAAATACCAATGAAGATTTGTCAGAGTCTGACCAAGTTAAGAGGGGATATGAACATTTTACAACGAAGGATTTGTATCCTTGAAAGAGGGATCCCCTCCTGTACCAATATGAATACTTAGAGACACTGGAGCTTCTAAATCACTAATGTTAGACATTGTTCCAAATTTTAGTAATGAGTCCGACATTGGTGAGATAAACTATATAAGAGGAGTTGCGCAAACAACAGGAATTCTGCAGAGGAGTTGTGAGTGCCTTTATGCCAGTACATTTTCATAGAGTAAATTTAAGGCCAGAGATAGTTACAGGGTTTGTTAAAGTAGGACTACAGCCCAGTTTACATGTGAATGATGTTTCTCTTTTGTTACGGCATGACTTAACAGGTGAACTAGTTTTTCCTAAAGTACATTTGACAATAAAGCCTATTTCTGAGAAACCACAGAGGGATTCTAACACAGATTCTTCCTGTGTTGTAACCCGAGCTATGGCTAAAAAGTCTGATGTACAGAATGAGGTTGTTACCCATGACAGTTCAACTGGGTATGTGAATTTTGAGGATGTGTCAGAAACTTTCTTACCTTCATTATTTGATCAGGATTTTGGTAGTAAGTCTGACCATGAAGATTTATCTTTATCTCGGAAGGAGATGATAGCAGAGCAGGGTAGAGATCCCGAGATAATCAAATTAAAGGAACAAAAGGAACAAGCTCTTCCAGATAGTGAAATTGAGAAAGTGGCAGTAGGATGTTATTTTGAAAAGGGAGTATTGATGAGAAAGTGGAGATCACCTACAATTCCTGCCAGTGAGGAATGGGAAGTTAATCACCAGGTAGTTGTTCCTAAAGTTGATCGAAATGAGATTTTAACTATGGCTCATAGTATGCCTTTGGGTAGTCATCAAGGTGTAAAGAAAACTATGAACAAGGTTTTTAAACATTTTTACTGGCCTAGTTTGAGAAAAGATGTGGTGACATTTCTCAGGACGTGTCATACGTGTCACATTGGTCACATTGTCGGTAAACCTAATCAAGTTACTCCAGTGGCCCCACTGCAACCGACTCCAGCATTTGTTGGGCCGTTTTCCAAAATTATTATAGATTGTGTAGGCCCATTGCCAAAAACTAACACTGAACATCAATATTTGCTGACCATCATGTGTATAGCATCTAGGTTTCCAGAGGCAATACCGCTTAGGAATATAACAGCAAAAACTGTGACAAAGGCTGTTATAAAATGTTTTACTTCTTTTGGGTTGCCTAAGGAAATATAATCTGAACAAGGTAGTAATTATATGTCTGATTGTTTCAGCAGATAATTGATAAATTCGGAGCAAAACAGATTACCTCATCTGCATATCATCCAGAATCGCAAGGAGCCTTGGAGAGATTCCATTCTACCCTTAAAACTATGATTAGGACGTATTGTGTGCAAAATGAAAAGGACTGGGATGAAGGTGTACATTTACTACTTTTTGCAGTACGGGAGGCAGTGCAGGAATCATTAGATTTTAGACCTTTTGAACTTGTGTTTTGGCATAGAGTTCGAGGACCTGTGGCCTTGTTGAAAGAACAGTGGATTAATAAAGAGGTTCACACTAATTTGCTGGATTACGTTTAGAAATTCAAGGAAAGATTACATAAAGTTTGTAGCTTGGCCAAGGAAAATTTAAAATTGGCTCAGGAGAAGATGAAAACTTGGTATGATAAGGAAGCTAGAATGAGGTCATTAAAGCCTGTCGGTAAGGTGTTGGTATTTTCCCGGTGAAAACTTATCCATTACAAGATAAATTTCATGGTCCTTATGAGATTAAATCTAACGTAAATGATGTGGATTACGTGATGAAACCCCAGAATCAAGAAAGCCAACACAGCTGTGTCATATAAATATGAGAAAACCGTATTATGAGAAAGAGGCTGCGACTATGACTGTTGTGGTCAATAATGATGGTGATCTTTCTAAAGACGTAATGGATGATTCATCTGAAACGCATTTTAATCCCAACATTATTTCAGCCACGTTACCAAATTCAACAATTTAGGAAAATATTGATGAGAAATTAGCTCATTTACAACCAGAGCAGAGAGAGAGCAGATTAATTTTTAAATATAGCGATTTATTTCCAGACGTTCCTAGAAGAATCACCGTAGCTTCACAAGAAGTAGATGTTTGATATGCAACAGCATCTGTATCGGATAAATGAGGAAAATATGAACATGCTGAACAGGAAATTAAGTATATGTTAGAGAATAATATTATTAGACCTTCTAATTCGAATTGGAGTTCTCCATGTGTTATGGTGCCTAAGCCAGACAATAGTATTAATTTTTGTACAGATTACAGGAAGGTGAATGCTGTGACTAAACCTGATGCATATCCAATCCCTAGGGTAGATGGTTGTGTGGATAAAGTTGGACAAGCAAAGTTCCTTACAAAGATTGATTTGTTAAAAGGTTATTGGTGTGTTCCATTGACAGATAGAGGTAGAGAGAGTTCTGCAATTGTAACACCATCTGGGCTATATGAATATAATGTTCTTCCATTTGGGATGAAGAATGCACCAGGTACTTTCCAGAAGATGATTAATAGTGTGATTCATTGGTTAAAAGATACAGATGCCTATATAGATGATTTAGTTACAGGAAATAATACTTGGAAAGCACATATTACTGCGGTTGAGAACCTATTTATGAGACTTTCAATAGCTAATTTATCTATTAACTTAGCTAAAAGTAAATTTGGTCTTGCCACGGTACCCTACCTTGGTTATGTTGTAGTTCCGGGCTCAGTTAAAGAAAATGGTTAAGGAAATAAATCAAACTCAAATTTAGCAACGAAGTTTGATGCTACAGGAATATAATATTTTGAGAACTCATATTAAAGAAAGATAGTGTGATCACTGATTGTCTCTCTAGATGTTAAATGTACAATGTAAATATTTTTATGGAGTGATATTTTAACCTTTTTAACACTCTTACTGTATATTAGTTTGTAAAAGGCTGTATGCTGATACTGTGTATACTGTGTATGTTGTAAATTTTATACTTTGTTCTTTTTCTGTAAATAGTTAATTGTTAAAATTTTGCTCCTAAAAGACCTTATTTTTTATAGGGAGGTGTTACGTACTTCATGGATATCTTGTGATTGTCTTATGAGAATAATGTAATGGTCTTGCGGAGGTCACATGATGTAATTTTCCCCCGGATGTGAGGTCATGTGATGACCTGTTCTCACCAGGTATATAAATGTTGACCCCCTGGTGACGCATTTATTTTTCAGTTAGATCGACAGTCAGATACCCCACTACGCTGCGTATTAATCTCATTACGTAGTATAGTTTTAAAACGGAGTTTTACTTTTTCTTGTAAGGTACAGAAGTGTTGGGCCGGTAGTTTCACCAATAGCTGCCAGATTTGTTGACGTATCTTTTCAGTAATATTGGAGAGTGAAGACGGGAACCTGAAGGAGACGTTCGGCGGTTTTGTAGCGGATCGACCATTATTGAATTCGTTCAAGTAAGAGTGATCTGCATGAGACAACCTCTGCCAAAAGACGCAGAAAAGGTTGTGCAGTATCTAGTCTACTCTACAGAGAAAAAGGTCAGTGCATTTAAACCGTTTTATTTCCGACGTCGTGAATCCTCCGAACAAGGCAGGTTTCGGCTGGGATCGGCAGTAACGTTGTATCTCCGAGGAATTCTTTACTTCAGGAAAGTCTCTCCTAATTGACTGCATAAATATCTTTGACTTTTAAATTTACCATTCTAGGAACTGTGTGCCAATTTACCACTTTAAGAACTGTTTCGTATTTACAGCTTTAAGAACTAGTACTGAGTAGCGGGTTGTTAAATGGCCGCATAGCAGTTTACTTCCGTTTAAGGTTTTCGTTTGTTTATTTTTTTACTAATATTGAGCAGAGTTTAATAAATGATTGTTTGTTTGTATAAAACCTGACTCAATTCTATATTCATTGTTTCCGGTCACGTGACATAACACCCTGGCGCAGACCATCTTGCGGGAACCTGCAAATGCTCCAGTAGTAAAGGCCCAGCACCATACATTCTTCTATCTTTTTGTTGACCTGCTCATAAACTCAGTTCAATTAGCGAGACATTATCCGGCTCTTCAGAATCCCTTCCATGCATTCTCATCAATAATACGAGGCTTATTGGCCCTCAGTTCCCCAGCTCCTCCTTATAGCCCATCGCAAATAACCGCAATCCTCTCGTTCTATGGTACGTCTTCGATCTCTGTCGAATGTAGAACGATCTTTGCCAGAGGCGTTGCTTCTCAGGAGACTCTATGAAAGGCTGTGAACATCCAGAGGTTTGTCCATCCATCTGCTCGTCAGGTGCAACACAACTCTTGTGCTCAGCTCCTGTTCCTGTGCAGCCCCTCTGTGCTGCCCCTCCGCCCGGCCATTTCGCCATTGATTAGACTTTCTTACGTCAGCCACCTATGATAGCTGGCGATAGTACCTCACACGTGCAGTGGCTTGCCTTCCATGGCCTCTAGTCCTCTGGCTCTGGTTCACCCTCTTCTATTTCCATATCCCCTGCCCGCTGTGTGCGATATTCCCCTAGGTGCTGAAGGACCATCTTCCTGATATATTCATGGGTATTTCTCATTTCTTCCACGACTGTGGCCTTGACGCTTCCAAGTCCCCGTCATCCTTTCTTCCAGTGAGTGTATTGTCGCTCGACGATGGACTTTGGATAGAATCCTCCATGTCTTGTTAGTAGTCTCCGGGTCTTGATATCAGCAGCTTCCAGTTCGCTCCTTGGCCAGCACAGTATTGTGACTGGGTATCCGATGACTGCTGGGGCGAATGTATTCATGGCTCCAATCTTCTTCTTCCCATTCAGCTGGCCTTTTAGAACCTGTCTCACTCTTTGGAGTACTTGAAACTTTCAGTATTGATTGTGTCCTCATCCTGGCTTCCATGCGTCGGCAGGATCCCCAGGTATTTGCAGCTGTCTTGCAGATCTGCTGTGTTGCCCTCAACTTATTAAAGCAAATGTGCTAAGAGCTTTCTTTACGATCCTACCTAACCTTGATGTCACTTTCAATAAATTATATATCTGTACTCACAGATCGGTCTGTTCTACCACACTCTTCAGTTCCATATTGATAACCATATAACTCCTAACCCGGCTTTTCCACCCATAAGAGACACCCCAGACTTGACTGCATTAAATTCCTTCTCCCATATTTGTGAAATCTTTTCCAAATTGCAGGCTTTGTCAGCCAGCCTTACTGTCCACTACCGTTCACGCCTTGCTGTCATACACAAATTGGCTGATTCAGTTTACCAGTTCATCACCTAGATCGTTGATACAGATGCCCTGCAACAATAGGCGCAAAACAGAGCCGTTCGGCACAACACTAGTCACAGGCCTCCAGTCAGAGAAACACCCATCTACAACCCCTCTTTGGCTATTCCGGCGAAGCCACTGACTAAACAAATTTACTACCTCATTCTGAATGACAGTTGGAACTGATTAAGCAAACTCCCAAGCGGGTCATTGGCAAAGGTGTTGCTAAAGTCCATGTGGACAACATTCACGGCCTTTCAGCTAACTATCGTCTCCTGGCCATGGTATTTCAAACTTTGACATTGATGTGTGATGGACAGCCAGTTGCCTCACGGTTGAATGGAATCACCAAAGCCTGTGAACAGAAAACCCTGCAAAAAGTATTCGACACGGCCCAGTCCATCGCTGAAAAAGCCTAACTCCCGAGGGTGAGCACATCTAAACAGAGCGCTAGAAAACAGTGTAAATCACAACCGAGCTCGCCATTCAGGCGATGTTCAGTTCTCGCGATTGCCATCAGAAAAAGCTACAGGAGTCTCGGGTCCTACACCACCAGGTTCACGAACAGTTATTACCCTTAACAATCAGGATCCTGTGCTAGAGGGGAAAACTTCACACAGATTCACTCGCCCCATCACTGACCTTTTCCAACAACATAGAGATCCCCGCTTAAAGGATCGTCAGCTGAAGTTCTCAATATTTATTATTCATTTTTCTCTTTATTTATCATGATATTATCACTATCATTATTTTATTTGGACAACGTGTCTGACAGGAAATAATAAAATGCTAGCTATGTTGTGGTTTGTGGGTATGTTGTGGAGTGGAAATTCTGATCAGTCTTACAGCATGGGGAAAGTAACTTACTGAGTCTAGTCATCATGGCGTAGAAGCTACGTAACCTTATCCATGACAGAGCAGGGATACACAGTTATTCAGCAGGCTGTCTGTATATGTGCAAATAGACTACTGCCAGGATCGCCCTCCACTACACATCTATAGATGGTCCTGATTATTGATGTACACAACCCATCTTCTCAGATATTACAGGCATATGTGAGCTTTCTGAATTGCGTAGGATTTTACCTGGGACGATCAGAGTTTATTCAATATATGCACCCCAAAGCTTTTGAGACCGCACACAATTTCCACTGCTGTGCCGCAGATTTATGGAGGGGTAGGGGTGGTGCGAGATCTCCCGAAGGAGATAACATTCTCCATTGTCTTGTTGACAATGAGGCTGAAGTTTCTGCCTGTCAGTAAGCTTCGGTCTCTTCTACTTCCCCAGTTGGGCCGTCTCATTATTATTGATGATGAACCCCACCACTGTCGTGTCATCTGGGATATTAACAATGCCATCACTCGGGTGTTTTTCATGCAGAGGTGTGCGCTGTTTGTACATCATTGGGCTCAGCAGGCAGTCCTGGACCTGGAGCACCATTTCTAAAAAATATGGAAAGCGAGAATTTTTCTGCACACTGACTATCTGAGATCTGTTGGTTAGAAAGTCCAACACCCATTTGCACGGTGGTCTACTTAGAAGGAGAAGTGGCAGCTTGTTCAATCTGGTCGATGGCGCAACCGATTTGAATGCCGAACTGAAATTCACAAGCAACATTCTCACACAAGTCTCCTTGATTACTAGTTGAGGCAGGACCAGATTTTGATTGATGCCATAGCATCTCTCGGAAAGCGGTTCTGTAGGTAGCCCATTTTCGTGAGTGCTCAGTGTCGCAGGATTGATGCTATAAAGGTGTGTTATTATCAGCTGTTTAAAGAGCTTCATAATGATTGGTTGTATTGCTACCTGGCGTTAGTCGATTAGTGTGGATTTATTGCAGGACGCTGCGTATTTTGAGTAAGATAGCGAAGTGGTTAGCACAACGCATTACAGTACAGGCGACGGGAATTCAATTCCTGCCGCTGCCTGTAAGAGGTTCTCCACGTCACCGCGTGGGTATCCTCTGGGTGTTACAGTTTCCCCTCACATACCAAAGGCGAAGCGGTTGATAGGTTAATTTGTCATTGTAAATTGTCCCGTGATGAGTTTAGGGTTCAATCAATGGATTGCTGGGCGGTGTGAGTGGCTCGATAGGCCGGAATGGTCCGTTCCACGCTCTATCTCCATAAATAAATAATAAACAAACTCTCTTTTCTTTTTGCCGATTCAATTAAATGCTAAACATATTTTCCCAATACAATAATAAAATAAAATAAAGCATATCCTACTAAAAATATACGCCTGCTTAAGTCATGGAGTTGCGTCCTTCAAATTACATTACGCCCGATCAATTATTACAGATAAGATATTTATAATTACCGTTCAGATATAATGTTGGACAATAAACCAGAAAGAACAATTTTCTTAATCGAACTGTCAGTCCAAACATACATAACCTACAGGAATCAAAAAGTAGAAAACACAAGAATTATCTGAATTAAAAAAGGAAATTGAAAGACTCTGGAACATGAACAGGGCATACATTGTCCCAATAGTAATACCTACAACTGTTATCATCACAGTATCACTGCATAACAGCATTCAAGTAATTAAGCCTGCAGAGTAATATTTATTTGAATCTTCAGGAAGCCACAATACTGAAAAACATTAGAATACCCCGAACGTTCCCAGCAATGGATAAATTATGGTGCTTGGCTAAGCCCGTGAATTATGTTTTACCAGCTTGAGCTGCGGAAATGTAGTAGCAGTAGTATTAGTAGTGCTAGTAGTAGTCTTCGTCGTCATAATAATAATAATAATAATAATAGTAGTAGTAATAATAAGAATATGTGATCTTCCGGAGAGGTTTATAGTCATGAGGAGTTTCCTGGTAAATGTCAATGATATCGATCATCGAGATTACCGTTTTGTGGTTAAGGTGGTGCATTAGAGAAACATAGGTGTAGGATCTGGTAATGCTCAAGGCAGATGGAAGTCTGCAGAAGGATTTGGACAGATTCCGTGATTGCACAAGGAGGTGACACATGGAACACAATGTAGGGAGGTGTATGTTCTCGCGACTTGCGAGAATGAATGAAGTTGCAGACCATTGTCTAAACGGGGAGCAAATTCAGAAATCAGAGGTGCAAAGCGATGTGGTGGACCTCATGCAGGATTCCTGAAAGATTAGCTTGCAGCCTGAGTCGGTGGTCAGAAAGGCAAATAGAATGCTCGCATTCATTTACTGTATGTGGAATACGAAAACAATTATGTTCATGGTTAATCTTATTCAAATGTGCATATGTGTACTGCCAAACGAGAAAGCGTTCCTCCAGATCACGATGCACAACAAAGTACCCGTAACACACTTTCATCACTGATGTAATATTACACGGATACATTTACAAATAATGAGATGTATATACGATACAAAAGAATAAAAAAAAGTAAATAACGTAACGGTGCAGAGGCATCGTACGTGATGTGACATGGCACATTTTTCAGTGCCGTTCACCTCCTCCTTCAGCACAGTAAGGTCCCTCGGACAATTTTTCAAGGTCAGGTAGCACTTCACCTGATCTATTGTGGCCTTCTCCACATTTGCGAAGCCTGTGATAAACTGGGCTTCATTTCGTCGAGCAGCAGCGCTCTAGCCGTGAAAAGCGAAGATATCCGGTGTCCAAACATTTGAATTCTGGTTCTCAAACCGACCTGATATTTTCCGTCCACGGCTTATTCTTGTGCCACAGTGAGGATGCACTCAAGACGTAGGACAAACATGCCGATGCCATGAATGTCGGTTAAAAAAAAACCCTCCTCCTCCCCTCTACTTCGATTCACCGCTCTGGCCTCATGTTTATTCTCACCCGCCTATCACCTCACACGTCGTCCCCGTCCTGCTTCCGTTTACCCTGTGCTCCACTGTCCTCTTTTACCAGAGTCCTTCTGCTCCAGCGCTTGATCTTCTATACCTACTTCGCTTCATCTCTCACCTTTTCCCTCCCCACGCCATTTATTCTGGCGTCTCCCCGCTTACTGGCCAGACCTGAAGAAAGGTTTTGGGTAGATGATGGAATAAATGTCAACTGCTATTGATGTCCATAGGTGCTGCTTGACCTGCTGAGTTCCTCCAGCATTTTGAGTGTTTGTTTGGATTCCATCATCTGCAGAATTTCACATGTTTAAAATATGTATTTAAAAAATTTGATATGGGTGGAGACGCACGGATGAGAGAATCATTCAGAAATACTTCACACTGCATGTGATTCCCGAGATTAAATTGTCGGCGAAAATGTGAAAGGAAGAAATTGTTGCAAAAATAAATTTCAGCACAAAAACAAGCAAAATATATCCAGGCTGATTTTATGCTGTCAATAGTGATGGAATTTATCCGAACAGCAGGGCACCCTGAAGTAATGCAAGATCGCACACGGGTGGTGCACCTCAAGAAAATACATAGCCTGTCATACTTAACCTTTTAGAAAAATAAACGTAGAAAACATACAACACAATACAGGCCCTTTGGCCCACAAAGCTGTGCCGAACATGTCCCTACCTTAGAACTACCTAGGCTTTACCCACAGCCCTCTATTTTTCCAAGCACCTTGTAGCCATCCAGGAGTCTCTTAAATGACCCTATCGTTTCCGCCTCCACCGCCACTGCCGGCAGCCCATTCCGCACACTCACTAATCTCTGTGTCAAAAACCTACCCGTGACATCTCCTCTATACCTACTTCCAAACACCTTAAAACTATGCCCTCTCGTGTTAGCTATTTAAGCCCTGAGGAAAAGCCTCTGACTATCTACATGATCAATACCCCTCATTATCGGCGGGAGGAGAAGATGGCAGCGCGACGCAGTGCGCGCAGCTCTCCGGTGAAATGATATCGTTTCTGTTAAATAGCGGCCGTGGACAATTCTGATTTGATGGAAACAGACGTGAAATCACAGAGGAACATCTGGAGAAATTTCTGAAATGCCGGTTCGCTGCCGCTGTTACCGCGCGATCCAGAATCTTCCGGAGGGTAGGCCCCAAAACCCCCGGCTTTTCCTGCTGCTGGCGACCGTGTCTGAGATCGAAGCGTTCGGATAGAAGTGGTGCTCGGTACTCGGTATCGGAGGGGTGCTCAGAGGCCTGAAGTTTTCGGACGACTCGGAGTCGGACCGTGGTCGGACATGGCAGGGAGGGTTTTATTTTTTCTCCCGTCTGCTTCAGATGTGGGACATTCAAGCGACTTTAGAAGATAGAACATAGAATAGTACAGCACAGTACAGTCCCTTCGGCCCACAATGTGCCGACCCTCAAACCCTGCCTCCCATATAAGCCCCCACCTTAGATTCATCCATATACCTATCTAGTAATCTCTTAAACGTCACTAGTGTATCTGCCTCCACCACTGACATTCCACGCACATTCCACAGTGCATTCCACGCACCAACCACTCTCTGAGTAAGAAACCTTCCTCTAATATCCCCCTTGAACTTCCCACCCCTTACCTTAAAGCCATGTTCTCTTGTATTGAGCAGTGGTGCCCTGGGGAAGAGGCGCTGGCTATCCACTCTATCTATTCCTCTTATTATCTTGTACACCTCTATCATGTCTCCTCTCATCCTCCTTCTCTCCAAAGAGTAAAACCCTTGCTCCCTTAATCTCTGATCATAATGCATACTTTCTAAAACAGGCAGCATCCTGGTAAATCTCCTCTGTACCCTTTCCAAAGCTTCCACATCCTTCCTATAGTGAGGTGACCAGAACTGGACACAATACTCCAAGTGTGGACTAACCAGAGTTTTATAGAGCTGCATCATTACATCGCGACTCTTAAACTCTATCCCTCGACTTATGAAAGCTAACACCCCATAAGCTTTCTTAACTACCCTATCCACCTGTGAGGCAACTTTCAGGGATCTGTGGACATGTACCCCGAGATCCCTCTGCTCCTCCACACCACCAAGTATCCTGCCATTTACTTTGTACTCTGACTTGGAGTTTGTCCTTCCAAAGTGTACCACCTCACACTTCTCCGGGTTGAACGCCATCTGCCACTTCTCAGCCCACTTCTGCATCCTATCAATGTCTCTCTGCAATCTTTGACAATTCTCTACACTATCTACAACACCACCAATCTTTGTGTCGTCTGCAAACTTGCCAACCCACCCTTCTACCCCCACATACAGGTCGTTAAAAAAATCACGAAAAGTAGAGGTCCCAGAACAGATCCTTGTGGGACACCACTAGTCACAATCCTCCAATCTGAATGTACTCTCTCCACCACCACTCTCTGCCTTCTGCAGGCAAGCCAATTCTGAATCCACCTGGCCCAACTTCCCTGGATCCCATGCCTTCTAACTTTCTGAATAAGCCTACCGTGTGGAACCTTGTCAAATGCCTTACTAAAATCCATATAGATCACATCCACTGCACTACCCTCATCTATATGCCTGGTCACCTCCTCAAAGAACACTATCAGGCTTATTAGACAGGATCTGCCCTTCACAAAGCCATGCTGACTGTCCCTGATCAGACCATGATTCTCTAAATGCCTATAGATCCTATCTCTAAGAATCTTTTCCAACAGCTTTCCCAACACAGACGTAATGCTCACTGGTCTATAATTACTCGGACTATCCCTACTACCTTTTTTGAACAAGGGAACAACATTCGCCTCCCTCCAATCCTCCGGTACCATTCCCGTGGACAACGAGGACATAAAGATCCTAGCCAGAGGCTCAGCAATCTCTTCTCTCGCCTCGTGGAGCAGCCTGGGAAATATTCCGTCAGTCCCCGGGGACTTATCTGTCCTAATGTATTTTAACAAAGCCAACACCTCCTCTCCCTTAATATCAACATGCTCCAGAACATCAACCTCACTCATATTGTCCTCATCATCATCAAGTTCCCTCTCATTGGTGAATACCGAAAAGAAGTATTCATTGAGGACCTCACTCACTTCCACAGCCTCCAGGCACATCTTCCCACCTTTATCTCTAATCGGTCCTACCTTCACTCCTGTCATCCTTTTTTTCTTCACATAATTGAAGAATGCCTTGGGGTTTTCCTTTACCCTACTCGTCAAGGCCTTCTCATGCCCCCTTCTTGCTCTTCTCAGCCCCTTCTTAAGCTTCTTTCTTGCTTCCCTATATTCGTCAATAGACCCATCTGATCCGTGCTTCCTAAACCTCATATATGTTGCCTTCTTCCTCCTGACTAGATTTTGCAGCTCACTTGTCACCCATGGTTCCTTCACCCTATCATTCTTTATCTTCCCCACCGGGACAAATTTATCCCTTACACCCCGCAAGAGATCTCTAAACATCGACCACATGCCCATAGTACATTTCCCTGCAAAAACTCTTTTACTGTGCCATGGCCTGTTCTTCATCAAGTTATGGTATTGTTGCACTGTTGTAACTATATGTTATAATTATGTTAGTTTTTCAGTCTTGGTCTGTCTTGTGTTTCTGTGATATCACACGGGAAGAATATTGTATCATTTCTTAATGCATGCATTACTAAATGACAATATAAGAGGACTGCGTGTCCTCATAATCTAATCATTATCTTGTAGACCTCTATAAGGTCACCTCGCATCCCCCGTCGCTACAAGGAGAGAGGACCGAGTTCACTCAACCGTGCAGAGCAATGTGGAAAACGCTTTTAGCGTCTTCAGCTCAAATCATGCCACCAGCACCGCGGGCCGATAAAGCGTCTATATTGCAGTCTAGCATTGACCACGACAATAATAAATTAGATGGAACATGAAACAAATAAAACAAGGCTGAGATGGAACACGTTAGTTGAAATTGTACAACTGTTCGGGCCAAAGAGGACATGAAAATCACCCAGCATAACATTATTAGTGATAACCCCCTAATACACCGTGAGTCTGGTTCAGCAATACACAGAATATACTTCAATCTGAATTGAAGTCAAACAACTCAGAATAAAACTCAAACATTCAAAGTAAACGTTCCAACTCATCAGGCAGGTCATTTTCCAAATAAAGACATGTCTCTGTGCCTTGCCCCATTGCACATGAAACACAGCACAAAGCTGTTTCAGAATACTAAATGCAGTGTCTAGTTCAACAGTATAATGACCGTCATTATTTTCTCTCAGTATACAGTGTCCTATGCATTCTTAAAACCTGCAAAAATACTAAATAAGCAAAAAGACAATCCCCTCGCAATAACCAAACGCACAAGTGCCAGACTCCAATAAATAGCAGATCAGGAGTAATTTTAAACTCCTAAAAAGTGATGAATTTCCTCACAATGACGACACGCTGGTGATAATATCGCAACGCTGAACCCTAATTCTCTCAGCATGAGCCGCAGCCTGGTAACTGATCAAACAGTAGAGAGAAATGGCAGAAATATGTCAGCAAAATAAATGAACTTCCAACCACAGCTTCATAAATTGGGATTAGCAGATGAAATCTTAAACGGCCAAACTATTGAAAATAAATTTAATATTGACACTTCTGTCCGAGAAAACATTCTACAGTAACACAGTGTCGAATGCAGATAATCTATCTCTGAAATGTATCCGAACGATAAAGAATATAAGAACCATACAATGCCAAAAACAGCTTCTATGTGTAAAGTAGTCGCCCGATACGTCCACGTCATGCAGCCGTCTGGCCCTAGAATAAGCCAGGAATAGCATACCTCAAATTTTCCATGTGAGTACCCGTAGATCTGCCTGACCTCTACAAAATAATCAATGAGGTAAATCCTCCCAACGCAGAAGAACAGGACTACCCCTTCAAATAGATGAGAATAACCAGAACCTGCCGATTTTGCAGCCAATATATTGAAGCGTCCACAATTACCTCAAGTCCTTGGACTCAATGATCTGCGCAAACATACCGAGTGTTACGTAACGGGAATTCTAACCAAGAGAAGCAATTAATTATACACCATAAACACGGTCCATAACATATATTTTCATAATGCTATCCCGGACTCAAACCCTTCTAGCAATGTTAATATCTCGCATGCATGCGCTGAACTCCTCAAGTGTAAACGGAATATCTGAAACCAAATGTAAATTAATTCCAAACCATTTTAAAAGACTCCTAGATAGCTATAAGGAGCTTAGAAAAATAGAGAGCTAAGGGTAACCCAAGGAAATTTCACAGAATTGTGGGCCGAATGGCCTGCATTTGTGTTGCAAGTTTTCTATGCTTTTACGTTTCTATTCTTCACAGTCAATCCCTATCATGCATATTCCCATTCTTCACTGCGAATTGTTCCATATCCAGTTGGATTTCCCTTGGTTAACACTGGAAGTACCCAAAATTAGCATTTTAGAGATTCTCAGCACAATCGTCCAAGACCAGTCTTGCAAGTGAAATGCTGCGGAAACGCATACCTCCCACAATAACATCAGAATGACGAAGGACCTGTTGACAGCATTCCGGAAGAGGAATTCGGGAGAAAACAGCAACCCTGGTTGATGGCTGAGCGGAGGACACGGAAAGCGGTGTCAATTTCTCGGGCGATAATACCTCCGAGGATGCAGCATTGGTCCAGCGCAGTAATGCAATCGTGAAGGAAAGCCAGGGGTTCTACAGCATTAGTTGTTTCATTAAATCCAGTATATCACGGATGTCTGAAAACAATGAAGCTCCCTCGACACTGTCCCATCACAGACACTCTGGGGGTTGGACACCGAGTGTAGCTCCTTCCGCACCGTCCCATCACACTCCATGAAAAATATGCAAGGCATATTAGCCACCAGCCTGAAGCTGTCATAAGAAAATCGAAATGTTTATTATATTATGTATGAATGGGACATTGCTCGAATAAATTGATACTCTGGTGCACAGATAACAGATTCGAGAAACATGAGAGTACAGGGATTCACGGTGAAGGTGGCAATTTAGAATTGCTGAGAGCGAAATTATTCATATATTAGCTGCTGGATCATGAAACGCGCTGCCTCTGAGAGTTTTGTTTCTATCAAATTATTAATTTACTTACGCACTTATTTATTTTAATTAATTAATTTCAATATTTTGTTTATTTTCATTTAACATTTAAGAATTTGCGTCGCCAAGCCGCAGACAGTTACAGATCAGGCGCTGTTCAATTGGCTGCATGTGGTTGAGCAACGAATAGCGTACAGAATGAAGTCGGGCTGAATGGTCTGTTTGCCATATGACTCTATTACACAGGATGTACTGCTCCACACAACCGCCATCATCCATTACTGCACTGTCCATCCCACAATTTTAACATAAACCAACTGTTGAGGCTCTTGTTCTGATAAAAATAGTTCAGAGAATACACAATCTATTTAAAAACTTTTACTAGATTTACTGCCATATTTACTAGATTTGAGGAACGGTGGGAAATATGGAGAGAAAAAAACGCCGGCTCACACTAAGTCAGATGTTCGCAAGTACAGGCCAGAGACGACAAACTTTCCGCTCGAGCAGAGACTGACAGATACAGGATGAAACCCACACCCTCACACTGTGGCAGACACTGGCAGATACAGAAGTAAAACACACAATCTTACGCTGTAGCAGAAACTGAGAGATACAGAATGAAACCCACACTCTCACACTGTACCAGAGACCGACAGATGCAGAATGAAATCCACACTCTCACACTGTAGCAGAGACTGACAGATGCAGAATGAAACCCACACTCTCACACTGTACCAGAGACCGACCGACACAGAATGAAATCTACACTCTCACACTGTAGCAGAGACTGACAGATACAGAATGAAATCTACACTCTCACACTGTAGCAGAGACTGACAGATACAGAATGAAACCCACACTCTCACACTGTACCAGAGACCGACAGATGCAGAATGAAATCCACACTCTCACACTGTAGCAGAGACTGACAGATGCAGAATGAAACCCACACTCTCACACTGTACCAGAGACCGACCGACACAGAATGAAATCTACACTCTCACACTGTAGCAGAGACTGACAGATACAGAATGAAATCTACACTCTCACACTGTAGCAGAGACTGACAGATACAGAATGAAACACACATTCTCACACTGTAGCAGAGACCGACAGACACAGAATGAAATCCATACTCTCACACTGTAGCAGAGACTGACAGATGCAGAATGAAAACAACACTCTCGCACTGCAGCAGAGACTGGCATTTAAATAATGAATTTGCTGAACCAGAGAGTGACACCTGCAGAACCCCACACTCTCAGTGTATACCAGGGGCTGATATAAACAAAGTGAACCCCACACTCTTACACTTAACCGGAGACCGGTGGGTATAAAATGAACCACTCCTCTTCACACTCTACCCGCGATAAGTAGGTGGAGGATGAAGCAAACAGTCTCATATTATCCGACTGAAAGTCTCTCGTTTGTTGATTGCCTCTGCACTGCTGTCGCTCTCTGCCACTAATCTGCATTTTATGTGAATTGCAAATCAACCCTGTCTTGAATTTCGGATTGAAACGTACTCTCTGTTCTTCCAATTTATTGTTTTCTTTTTCATTCATGCTGCTACAGTAGCATTCTTTCTGCAGCATGGCCGTGCGATTGTTTCAATGTCGTTTCTGGGTTTTTTTTCCGTTCGTTATTCTATTTGCAGACTAATACGCAAAATGTGATACAGCGGGCAGCGGAGTTTGCGGGCGGTGGAGTGAACCGGGAGCAGAGTGAAGGCTTAAGGGCTTCGGCTCACTGGGCTTAGGCGGAAACGGGCAAGGCGAGGAAGGTTTGGCATTCATTTTCTGTTGTTATTTGAGGAGAGGGGCAGTATGAGTGTGAGGGCAGTTTGTTGTTCTCGGTGTCGGATGTGGGAGGCCCTGGAGTCTCAAAGCCTGCCAGACGTCCACATCTGCGCCAGATGCGCCGAGATGCAGCTCCTAAGGGACCGCGTTACGGAACTGGACCTGCAGCTCGAGGACCTTCGTTGGTCAGGGAGAGTGAGGAGTTGATAGAGAGGAGTTATAGGCAGGTGGTCACACCGGGGCCACGGGAGGCAGACCAGTGGGTCACGATTAGGAGGGGGAAGGGGAAGAGTCAGGTAATGGAGAGTACCCCGGTGGCTGTGCCCCTTAACAATGGGTACTCCTGTTTGAGTACTGTTGGGGGAGGGGGGACAGCTTACCCGGGGGAAGCGACAGTGGCCGTGCCTCCGGCACAGAGTCCATCCCTGTAGCTCAGAAGGATAGGGAAAGGAAGAGGAGGGCAGTTGTGATAGGGGACTCGATAGTAAGGGGGTCAGATAGGCGATTCTGAGGACGCAGTCCAGAGACGCGGATGGTAGTTTGCCTCCCTGGTGCCAGGGTCCGGGATATCTCCGATCGTGTCCAAGATATCCTGAAGTGGGAGGGTGAGGAGTCAGAGGTCGTGGTACATATAGGTACCAATGACATACGTAGGAAAAGGGAAGAGGTCCTGAAAGGAGAATATACGGAGCTAGGAAGGGAGTTGAGAAACAGGACCGCAAAGGTGGTAACCTCGGGATTACTGCCTGTGCTACGCAACAGTGAGAGTAGGAATGCGATGAGGTGGAGGATAAACGCATGGCTGAGGGATTGGAGCAGGAGGCAGGAATTCAAGTTTTTGGATCATTGGGACTTCTTTTGGCGCAGGCGTGACCTGTACAAGAAGGACGGATTACACTTGAATCCTAGGGGGACCAATATCCTGGCAGGGAGATTAGCGAGGGCTACTGAGGTGACTTTAAACTAGAATGGTTGGGGGGGTAGGAATCAAATTAAAAGAAGCTAGGCCAGAGGAGGTTAGTTCACAACAGGGGGATGTGAACCAGTGCAGAGAGACAGAGGGGTGTAAAGTGAGGGTAGAAGCAAAAAGTAGTAAGGAGAAAAGTAAAAGTGGCAGGCCGACAAATCCAGGGCAAGCATCAAAAAGGGCCACTTTTCAACATAATTGTATAAGGGCTAAGAGAGTTGTAAAAGCGAGCCTGAAGGCTTTGTGTGTCAACGCCAGGAGCATTCGTAATAAGGTGGATGAATTGAAAGTGCAGATTGTTATTAACGATTATGATATAGTTGGGATCACAGAGACATGGCTGCAGGGTGACCAAGGATGGGAGCTCAACGTTCAGGGATATTCAATATTCAGGAGGGATAGACATGAAAGAAAAGGAGGTGGGGTGGCGTTGCTGGTTAGAGAGGAGATTAACGCAATAGAAAGGAAGGACATAAGCCGGAAAGATGTGGAATCGATATGGGTAGAGCTGCATAACACTAAGGGGCAAAAAACGCTGGTGGGAGTTGTGTGCAGGCCAGCTAACAGTAGTAGTGAGGTCGGAGATGGTATTAAACAGGAAGTTAGAAATGTGTGCAATAAAGGAACAGCAGTTATAATGGGTGACTTCAATCTACATGTAGATTGGGTGAACCAAATTGGTAAAGGTGCTCAGGAAGATGATTTCTTGGAATGTATGCGGGATGGTTTTTTGAATCAACATGTCGAGGAACCAACTAGAGAGCAGGCTATTCTAGACTGGGTTTTGAGCAATGAGGAAGGGTTAATTAGCAATCTTGTCGTGAGAGGCCCCTTGGGTAAGAGTGACCATAATATGGTGGAATTATTCATTAAGATGGAGAGTGACATAGTTAATTCAGAAACAAAGGTTCTGAACTTAAAGAGGGGTAACTTTGAAGGTATGACGCGTGAATTAGCTAAGATAGACTGGCAAATGACACTTAAAGGATTGACGGTGGATATGCAAAGGCAAGCATTTAAAGATTGCATGGATGAACTACAACAATTGTTCATCCCAGTTTGGCAAAAGAATAAATCAAGGAAGGTAGTGCACCTGTGGCTGACATGCAATTTTACTCAAAGGTATTGACTGCATACCTGATGGAAACATCTCAACATAACTCCCCATTTGATTATGAGTTGTTTTATAGCTGTTTAATCACCGAGCTCTTGAAGAAAAAAAAAGTTGATTTCTCAGTGCATACAGTTCTTTGACATTAAAAGTATACCTTTCCATTTTACTCAAAGGTACTGAATGCAAACCTGATGGAAACACCTTCACATAACTACCCATTTGATTCTGAGTTGTTTTATAAGAGAAATTAGGGATAGTATCAATTCCAAAGGAGAAACATACAAGTTAGCCAGAAAAAGTGGCTCACCTGAGGACTGGGAGAAATTCAGAGTTCAGCAGAGGAGGACAAAGGGCTTAATTAGGAAGGGGAAAAAAGATTATGAGAGAAAACTGGCAGGGAACATAAAAACTGACTGTAAAAGCTTTTATAGATATGTAAAAAGGAAAAGACTGGTAAAGACAAATGTAGGTCCCCTACAGACAGAAACAGGTGAATTGATTATGGGGAGCAAGGGCATGGCAGACCAATTGAATAATTACTTTGGTTCTGTCTTCACTAAGGAGGACATAAATAATCTTCCAGAAATAGTAGGGGACAGAGGGTCCAGTGAGATGGAGGAAATGAGCGAAATACATGTTAGTAGGGAAGTGGTGTTAGGTAAATTGAAGGGATTAAAGGCAGATAAATCCCCAGGGCCAGGTGGTCTGCATCCCAGAGTGCTTAAGGAAGTAGCCCAAGAAATAGTGGATGCATTAGTGATAATTTTTCAAAACTCGTTAGATTCTGGGCTAGTTCATGAGGATTGGAGGGTGGCTAATGTAACCCCACTTTTTAAAAAAGGAGAGAGAGAGAAACCGGGGAATTATAGACCGGTTAGCCTAACGTCGGTGGTGGGGAAACTGCTGGAATCAGTTATCAAAGATGTGATAACAGCACATTTGGAAAGCGGTGAAATGATCGGACAAAGTCAGCATGGATTTGTGAAAGGAAAATCATGTCTGACGAATCTCATAGAATTTTTTGAGGATGTAACTAGTAGAGTGGATAGAGGAGAACCAGTGGATGTGGTATATTTGGATTTTCAAAAGGCTTTTGACAAGGTCCCACACAGGAGATTAGTGTGCAAACTTAAAGCACACGGTATTGGGGGTAAGGTATTGATGTGGATAGAGAATTGGTTAGCAGACAGGAAGCAAAGAGTGGGAATAAACGGGACCTTTTCAGAATGGCAGGCAGTGACTAGTGGGGTACCGCAAGGCTCAGTGCTGGGACCCCAATTGTTTACAATATATATTAATGACTTGGATGAGGGAATTAAATGCAGCATCTCCAAGTTTGCGGATGACACGAAGCTGGGCGGCAGTGTTAGCTGTGAGGAGGATGCTAAGAGGATGCAGGGTGACTGGGATAGGTTGGGTGAGTGGGCAAATTCATGGCAGATGCAATTTAATGTGGATAAATGTGAAGTTATCCACTTTGGTGGCAAAAATAGGAAAACAGATTATTATGTGAATCGTGGCCGATTAGGAAAAGGGGAGGTGCAACGAGACCTGGGTGTCATTATACACCAGTCATTGAAAGTGGGCATGCAGGTACAGCAGGCAGTGAAAAAGGCGAATGGTATGCTGACATTTATAGCAAGAGGATTCGAGTACAGGAGCAGGGAGGTACTACTGCAGTTGTACAAGGCCTTGGTGAGACCACACCTGGAGTATTGTGTGCAGTTTTGGTCCCCTAATCTGAGGAAAGACATCCTTGCCATAGAGGGAGTACAAAGAAGGTTCACCAGATTGATTCCTGGAATGGCAGGACTTTCATATGAAGAAAGACTGGATGAACTAGGCTTGTACTCGTTGGAATTTAGAAGATTGAGGGGGGATCTGATTGAAACGTATAAGATCCGAAAGGGATTGGACAGGCTAGATGCAGGAAGATTGTTCCCGATGTTGGGGAAGTCCAGAATGAGGGGCCACAGTTTGAGGATAAAGGCGAAGCCTTTTAGGACTGAGATTAGGAAAAACCTCTTCACACAGAGAGTGGTGAATCTGTGGAATTCTCTGCCACAGGAAACAGTTGAGGCCAGTTTATTGCCTATATTTAAGAGGGAGTTAGATATGGCCCTTGTGGCTAGGGGGATCAGAGGGTATGGAGGGAAGGCTGGTGCAGAGTTCTGAGTTGGATGATCAGCCATGATCATAATAAATGGCGGTGCAGGCTCGAAGGGCCGAATGGACTACTCCTGCACCTATTTTCTATGTTTACTATGTTTTCTATGTGCGGTTTAATGTCTTCGGTGTGCTGAGAGAAAGGCATGAAAAGGGACATCGGCAAATGGCAAATAGTTTAATACTTGAACTGGCGACAGATCGAGCGCGTGAGGGAGAGAAAGCGAGCGAGAAAGAGTGAGAGAGAAGGAGTAAGTGAGTACGAGAGAGAGAGAGAGAGAGAGAGAGAGAGAGAAGGAGGGAGATGGAGGAAGTGAATGTGTTTGAGAGAGAGGGTGTGCGTGTCCGAGCGAAAGATGGAAAAAGTGCGTATGTCTATGTGTGTGCGTGTGCGCCGTTGAGTGTATTTATGTGTGAGTGTGTGTGTGTGTGTGTGTGTGTGCGTGTGTGTGTGGTCATAATGGTTTCTAATTTGAATTTATTTGTTGAGTGACCTTCTTTTGCTGTCCTGCTTCCATATATCCACCAGGGCACTGCGGTGATAATCCCAAGTGCACTGGTATTTTATGATAAAGCAGGAGATGAAGACATCTATTTACTGAGTTGAATCTCTAAATGACAGGAAATATCATGCCAGTATTTACATGAGAGATGAAAGTGTTGATGGTTGTGCTCGTAACCCACAGGGCAGTGAATGGCAGCCTTATCAGCCAATTAATATTCCTACAGCTAATGAAAGCCGCAGTATTTCAGCACCTAACGGCGCCTCAGGAGGATTCAGCAGCGGCTTTCTCCGTAACCTTACCGTTTCAAAATGCACAGCAGAAATCGGAAATTTTGTTCTAATTCTTTAAAAGATATATATAAGAGGGACTTCTACACATAAACAAGCACACATACATACACACACAAAACACACACACACAACATACACATAAACACGCTCACACATACACACATACATAAACACATACACACACACACACACACACACACAAACACGCTCACACAGACACACACACACACATAAACACGCTCACACACACACACACACACACACATAAACACGCTCTCTCACACACACACACACATACACACATATATAAACACACATAAACACGCTCACACATACACACACACACACACATAAACACGCTCTCTCTCTCTCTCTCTCCCTCTCACACACACACACAAACAGACAGACATTACAGATGTGGAGAAGATAGACATGCTGACACACACACACGAACACGCTCTCTCTCTCTCTCTCTCTCTCACACACACACACACACACACACAAACACACACGAACACGCTCTCTCTCACACACACACACACGCACACACACACACACACACGCGCACACACACACACTACAGATGTGGAGAAGATAGCTTAAGCGATGAAGGAAACTGTGGACAGCTCTGGACTTCAAGGTATCGAAAATAAATATTATACGGGGGAGGCTGATCTAAATGACGTAAACATCGATGCCTTCCAGGGCTGGTGGAGAACTGGACAGAGTGTTTGTGTACACAGCGGGCATGTTTTCTATCCGCTGTCACATACTGGGTTTGTTCCCCGAGCGGTGACGCCAACTTCTCAGTAATTCATCAGCAGGCAATTGTTGCTATTATTCCAGATGTGAAACTGGAGCTTCCCTCACATTCCTGCTCCCAAACTCTGTCAGTACTACACAGAAAGAGGCTGTCACTGTTTCATCTATGAAACATAGATGGCGCGATGCAGACCAAGTCTGAAGCTATCAGAAGAAAATCGAAATGAATGTGATATTATTTACGAGTGGGATATCACTCGAATAAACTCTTAATCTGGGGCACATTGAGGAACCGATAACAGAATCGGCAGACATAAGAGAGCAGATACACGGTGAAGATAGCAATTAAGAATTGTTCAGAGATATGTATTCATATAAATGCTGCTGGAACATGAAACGTGCTGCCTCTGTGGGTTTTATTTCTAGAATTTTATGAATTTATTTACGCAGGTATTTATTTTAATTAAACAATTTATGTAATTTGTTTATATTCATTCAACATTGAAGTAGTTGTGTTGCCAAGCCAGAGAAAGTTACAGAGCAGGTGTTGTTCGATTGGTTCTATGCGGCTGACTAACCAGTAGCCTGCAGAATGATGCCGAGCCAAATGGTCTGTTTGCCATAAGTCTTTCTAACGCTGAATGAACTGCTCAATAAAGCCATCATCATTCACCAATGCTCCCTGTATCTCAGAGTTTTAACATAAACCAAAACGTAGGAAATTTTGTTCTAAATATAGCTCAGGGAATACAGACCTATTTTAAGAGTATGTTCTAGATGTGTGCAACAGCGGGAAAGCAGGAGAAAAATGTGCGCACTCGCACTGTTTCAGAGGTTCTCTGGTACAGGACTGAGACAGCACAGACTGTCAGATACAGAATGAAACCCACACTCTCGCACTGTAGCAGAGACTGACAGATAGAGAATGACCCCCACACTCTCACACTGTAGCAGAAATTGAGAGATACAGAATAAAACCCACACTCTCGCACTGTAACAGTCTGACAGATACCGAATGAAACCCATACACTCACACTGTAGCAGAAATTGATAGATACAGAATGAAAGCCAGACTCTCACACTGTAACATAGACTGATATCTACAAAATGAACCCCGCACTCTCACAGTGCACCTGAGACTGGTGGGTGCAAAATGAACCACTCTCATATTATCCGACGGAATGTCTCCCGTTTGTTGATTGTCTCTGCACTGTCGTCGTTCTCTCTCAATAATCTGCATTTCACATGAACTGCATATCAACCCTCTTTTCATTTTCACCTTCAAACGCATTGCACCACGAATGCTTTGCTTTCCGGCAGACTGAGCTGTTGCTCTCTGTTCTCCCAATTCTTTTTTTATTTGTTTTATTCTGCTATGAATACCTCGTGTCTCTGCAACATTTTCCTGCGACTGTTTCAATATCACTTCTGTTTCCTCTGTCACTTCATCGTCATGCTGACTCAACGGTACAGTACTTCGTTTAACGCGGTCGGAGTGGGAAGGGAAAGGCATGGGCAGGAAGATCGGCAAATAATTTAATACAGCAATCGCGTTTATTTGCCTGCGCCGCCCGTGCATGTGTGTGTGTCTGTGTGTGTGTGTGTGTGTGTTAATAATAGTTTCTAACATGTATTTATGTGATGGTGTGGTCTTATGTGGCGTCCTGCAATTATTTCTGATGTTTCTATGGTTTCTATTGCAGGTCAGTGGGACTAGGAAGAAAATGGTTCGGCACAGCCAAGAAGGGCCAAAAGGCCTGTTTCTGTGCTGTAGTTTTTCTATGGTTTCTATTGTGGAGGTCACGGGCATTTTTATGTTAAACCATGAGATGAAGTCGGAAGGGACTACATACTTAACAGAAAATATTTTGTTAAATCATGCCGGTATTTAGACCTGAGACAATCGTGTTCATGGTTGTGTTCGTAACCGACAGGACCGTGAACGGCAGCCCTATCTGCCATTGTATTCCTACAGACAATTGAACACCACCGCCAGGTGCACTGAGATGCAGCTCCTCAGAGATCGTGTTAGGGATCTGGAGCTGCAGCTTGATGACCTACTGCTTATCAGAGAAAGTGAAGAGGTGATAGACAGGAGCTACAGGGAGGTAGTCATCCCTAGGCTACCGGGGTTAGAAAACTGGGTGACTGTCAGGAGAGGGAAGGGAAATGCCCGGATAGTGGAGAGCACACCTGTGGCTGCCCCCCTCAGCAACAAATATCTTGTTCTGGATGCTGTTGAGGGGGATGACCTGACAGGGGACGCCCACGGTGACCAGGTCTCTGGCAGTGAGCCTGGCGTTATTGTGCAGGAGTGAAGGAGGGAGAAGAGAAATGCGGTAGTCAGAGGAGATTCCATAGTCAAGAGAACAGACATGAGATTCTGTGAGGCTGATAGAGATACCCTCGTGGTGTGTTGCCTCACAGGTGCCAAGGTACGGGATGTCTCGTATGGGGTCCAGAATATTCTGAAGGGAGAGGGCGAGCAGCCAGTTGTCTTGGTACATGTTGGTACCAATGAGATAGATAGGAGAAGGGAGGAGGTCCTGAAGAGAGATTTCCGGGAGTTAGGAAAGAAGCTAAGAAGCAGGACCTCCAGGGTAGTAATCTCGGGATTGCTAACTGCGCCACGGGCTAGCGAGGGCAAGAATAGTAGGATCAGGCAGTTGAATGCGTGGCTAAGAGACTGGCGCAGGGGGCAGGGCTTCAGATTCATGGATCATTGGGATCTCTTCTGGGGGAAGTACGATCTATTCAAAATGGACAGGTTACACCTGAACCCGAAGGGGACCAATACCCTGGCGGGAAGGTTTAATAGAGCTGTTAGGTAGGTTTAAACTAATTTGGCTGGGGGATGGGAACCGGAATGAAAAAGCAGAGGAAGGGGAAAGCAGAAATAAATCTAAGATAGTGAGCAGTAAAGATGACAGGAAAGGCAGGCAGTTGATGGGGCAAACTTGTAGCCTTTGGGAGGAGTAGCAGTGCAATAAAGTTGCAGTGAAATCAAAACGAAAATGACCAAATACTGGTCTTAAGGTGTTATACTGAAATGCATGCAGCATAAGGAATAAGGTGGATGATCTTGTCCTACAGCTACAGATTGGCAGGTATGAGATTCTGGCCACCACTGAGACGTGGCTAAAGGATGCATGTCTCTGGTAGCTGAACGTCCAAGGATACACGGTGTATCGGAAGGATAGGAAGGTAGGCAGAGGGCGTGGCGTCGCTTTATTGGTAAGAAATGATATCAAATCATTAGAAAGAGGTGACATAGGATCGGAAGGTGCAGAATCGTTATGGGTTTAGCTAAGAAATCGCAGGGGTAAAAGAACCCTAATGGCAGTTATATACAGGCCTCCAAACAGCTGCAGTGATGTGGACTACAAATTACAACGGGCAATAGAAAAAGCTTGTCAGAAAGGCAGTGTTATGATAATTGTGGGGGGTTTTAACATGCGAGTGGATTGGGAAAATCAGGTCGGCACTGGATCTCAAGAGAGAGAATTTGTAGAATGTCTGCAAGATGGCTTTTTAGAACAGCTTGTTGCAGAGCCCATTAGGGGATCGGCTGTACTGGATTGGGTATTGTGTAATGAACCGGAGGTGATTGGAGAGATTGAGGTGAAGGAGGTGAAGGAGGTGAGGTGAAGGTGATGAACTGAGAGCTTGGATACATACATGGAATTATGATGTAGTGGCCATTGCAGAGACTTGGCTGGCACCGGGGCAGGAATGGATTCTCAATATTCCTGGATTTCAGTGCTTTAAAAGGGATAGAGAGGGGGGAAAAAGGGGAGGAGGGGTGGCATTACTGGTCAGGGATACTATTACAGCTACAGAAAGGGTGGGTAATGTAGCAGGATCCTCTTTTGAGTCAATATGGGTGGAAGTCAAGAACAGGACGGGAGCAGTTACTCTACTGGGGGTATTCTATAAGCCCCCTGGTAGCAGCAGAGATACAGGGGAGCAGATTGGGAGGCAGATTTTGGAAAGGTGCAAAAATAACAGGGTTGTTATCATGCGTGACTTTAACTTCTCTAATATTGATTGCCACCTGATTAGTTCCAAGGGTTTAGGTGGGGCAGAATTTGTTAAGTGTGTCCAGGATGGATTCCTGTCACAGTATGTGGACAGGCCGACCAGGGGGAATGCAATACTAGATCTAGTGCTAGGTAATGAACCGGGTCAGGTCACAGACCTCTCAGTGAGTGAGCATCTAGGGGACAGTGACCACTGCTCCCTGGCCTTTATAATTATCATGGAAAAGGTTAGAATCAAAGAGGACAGGAAAATTTTTAATTGAGGAAAGGCAAATTATGAAGCTATAAGGCTAGAACTTGCGGGAGTGAATTAGGATGACGTTTTTGCAGGGAAATGTACTATGGACATGCGGTCAATGTTTAGAGATCTCTTGCGGGATGTAAGGGATAAATTTGTCCCGGTGAGGTAGATAAAGAATGGTAGGGTGAAGGAACCATGGGTGACAAGTGAGGTGGAAAATCTAGTCAAGAGGAAGAAGCCAGCATACATGAGGTTTAGGAAGCAAGGATCAGATGGTTCTATTGAGGAATATAGGGAAGCAAGAAAGGAGCTTAAGAAGGGGCTGAGAAGAGCAAGACGGGGGCATGAGAAGGCCTTGGCGAGTAAGATAGATTGGAAGAATGGGCAGAGAAGTGGCAAATGAAATACAATGTTGGAAAGTGTACGGTTATGCACTTTGGCAGAAGAAATAAACGGGCAGTCTGTTATTTAAATGGGGAGAAAATTCAAAGTTCTGAGATGCAACGGGACTTGGGAGTCCTCGTACTGGTTACACTTAAGGTTAACATTCAGGTTGAGTCGGTGTTGAAGACGGCGAATGCAATGTTGGCATTCATTTCTCGAGGAATAGAATATACGAGCAGGGATGTGATGTTGAGGTTCTATAAGGCGCTTGTAAGACCTCACTTGGAGTACTGTTGTGCAGTTTTGGTCTCCTTATTTAAGAAAGGATGTGCTGACGTTGGAGTGGGTACAGAGAAGATTCACTGGAATGATTCCTGGAACGAGAGGGTTAACATATGAGGAACGTTTGCCTGCTCTTAGACTGTATTCCTTGGAGTTTAGAAGAATAACGGGGGACCTCATAGAAACATTTTGAATGTTGAAAGGCATGGGCAGAGTGGATGTGGCAAAGTCGTTTCCCATGATGGAGGAGTCTAGTACGAGAGGGCATGACTTAAGGATTGAAGGGCGCCCATTTAGAACAGAGATGCGAATATTTTTTTCAGTCAGAGGGTGGTGAATCTATGGAATTTGTTGCCAGGGGTGGCACTGGAGGCTAAGTCATTGGGTGTATTTAAGGCAGAGATTGATAGGTATCTGAGTAGCCAGCGCATCAAAAGTTATGGAGGGAAGGCGGGGGAGTTGGACTAAATGGGAGAATGGATCAGCTCATGGTAAAATGGCGGTGCAGTCTCGAAGGGCCGAATGGCCTACTCCTGCACCTATTTTCTATGTTTCTATGTTTCTATGAAACCGCAGTCGTGACGTTGAAAAGAACCGAAAATGCTGGAAATATCGATTCCGGATTGCTTGTGGAAAGAGAACCGCAGTGAAAGTTTCAGGTAGGAAAATGGGAACAGTCGTGACTGTCGGCAATACAAGTGTGGAAAAGTTGTAAATACAGCCGCTCATTGTTCAGTTACTGGTCTCATTACACATTTCGGTCGAATTATACAGAGGGATCTGACTGAGGTAATGCCAATGATATTGTCGTGTTGGTGTTACAGCATTTTCATTGGCGATACTGCCGGTGATGTAAACACGAGGAAATCTGCAGATACGAGGATTTCTGCAGATGATGGCAATTCAAGCAATACACATCAAAGTTGCTGGTGAACGCAGCAGGCCAGGCAGCATCTCTAGGAAGAGGAACAGTCGACGTTTCAGGCCGAGACCTTTCGTCAGGACTAACTAAAGAAAGAGTTAGTAAGAGATTTGAAAGTGGGAGGGGGAGGGGGAGATCCAAAATCATAGGAGAAGACAGGAGGGGGAGGGATAGAGCCAAGATCTGGACAGGTGATTGGCAAAAGGGATATGAGAGGATCATTGGACAGGAGGCTCAGGGAGAAGGAAAAGAGGGAGGGGGGGAAAAACCCAGAGGTTGGGCAAGGGGTATAGTGAGAGGGACAGATGGAGAAAAAGTAGAGAGAGAGAAAGAATGTGTGTATATAAATAAATAACGGATGGGGTACGAGGGGGAGGTGGGGCATTAGCAGAAGTTAGAGAAGTCAATGTTCATGCCATCAGGTTGGAGGCTACCCAGACGGAATATAAGGTGTTGTTCCTCCATCCTGAGTGTGCCTTCATCTTTACAGTAGAGGAGGCCGTGGATAGACATGTCAGAATGGGAATGGGATGTGGAATTAAAATGTGTGGCCACTGGGAGATCCTGCTTTCTCTGGTGGACAGAGCGTAGGTGTTCTTCAAAACGATCTCCCAGTCTGCGTCGGGTCTCGCCAATATATAGAAGGCCACATGGGGAGTACCGGACACAGTATATCACCCCAGCCGACTCACAGGTGAAGGGTCGCCTCACCTGAAAGGACTATCTGAGGCCCTGAATGGTGGTGAGGGAGGAAGTGTAAGGGCATGTGTAGCACTTGTTCCGCTTACAAGGATAAGTGCCAGGAGGGAGATCAGAGGGGAGGGATGGTGGACGGATGGACAAGGGAGTCGCGTAGGGAGCGATCCTTGCGGAAAGCAGACAAAAGGGAGGAGGGAAAGATGTGCTTAGTGGTGGGATGACGGAACATAAGGTGTTGTTCCTCCAACCTGAGTGTGGCTTCATCTTTACAGTAGAGGAGGCCGTGGATAGACATGTCAGAAATATCCCACCACTAAACACATCTTTCCCTCCCCCCCCCCCCGCTTTCCGCAAGGATCGCTCCCTACGCGACTCCCTTGTCCATTCGTCCCTCCCATCCCTCCCCACTGATCTCCCTCCTGGCACTTATCCTTGTAACCAGAACAAGTGCTACACATGCCCTTACACTTCCTCCCTTACCACATTTCAGGGCCCCAGACAGACCTTCCAGGCGAGATGACACTTCACCTGTGAGTCGGCAGGGGTGATATACTGCATCCGGTGCTCCCGATGTGGCCTTCTATATATTGGCGAGACCCGACGCAGACTGGGAGATCGTTTTGCCGAACACCTACGCTCTGTCCGCCAGACAAAGCAGGATCTCCCAGAGGCCACACATTTTAATTCCACATCCCATTCCCATTCTGATATGTCTATCCACGGCCTCCTCTACTGTAAAGATGAAGCCACACTCAGGTTGGAGGAACAACACCTTATATTCCGTCTATGTAGCTTCCAACCTGATGGCATGAACATTGACTTCTCTAACCTCCGCTAATGCCCCACCTCTCCCTCGTACCCCATCCGTTATTTATATACACACATTCTTTCTCTCTCTCTCCTTTTTCTCCCTCTGTCCCTCTGACTATACCCCTTGTCCATCTTCTGGGTTCCGCCCCCCCCCCACTTTTCCTTCTCTCTGGGCCTCCTGTCCCATGATCCTCTCATATCCCTTTTGCCAATCACCTGTCCAGCTCTTGGCTCCATCCCTCCCCCTCCTGTCTTCTCCTATCATTTTGGATCTCCCCCTCCCGCCCCCACTTTTAAATCTCTTACTATCTCTTTCTTTAGTTAGTCCTGACGAAAGGTCTCGGCCTGAAACGTCGACTGTACCTCTTCCTAGAGATGCTGCCAGACTTGCTACGTTCACCAGCAACTTTGAAATCTGCAGGTGCTGGAATTTCAAGCAATACACATAGAATTTGCTGGTGATCGCAGCAGGACAGGCAGAATCTCTCGGAAGTGGTACAGTCGACATTTCGGGCTGAGACCCTTCATCAGGGCTAACTGAAAGAAGAGCTAGTAAGAGCTTTGAAAGTAGGAGGGGGAGGGGTAGATCCAAAATGATAGGAGAAGACAGGAGAGGGAGGGATGGAGCCAAGAGCTGGACAGGTGATTGGCAAATGGGATATGAGTGGATCATGGGACAGGAGGCCTAGGGAGAAAGAAAAGCGGGGGTGGGGGAATGGAAACCAGAGGATGGGCAAATGGTATAGTGAGGGGGATAGAGGGAGAAAAAGGAGAGAAAGAAAAAGAATGTGTAAAAGAATAAATAACCGATGGTGTACGAGGTGGAGGTGGGGCTTTAGCGGAAGTTTGAGAAGTCAATGTTCATGCTATCAGGTTGCAGGCTACCCAGACGGTAAATAAGGTGTTGTTCCTCCAACCTGAGTGTGGTCTCCTCTTATTAACTCCTCGATCGTGACCCCACTAAGGAGCACCAGGCCATTGTCTCCCCCACCATCACTGACTTTATCCACTCAGGGGATCTCCCATCCACTGCTACCAACCTTATAGTTCCCACACCCCGCACTTCCCGTTTCTACCTCCTACCCAAGATCCACAAACCTGCCTGTCCTGGCAGACCTATTGTCTCAGCTTGCTCCTGCCCCACCAAACTCATTTCTGCATACCTCAACATTGTTAGGCCACGCTTGGAGTACTGTTTCCAGTTCTGGTCGCCTCTCTATAGGAAGGATGTGGAAGCATTGAAAAGGATACAGAGGAGATTTACCAGGATGCTGCCTGGTTTAGAGAGTATGCATTATGATCAGAGATTAAGGGAGCTAGGGCTTTACTCTTTGGAGAGAAGGAGAATGAGAGGAGACATCATAGTTGTGCACAAGATATTAAGAAGAATAGATAGAGTGGATAGCCAGCGCCTCTTCCCTAGGGCACCACTGCTCAATATAAGAGGACACGACTCTAAGGTAAGGGGTGGGAAGTTCAAGGGGGATATTAGAGGAAGGTTGTTTACTCAGAGAGTGGTTGGTGCGTGGAATGCACTGCCGGAGTCAGTGGTGGAGGCAGATGCACTAGTGAAGTTTAAGAGACTACTAGACAGGTAGATGGAGGAATTTAAGTTGGGGGGTTATTTGGGAGGCAGGGTTTGATGGTCGGCACAACATTGTGGGCCGAAGGGCCTGTACTGTGCTGTACTATTCTATATTCTATGTTCTATGTTCATACCATAGTGAACCCATTAGTACAGATCAGGAAGAAATGACAATGGCCAAAGCAGTGTAATTTCTCTTCGCAATAAATCAAAGGAAATGGTGACGGTAGACCAAGTGTTCACTTATATGATCCACGTCGTCTACTGAATTTTAGCCGTTACCTGACTTCTAGTGTATGTGTAGGGTTAGGATATATCATAAGTGGCAGTGGTAAACACCCTGTAGTCTCTCCACTACGTTTCCTTAGCACTGCGGAGATGGCAATGGAGAAATGACCGAGAAGCCATGTGTCCGGGTAGGGGTATAAAACATTTCATACATTACATTTATAGGACCTCAACATATTCCCAATCTCTCGGATTAACTTGCTAGCTTCACAATTCTGTACGTTTTACCTGATTACATGTCCTCTCTTTTGCCTTGATGTTGGCTTTGACTTCCCGTGTCAACCACGATCGAGTCATTCTGCCTTTGAATTTCTTATTCTTCGATGGGATGTACTTATAGAATATCTTTAAAATTGCTCCCGGAACCTCACGCCATTGCTGTTCTGCCGTCCTACCTGCTCGACTCATCTTCCAGTCAACCTTGGCCATTTCCTTTCTCAATCTTCTGTAATTCTTTTTTCTCCAATGTAATAGTGATACATGTCTCCGTAGCGTCTTCCCTTCGAAGTGCAGAATGAGTTTTATCATATTATCGTCAAAGATTTGACTTGGCCTTCAGTTCGCTAATCAAATCTGATTCAGTAAACAACACTCAATACAGAATACATGAACCCTTCGAAGGCTCAGCCACAAGCTAAACAAAAAGTCACCTCGTTGTCATTTTCCAAACCCTCTCCATTGGGTACTAAATTCAGCAGCAATTTGTTCTTTTTCTCCCAATCTAGCTGCACATTGATATCCCCCATGACAATCATAACATTGCCTTTCTGTCATGCGCTTTCTCTCTCCCGTTGTCCTTTGTAGCCCTTATCCTGGCTAGTGTTCGGAAGCCTGATATAACTGCGGTGAGGATCTTTTTACTCTGGCATTTTCTCAACTCTACACTGAGCGATTGGACATCTTGCAAACCCCTATCGCCTCTTTCCAAATACTTTATTTTTTGTTTGGTTTGTTTCTTTTTGTTTTTAACCAACAGAGCCAGTTGACACGCTTTGTCTTCCTGCCTGCCCTCTTGATTTCAACCACGACTAACCGCCCTATGAGATCATCTACCTTATTTTATACACTGCGTGAATTACAATATAACATCTTCAGTCATGTATCCATCACCATTTTCGATTCTGTCCTCCTATTACACTGCAAGTCATTTCACTGACCGCAACATTAGTCATAAGAAAAGTAAGAAAAGTGCACTGTCAGTTAACTATTCTAACTGACCGTCTCACTACACACTGCCTCTAACTGATGCCAGAATTGTCTATCCTTAGTCCTGCTATTCAGTGCCCAATTTCCTTGTAAAATCGGGGTCGACCATCCTCAACAGTTCGAGAAAATCAGTCCGCAACGATATTGGTCACCTGGGTTCAGGTGTAATCCCTCCCAAATGTACGGGTCACACCATCCCAGAAGAGACATCAATGACCAAGATATCTGACGCTCTGTCGCCTGCATGAGATCCTCAGCCCCCATAACCATTTAGTGATGTGGCTCACATATGTAGTAGGGAAGGTGTTTGGAATATTTTAATGAATGGGATTTTGTGTTGCTTGGAAAGACATAATGTAGTATTCAGTGATATGCAGCATGGTGCTGTGCAGGGCGAGTCATGTCTCACTCTTTTGTTTCACATAACATAAAGATCGAGCTGTGAATGTTGTTTTCTTGGATCTTCGCAAGGCATTTAACAATGCAGTATGTGGTAGGCTCATCGGATTAAACCGTTACTGTGATGTACCGTAGCAGACCCTCTGTTCTCTGTTCAAAACGTGCAGCATCAGACATACGACTGCAATTCCACGCCAACATTTCGCGTTATCAGTACACACCATCCCTTGTTTTAAATCCATATTCTTCAATGTATCCTAATGCAAGTAGTAAATAAATATATCTACTGTGTATATACGGAGCGACACAATTAATAACGCGATTAATAGCACTGCTATTCTTCAGTAAATTTTATCACAATTTCGAATATGAATTGTTTGCTTGCTGTGTTAAATGCTGTAGTATAGAATTTGGAAAAGGTTAATTTGATCTGAATATGTGTGTTCCCCAGCGGAAATTATTGTTAGTTGTTTAGTCCACCGGTGACTCGTTCTCTTTTATGTCAGAAGCCTCTTTGCTAATTCTACAACAGAACTGAGAAAGAAAGAACGATCAGAGGCAAAAGACAGTTGAACAGTCGACGGGAAGAAAAAGCAGTGATAGATATATACCTTATTGTTCCCAAAGGAAATTATAGTGTCGCAATACCATTACAAGTGCACAGGTATACAGATATTAGAACAAAAGTCAAGGTCCGTTCGCTTTGATATTCCATCCTTGCTTCTGTAGCTTCCCGTCAGTCAACAATTCACGTTGCAATGCTACGCTTGCTTTACGACAATGCGATTTTACCCCTTCAGTTTCACTCATAATTAATTTGTAATAAATTAATTTGTCAAATTACTAATGTTGACGTCACAGACAATGATCAATGTATGCACAGCTGCGATGCAATCGCTACGTTTCAAAGAACTGTCGCATTAGATAAACTGTTTTCACCAGATACACAGAACAGAGGCAGCGACGGGTCTATGGATGGTTATACTCGATCCGATATTACAGCAAATCCCAAAGGTTTACCTTTTTGGAATTTATGAATGTGTTTAATATTGACTTCGTCCTCCTTTCCTCAGTCACTGACTGTTTTGTCTCATTCATCGTCAGTTTCAACTTTGATGGAATTATAGCCACTTGTTGCCTGAGAATTAAAGCGAAATACGACATCTACACAACAGCGGCTGTGGTACTGGCAATTGATATTGTTCAGCTGCTTAAAGGACGTACCCTGCTACCAGACATTATTGACTCTTAAATAATCCCTATTTCTCTGACGCGGCAAAGAACGTCTGTGTGTCACGGGCCTGGAAAACATTAAACTCTTCTATTTTGTCCTCACGCCTTGTTTTCCTTAAGTCTTCTATTTGTTGCTTAATATTTTGACCAGCTGGCAAATTCCAGTCACCATCAGAGCCCGGACGAGACTCCGTTTAGAACAGCAAGGAAAGTCAATTAAATGCAGTGATGAAGAGCCGGCGGAAATCAATCGTTATATTAGGAAATGTCTTACTGTTATAGGCCCTATATCTATTACATTTACAGATTCACTTAGGGTCCTGAGAATGACAGCGAGGGTGGCCATTATTGGGTTTGTCCACATTAGACAAGTGGGTGTAAATAAAAACCTAACTGATCACAATTCAGGAATAACGTCGTCCTCTGAGAAAGTACGACGCAATGGAGCGATTCTAGATAAGAAGTGCGAGACGCAAACTGTTACAAATTTAGATACGAACAATAAAGAGAAGAAGAGAACATACGAAGAAAGTATAAGACAAACGGTTTCATCATTTCATGGATCGGGAGAGATCGCTGCGTATAGGTACGCCATCATTTTGGTCAACTATTGGCTAGGTCTTGGTAGATTGAAATAATTTTAAATCCTTATCCACTGTCCCCGCCGTCATGCCCATTTCATGAGCCCAGACTGCGTGCTGACTCTTTCTTGGATTACCACAATGACTAAATCCCCAGACTACCTAGCTACTCTCTGATATCAATGCACCCTCATTTTCGACCTTCTATGTATTTCCCCATTTCCCTCACTGCAGCTGTTCATTGATAACTACATACATTATCATAGCGTTACTCGAAACCACACTTCTGTGAGAGCCGACAGTGAACCTCCCGACAGCTGGGACGAGTATGTTCTTTGATCTGATATCTATATCGCATAGAGCATGTGCATTCCATACAATATCTCGGATACAACAGTAAGTGGACCATGATCCCACCGGTGAGTGTTCATTCTAGCTGGAGCGAAGGATACTGAAGTGTGACAAACTGATTTAAGAGGTGGCATTGATTGAACAGATCCCTGTGGGCTGGGTGAGACGAGAAACAGGGTTAATTAGCAATCTTGTCGTGAGAGGCCCCTTGGGTAAGAGTGACCATAATATGGTGGAATTCTTCATTAAGATGGAGAGTGACATAGTTAATTCAGAAACAAAGGTTCTGAACTTAAAGAGGGGTAACTTTGGAGGTATGAGACGTGAATTAGCTAAGATAGACTGGCAAATGACACGTAAAGGATTGACGGTGGATATGCAATGGCAAGCATTTAAAGGTTGCATGGATGAACTACAGCAATTGTTCATCCCAGTTTGGCAAAAGAATAAATCAGGGAAGGTAGTGCACCCGTGGCTGACAAGAGAAATTAGGGATAGTAGCAATTCCAAAGAAGAAGCATACAAATTAGCCAGAGAAAGTGGATCACCTGAGGACTGGGAGAAATTCAGAGTTCAGCAGAGGAGGACAAAGGGCTTAATTAGGAAGGGGAAAAAAGATTATGAGAGAAAACTGGCAGGGAACATAAAAACGGACTGTAAAAGCATTTATAGATATGTAAAAAGGAAAAGACTGGTAAAGACAAATGTAGGTCCCCTGCAGACAGAAACAGGTGAATTGATTATGGGGAGCAAGGACATGGCAGACCAATTGAATAATTACTTTGGTTCTGTCTTCACTAAGGAGGACATGAATAATCTTCCAGAAATAGTAGGGGACAAAGGGTCCAGTGAGATGGAGGAACTGAGGGAAATACATGTTAGTAGGGAAGTGGTGCTAGGTAAATTGAAGGGATTGAAGGCAGATAAATCCCCAGGGCCAGATGGTCTGCATCCCAGAGTGCTTAAGGAAGTAGCCCAAGAAATAGTGGATGCATTAGTGATAATGTTTCAAAACTCGTTAGATTCTGGACTAGTTCCTGAAGATTGGAGGGTGGCTAATGTAACCCCACTTTTTAAAAAAGGAGGGAGAGAGAAACCGGGGAATTATAGACCGGTTAACCTAACGTCGGTGGTGGGGAAACTGCTGGAGTCAGTTATCAAGGATGTGATAACAGCACATTTGGAAAGCGGTGAAATGATCGGACAAAGTCAGCATGGATTTGTGAAAGGAAAATCATGTCTGACAAATCTCATAGAATTTTTTGAGGATGTAACTAGTAGAGTGGATAGGGGAGAACCTGTGGATGTGGTATATTTGGATTTTCAGAAGGCTTTTGACAAGGTCCCACACAGGAGATTAGTGTGCAAACTTAAAGCACACGGTATTGGGGGTAAGATATTGGTGTGGGTGGAGAGTTGGTTAGCAGACAGGAAGCAAAGAGTGGGAATAAACGGGACCTTTTCAGAATGGCAGGCGGTGACTAGTGGGGTATCGCAAGGCTCGGTGCTGGGACCCCAGTTGTTTACAATATATATATTAATGACTTGGATGAGGGAATTAAATGCAGCATCTCCAAGTTTGCGGATGACACGAAGCTGGGGGGCAATGTTAGCTGTGAGGACGGTGCTAAGAGGATGCAGGGTGACTTGGATAGGTTGGGTGAGTGGGCAAATTCATGGCAGATGCAATTTAATGTGGATAAATGTGAAGTTATCCACTTCGGTGGCAAAAATAGGAAAACAGATTATTATCTGAATGGTGGCCGATTAGGAAAAGGGGAGGTGCAACGAGACCTGGGTGTCATTATACACTAGTCATTGAAAGTGGGCATGCAGGTACAGCAGGCGGTGAAAAAGGCGAATGGTATGCTGGCATTTATAGCAAGAGGATTCGAGTACAGGAGCAGGGAGGTACTACTGCAGTTGTACAAGGCCTTGGTGAGACCACACCTGGAGTATTGTGTGCAGTTTTGGTCCCCTAATCTGAGGAAAGACATCCTTGCCATAGAGGGAGTACAAAGAAGGTTCACCAGATTGATTCCTGGGATGGCAGGACTTTCATATGAAGAAAGACTGGATGAACTGGGCTTGTACTCGTTGGAATTTAGAAGATTGAGGGGGGACCTGATTGAAACGTATAAGATCCGAAAGGGATTGGACAGGCTAGATGCAGGAAGATTGTTCCCGATGTTGGGGAAGTCCAGAACGAGGGGCCACAGTTTGAGGATAGAGGGGAAGCCTTTTAGGACCGAGATTAGGAAAAACTTCTTCACACAGAGAGTGGTGAATCTGTGGAATTCTCTGCCACAGGAAGCAGTTGAGGCCAGTTCATTGGCTATATTTAAAAGGGAGTTGATATGGCCCTTGTGGCTACGGGCGTCAGGGGGTATGGAGGGAAGGCTGGGGCAGGGTTCTGAGTTGGATGATCAGCCATGATCATAATAAATGGCGGTGCAGGCTCGAAGGGCCGAATGGCTTACTCCTGCACCTATTTTCTATGTTGCTATGTAATTGGTCAGGGTGGAACGTGAAATATTTAAAGTGCTCCTGATGGACAAGATTTTCACTCGGAGGCTGATGCAAGCTACGAGCGGAAGTCGTGGATTTGTGTTCGATTGAAACATTTAAGATACGTTTGGACACATTTATGGATGGGTGCGCCATGGAGGGCTATGGTCCAAATTCGGTTCGACGGGGTGGGGGGCTGGTGGTGTAATAGTCCGACACGTATAGAATGGCCAAATGACAAGTTTCTGTCATGTTGCGCTCTGTAATTCAATGACCATACCTACGAATTACTAAATATGGCGACTTGAAGCCGCTCTATTTACTGTTAGCTAGAAAGTGTTTTTTTTTTAGCTTGAAACGTAATCTAATCGTATTCATGAAGGATCAAGAAAGATAAAAAGGGTTTTAGTCAGCACATCAGGACTGAAATATATCACATTCAACTCATCTTTCCAATTTATTACTTTAATGTTCTATGTCATATTCCATTGACAGCTCCTCATATATTTTGTGTTATTGTGACATGCACTGCTACATCCAGTTTTAATGATATCGTACGCGAGGTTATCGGACAGGAGGATTGCATTGCTCTCAGAGAATAGTATAGTAGTATACCGACTATATTGAAACAAACAGTTGCAACGTGACAAATAAAACCATGCTCTTTGTCGCTACTTCTCTCCAATTAGTGTAGATGTCTTTACAACGTTGGTGTTTTTCCAACTATGTCCCAAAAGTAAATAATTACTTGACGTAATCTATTTATTATATTCTCAGGAGGAATTTCAGATAGTATTGCAACGGATATCCCCGAGGACATCTGACAGTATATAAGATAAGGGCAGTTGGAATCAGCACTCCACGTTGACGGCTTTCTTTCACTGAGATTGGCTGTCTTCTCGTAAGAAAATGCTGGAATCATTTTACAAAGCAGAGGAAGTGTTCTACATGATCATTGCAGTCATTGGAGTTCCAGGTGAGTGAATCATTTTTTTCCTGCCTTAACATTCTGAAAATCGATGTGTCAGTTTTAGTGTTTATTTCAATACTGCTAACAATCTACATTTATTTAATTAGTCTATGATTCGATACATGCCCTACTAGCACTGGTTAGATTATATATATTTTTTTTCCATTCAAGTCCTGCCAGTTATCCGATGTGATTTTTCTCCTTCCCAGCCGGGTGATAGAATCACAGTTAGAGGGTGACACATCACGAAAATAGACTCTTCGGCCCTACAGGTCCATGCTGATCAAAATGAGTATTGAAAACAATGCAATTGCCTGCACTTGCCTCATATTCCCAAAAAATCTTCTATCCACGCTCCAGTCCAAATGCACTGTAATTATTGTAATTGTACTTGTTTCTGTTACTTTCTCTTAGAGATTGATCTAAATACCTACCACCCTCTGTATTAAAACAAAATGTCGTACTGATCTCTTTAAGATCTTCCCTCCCCACCGTACATGAGCTCTACTTTCATGATCCAATGTGCTGGAATATACTTGACTGTTGACTCTATATGTATAAACCTCCACAAGCTCTGCTCTCATCTCTATACAGACGCCCAGACTACCGATCCTCTCTTTATAACACAAGCCCTTTCATCCTCCAGCCTTCCAGTGAATTTTGGTTATTTACAATATTTCAGACTCTAGTTTGTTCTCTCTATCAGAGCTCGACATTTTGAATTGTCCATTCTGGGGAAAAAGGACTAGGGAAGGGCTCCGAGCTGCAGAGGGAAACCTTCCTTCCACATGCGAAACTTTACTTAAGTTGACTGATTTCTGTCAATGGAATTGTTTCGGAAGTGTTCTATTGCCTTCCGGAATCTGTATCCAAACTTTTTCGGAGAATTCTAGAAGTTGTCCAATGGCAATCGGCATCGGTAGAACAGGTGAAAGGGCAGATGTCTCATTGGGAATGAAAGGAGAATCTAATAATCGGGGAGTAAAGACAGTATTTCCGGACGTTTGTTTTGTGCGAGTGGATTACTGCACCGATGCTATTACCTTGAACGGTCTTGATGACGACAGTGGAGGATCGATGCTATTGCACTAAAGTGAGGGCAGAGGCGATCATATTCGGGGTAATGAAAGATATTCATTGTGATTGAATATCACAGATGACATGCTTTGTGTGGAGGCTCGGAAGGAGGCATGCCCAATTAGAGAGGCCGGACATAGGATAGATGCTGATAAAATTCGCCACAGAACGGAGGGGTCTTTGGTTTAATGGATGGCTAAGAAGTTGACAGGAGATCTAAAGCATGTTTGTTTTTAAGACCCCGAGTTGGTGATCACGTGGAAAGGAGAATGTATATACTGTTTCACAATATTTGTCAGGTACCCTGTCATCTATTGATATTTGTGGGCGATTTATGATTTCTGAGTGAATTCCTCCGAAGGGATAGCCGACATCAATATTGATTCCGAAGGGACTGTAAACCCTTCAACGTTGTTTATATACTCTGTTTCAAGCAGGTTTATAGCCGCATTTACGACAAATCATACGTTTTTTAGTGATGATCTAAGTGCGACCTGTATTTTCATAGGGAATCGGTGGGATTCAGCTTTTTCCTCGCAGTTTTAGTAACGAATAAAATCAAAAACATAACGCATGTGAAACGTTACTGTGTGGACTCTTTACTGGACAGGCGGTTGCTACCTATAATATCAAGACAACAGAGCTGCAAACATATCAGTACATTGCCTGGATTCAGGGGGTATGATATTTCCTCAAATCACACTATGGTCATGATGTCCTTTTGTTGTGTAAGTTAGGCATAAATTATGTTAACGTAAGTATACGCTAATTCCTGTGATAACTGTAATACGGAATATTGCAGAATGACCGTCGTACGCAATGACTGTAATCCGCAATGTTGCGACGTGTATCAGTGACGATATATTTGATAGTTATTATGATCGACGTATTAGGCTAGCGCGACATTCAGTCAGAATGTTTGGAAATAAAACGTAGTTAGGATATATGGGGGTACGGGAATTGGTGCGGTATTTGAGTATGCAGATCATAAGAGAGTATTGATAAATGTGGAGAATTGTGAGAAGCAGTGGTAGAAGCAGAAACATGGCGAACACTTAACACACATTTGTATGGAAACACAGATGAACGGAAAATGAAGGACTACGGGTGACTGTGGGTTCAGATGTTTAGATTGATGTAAGAGTTGATTGAAAGACCGACAAAAGTTGTGAGTCTATGACTGCTCTATTCTATGTTCTATATCCTTTGTATACTCTCTGCCAGGTCAGTGAGTCCTAAGATCCGTTTGTTATCCAAGCCGAGTTGTGCAGAGATCTATCTGCTCTCGAAGGATAGAGGGAGAAACGGGGGATGCACAGAAATACACACAAATCCATACATATTAGCTCAAGCACATGCACATTAGTCGTTACAATTTCATGCAGAAACACACGATGTACACAAAAGACTTTCATACAAGCACACATGCGTGTGTAGACATGCACGGGTACAAACTGGCAGACACATCAACACTCATGGACAAGCAGAGGTAATCGCGCGGAAGGCGAAACGCAAGCAAATCCGACGAATTTCTGCACGTTTATCAGTTTTTGCCTCACTGCTGTGCAGCCGAATGCAAAGCCGAAACTGATGAATTCCACTGCACACAGTTTTTCACGGCTGACTTCTGTTTGCCTTCTCTCTGCGCGATCACAGCTATGGCCTTTCAGTTAGGCTCAGAAACACAACCAAATTTTATATCAGTGGTGGCAATATGGTAATACAAGACAGAAAACTTAACATAATTAACAAAAACAAAAAATACTTAGAGCAAAGGAGGTATAGAGAGAACGTGTTCTTGGGATAGTGGGCGATTCCAAAATATCACGGCATATGGGAGGAGAACGTTCTTAAAACGCTGTGTCGATCTTTAGAGTCCAGTACCTACTTCCTGATCGCAGTAACGGAAGAAAGGCAGGTCCAGGATGCTCACACTCTTTATTTGTAGATGCTTCCTTTTCAAGACACCGCCTCTTGCAGAAGCCATCGATGGTGACGTGGGTTACTCCAGTGATGGAAATGGATGAATCTCCAGCTCTCTGAGTCAATTGTGATCGGCCCCTGCTCAGGACGCAATCATCTAATTCCTTTATTATATTCAGACTTATACTGCTCTGACAATGTTCAATATATAAAATTTCAGGGCGCATCATCTCATTATATATCATACCACATCATTTCATGTCATGTCGTTTTGCCTCGTCCCGTGACGCATTAACGCAATTCCATGAACTCGCCCAACATCTCATGTTCAATCCAAATGAATGACCTTCAGAAATTTCAACAGGACTCGCCTGTATTGGAAGAGCGCTCACTATGTTTGTCAAACGACAACCCATCAATATTGAAATTCCTATTTTTATTTCTGCTGCAGACCCGTATGTTTCTTTTAACTGACAAACTCCTGGAATCAAAATTGACGGCATTTGATAGATGGTCAAACCGCAGATATCACTTCATAGCACTGTGATAAGTAAATTAGTTTGTTTAATCTTACCAGAACATCCATCCAAGTTTTGTTATTGATTGTAAATGTCTTCAATTCTTCTCTCTTGCGTATTGATTTTGTAATTCAGCATGAAATGATATCATACACATAAATGAATACTCATCCTCCATCAAATGAAAATTTACCTCGAATTACAAGTATCTAAATGTATCCCCCGCGTTCTCATTGTCTCAGCGGTGATGCGCAAAACTGTGGACGAATTTTAATAGCTCATTGTCCAACAGATACACTATTCAAACTTCCTTCTCGGACTATAAGGCATATAATCTTCAGTATCTTTGGCAATCAGTGGTGAGTGTTGCGCCGCAGGGGTCGGTGCTGGTCCCGGAACTGTTCGCAATATACATCAACGATCTGGAAGAACTGACCGAGTGTATTGTATGTAAGTTTGCTGATGATGCTAAATTGAATGGAAAAGAAAATTGTGTAGAAGAGTTTGCATAGAGTTATAAATAGGCTGTGAGTGGGCAACGGTCTGGCAGATAGAGTGCAATGTTGATAAATGCGAGGTCATCCACTTTGAAGGAAAATAAAAGAGCAGATTATTATTTAAATAGTAAAACGCAGTACGCTGCTGTACAGAGGCACGGGGGTGCTTTTGCCTGTATCACAAAACATTGGTTGCAATTGGAGCAGGCTATAAAGAAGACGAATGAAAAGTAGGCCTTCATTACTAGAGGGATATAATTTAAGAGAAGGGGTGTTATGCGCTAGCCGTACAAGTCACTGATGGGGTCGCGACAGAAATACTGCGTGCAGTTCGGGTCTCCTTACTTGTGAAAGCATATACTGGCTTTGGAGTGTCACGTACCCCGTGACGGGTTAAAGAACCAGCAGAAATAGAAAACACTTTGGAGTCCAGTATTGGTATTAATTAATAATATTTATTAGTAACTACGCAATACAGTAATGTAAATGCAGATAAATCAAACAGGTTAACAAGGATTATATAGAAGAAAGTGTGGAATATATAGGAAAACCAACCTTCTTCAAGTCTTGGGGTAAATAGATAGTCTTGCGATAATGAGTAAAGCTCAGCGCAGTTTGTGGTATTGAGGTGAGTAGTGATGAAGAGAGAGAGAGAGGCAGAGATTTTAGTCTTCAGATCAGCTGACGCCGTCGATCTTCCCGTTCTCCTCCGAAATCCTTTAAAAGTCACCAACTGTGATTTCAACAAAAGGGACCGTTCTTCTGTGGTGGATTCATCAACCCAGGCAAGGATTGCTCACATGGACAACTCCCCACCGGTCAATCCCTTTTCTCACTGCAAGAGGCACTAATCGATCCTCCAAAAAAAAAAACACTTTTTCTGTGGGCACAACGACGCTCATTCAGTGTCCAAAATCATGTGTCTCAGGTCTATCATCTCCCCGTACTGAGTACCAACTGTCTCTCAAATAACTCCTCCCTTCTTTGACTGTGTAAAAATGTACAAGCTGTCAAATGTCCTTGGAGAAAGTATACACAACCTGTGAGCAGTCTTCGCCTCTCTCTCTTTTAAACAAGGTGTTTGCGTTAAATAACTCTCTCTCTCTCTCTCTCTCTCTCTCTCTTCAAAAGCTCAGTTCATAGGGGTAATTCAGCACAGTTTATAGGGGTAATTCAGGACACCGTCACGGGAGGTGGTGCAGAGGAGGTTCACCAGGTTGATTCCAGAAATGAGGGCGTTAGGCTATGAGGAAAGATTGAATCGCCTGGGAATTTCCTCGCTGGAATTCAAAGCCATCTTATGATATCTATAGAAGCAGAGACAGGATAGGAGCAAGAAAGTTGCTTCCACCGGCAAGGGAGACTCTAAAATGGGCTATTGCTTTAAGATTCGGGGGAATAGATTTAAGTCGGAAGTTGAGGAGAAACTGCTTTTTTCCAGATTGTGAATAATCTGTAGAATTCAATGGCCAATGAAGCAGTGGAAGCTAGCTCAGTAAATATATTTAAGAGAAGCTTTCATAGATTTTTGCATACTAGGGCAATTACGGATTATGAGGGAAAGGCAGGTAGGTATAGATGAGCCCATGGCCGGATTAGCCATGGTTCAACGTGCCAGATAGTCTCAGTTCTGCTCCTATTTCTTATCATCTTATGTTCTTATGTTTGATGTTCAGTGATTTTTCTTCAAGTACTATGATTTTCAATTAATCAATTACTCGTTTTATTCAAAATCTGTTCACAGACATTTTAAATATAAAATTAAGTAATATAGCCACTCTAACTAATTTCCTGTTAACTGTGCAATTTATCTCTGGATTCTGTGTTCTTAATCGCTATTTCCCGTTCGTTTTTCTCTTCGCAGTTAATTTGTTAGCAATTGTAATTCTGTCTCGGGGGAGGTGTGGCCTCTCACACTGCACCACTCGTTACCTAGTGGCCATGGCAGGCGCGGATCTACTGTCAGTAATCACTCAGGCGTTATTAGGTCCGATCAGTCACATGTATTTTCCGGGATCATACCTAGAAGTTACCCCTGTTTGTAGTATTATCGCTGTATCCCTCTTCGTAGCGACGGACTGTTCCATCTGGTTCACCGTCACCTTCACTTTTGATCGATTTGTCGCTATCTGTTGCCAGCAACTGAAGACAAGATATTGCACGGTGAAAATTGCAACTGTAGTTCTGACAACAACCAGCACTGTGTTCTGCGTAAAGAACATCCCTTTCTTCTTTACCTTTGAACCAGCAGTAACAATCAATAATGTGCCGTGGGATTGTACAACAAAATCAATGTACTATACCGAGCCCGGGTGGATAGGGTTCGACTGCTTTGATAAGGTGCTTACTCCAGTGCTACCGTTTGCTTCCATTTTACTGCTCAATGTTCTGACAGTCAGACACATACTCGCAGCGAACCGAGTCCGTAAATCACTGAAAGGTCAGAACAAGCGGGAGAATCAGCGTGACCCAGAGACGGAGAGCAGAAGGAGGTCTGCCATATTACTCTTCACCATTTCTGGTAGTTTCATTCTTCTCTGGTTGCTGTATGTGTTGAATTTTTTGTATTATAACAGCGTCGGTTCTAATCCCAGATACTACAGCGGCTCTTTGCTTATATTTCAACACGCCGGGTACTTGCTCTCCAGTTTTGGTTCATGTACAAATACATTTATTTATGGGGTGACGCAATCCAGGTTTCGAGAGCAGTTCATGGGCATTGTGAAATATCCAGTGATTGCAATGATAAAACTGATGAATAAAATAATTTAGCTGAGCTCAGAGGAAATTGGGATTGAGACGTTCAACATTAATATGCGCAGCAACCGCTGGAGGGCGCCAGCAATGGAACTACAGGGGTAATTGCGACGCTGATATCCTCTACTTCTGTTTCCATTTGAAATCCTCACCAGTGGAGCTACATCAGCCCGTTGTTCTAAACGAAACCCGTTTGTTTTCAGTCGTTGTGTTACTAAGTGCTGAGACGAGAGAAATAATTTCAATCTCATATATGCCTTCCACGTTTAGTCGCTAACTTTGTGGACAAGGGCCCTTCTCACCCAGGCTGACCACGATTCCGCTCTGCAAGCGTTTGGATGATAACCCGGAAGTCCTGTTCTCTCCTTGCAGCTGAGCAAGTGCAGGAGGCATGATCCACACGCTTTACAGTCACCCACAGCTCCGATATCATGTGGCAGCTCCTTCGACATACTCACCGTCCTCTGTGTCAGAGTGTTGCCGATGAGGATAGTTTTAATGTTTCCCCTAGCAGCTTAAACCTCTAGTTACAGGCTCCTCGGCACTTCACAAAACACTGACTACTTCCCACTTCCATTATGATTTTATAGAACTTTACCCGTTCCCTTTTCCATCCTATAGTAACAATGATGCGGGCACGGTGAGTTAAAACACTGGTCCAAATGATTTTTGTTCAGTCTAGGACTCAGGTGTTCAGCAATTGAATCGTATTGACAGGTTCGCTTTGGTTGCTACTAACAGAGAGGGCTGAACGATCTGTCTGATACTGTGACTGTAACTGATAGTTCAAGGAAAACAAATATCTTCGGCAGAATTTTTGATATGTTTTACTGTATTTAAAAACATGCATTACCTGTTATTATGAAAGAACTAACAAAATATCATTGCGTAATAGGTTCTTGAATTCCTGGATGTTAAAAATGGGTCTGTAATCCATATACCGGGATAAATATTTTAGTAACAACAGTCGGCCATAAGGTCGTCCGCACTATTCACTAAATGCATATTGCGGGCAAGTATGGCCCTTTAAACATCAGAATGCCGCAAACTTATTTTTCGGAATACAGATTCATACCACAGGAATAATTTCGAAAACTAAGACTGATGCTTCATGTCATGGTCAGTATGCTGCTCTGAACTCGAGCTACAGCGTACACTGTGACAGGTGTTCATTCATACACGTGTCCCCTATCTTATCTCAAAGTAAGCTGCTGGCAGGGGTCGAGCACCCTGATCAGAGCCTACACTGTCATGCGGTCAGGGATCACATGCAAATTGAGACCTCGGGGTTCGATGGGGTCAGAACTCTCAGGGCGACATCATATCTTCGAGTGTTTGAAGGACACACATCTCACAGAGTCATTTGTTGCACATTGATGTTTGATCATATTATGCGGTGCGGGTCTGGGTTCAGTTGTCCTTCCTCAAATATCCGGATTCAGTGTAATCAATTGTTACACTCGGTTTCAAGTATCAGGTTGTGCTTGTCTAAGTTGCCTTTCGACGGGTCAGATCTACGGATGCAGTACGATGAGAGAGGTGTGGCGTTTTCGATTCTGGGTCCACACACTACCGTCTCATATCCGGATCTGAGGGCATCGGGGACTCGTTATCCGATCCGCAGTTCATGCTCTAGATGGGCCAGATATTGGCACCCAGTCTTTTGTTTTAATGTAGTGGAGCCAGGCATCACACACTGTGCTGTATACCAGGGGATAGCAGGGTCAGGGCTCACACTTGCTTGGTCAGATCTCTGGAAGTCGTCCCTCATACCTGATCTGCAAAAAATAAATTGAGCGCCCCAGGAGTCATTCTTGCTCTATTTTTGTTATATTCAAAGTTGTTGTTTTTAGATAATGAACCATGTCACAACTAGTCAATGTTATTTTTGGAGTATCCCCTTCTTTTATCACTTGCTTGTTGATTCGCAGATCACTGTCACTGTTGGGGCTGCGGCTCTCACTGACAGTGTGAGTGTTAACTGAAAGGGCCATCGACAAATAGGTGACGGAAACTCCTCGGTGACGCATTCATCTTCTGTGGAAATGGCTAATTAATGTATATTGCTTGAAACGACGGGGACATTTAAAACTGTTTGCGAGATGGTAAGTGGTACGTTGCTAATTAACAAGGAACATTAACAAACGCAATGTGGTTTAACTGCAATTCGGTAGGTTGAGCGACATTTAAACCAAATTAAATTGCCAGCTGAAAATAATTTGAATTTGAGGAGTCTATCTGATTCAGCCATGGAGTGAGCGAGGCAAAGGGGGAGGGTTGGAGGGACAGACACTGATATTCCTCCATCACTGTTCACTGAGTATCCGGTAAGTATTCTTTGCAATTGATCTTTCTGTTAGTTCCCCTGTGGCGAATGTGCAGTTTTCATATCATCTCAGTAAAGAGTCACTGAAACGCTCATCAGTGTACAACGTCTCCTTTCTTTTCTGATGTTAAATGTAAATTTAAGAATGACTTTTTTTTAAATAGTTACATTACCAACGGCTCCAAACCCGTAGACGAAAGCGAACTTCAATCACACGGGCAAGTTAATGGTAGGTGGAACTCTAGTTATCATGACTAGTAGCTTGCAGCCAGAAAGTCATTTAATCGATGTCAGAACTTCAGTTCCTGAACATCGCGCATGGAACGCATTCTGATTAATAGGAACGGGGTGTCGTTGTTGCTGTGGCGCAGAGTGGAATTGTAATTGATTAATGTTTACCACATGCTACGGGTGTGCGTGGTGTCACAGAGGTATCTGTACATTTTCTGTGCATTCAGATCTAGGAGTACTTGTTCATCAGTCTCTGAGGTGAATGAGCAAATGCAGCAGGCAGTGAAGAAGGCTAATGGAATGTTGGCCTTTATTACAAAGGGAATTGAGTACAAGAGCAAGGAAATCCTTTTGCATTTGTACAGGGGCCTGGTGAGACCACACCTGGAGTATTGTGTGCAATTTTGGTCTCCAGGGTTAAGGAAGGACATCCTGGCTGTGGAGGAGGTGCAGCGTAGGTTCACTAGGTTAATTCCTAGGATGTCCAGACTGTCTTACGCAGAGAGGTTAGAGAGTCTGGGCTTGTACACGCTGGAATTAAGGAGATTGAGGGGGGATCTGATTGAAACATATAAGATTATTAAGGAATTGGACAAGATAGAGGCAGGAAATATGTTCCAGATGCTGGGAGAGTCCATTACCAGAGGGCGTGGTTTAAGAATAAGGGGTAGGTCATTTAGGACAGAGTTAAGGAGGAACTTCTTCTCCCAGAGAGTTGTGGAGGTGTGGAACGCGCTGCCTCAGAAGGCAGTGGAGGCCAATTCTCTGGATGCTTTCAAGAAGGAGCTAGATAGGTATCTTATGGATAGGGGAATCAAGGGTTATGGGGACAAGGCAGGAACCGGGTATTGATAGTAGAAGATCAGCCATGATCTCAGAATGGCGGTGCAGGCTCGAAGGGCCGAATGGTCTACTTCTGCACCTATTGTCTATTGTCTATTGTCTAAACGCTTGCTGATTTTAGAGTCGTCCTATCTTCAGAGACGCAGGCAGCTTCCTGATCATTATGCAGTGCACGAAGCTTTGCAGTCAGCAATGATTTCTAGTTTCTCGTTCAACCTGGCAGTTCAATCACGGTAACGTCACCGCAGCATTGCACTTTTCGTTGTAGCCAGTCATAGGCCCGCATATTGAACAATATTCACGTGATGATATATGTAGTCTCCTTCCTGCATTGGCTCGAGTCGCTGTTTTCAAACAGTCCAGCAGAGCTGAAGTGACACATTTTTACTTGGTCCTAATCTGCATGTGAACTAGTTCCATGCGTTTAACCAGTGGGCCGTATGTAGGCATGAGCAAAATAAATATGTTGCATGAGTGTCTGACGTCAGAATGGGACATTCACCAGGCTCTTCATATGTTGGTATAAATATTGACTGATCTATTCTCTCCTCTGGTTGCGAAGTTGACACGTTGGTCGAACTTTCGCAGTACTCTTCTTTTTAAGTTGACGTGGTTGGAGTCACCAGCAACGATGAAGGTCCTATTGTAGTGAGTAGTTCGAGGCCGTATGTAACGCCATAGAGCTCCTCTAGTATTTCCCCAGAAGTAGCAAATTTGGAGGAATGTAGCCAGCAATATGGCAATGAAATAACTCGATAAGGAGAAGGGCCTGAACTTTACAATGTAATATCATTGGCGGTGGCCCTTGTCACGGAGGCGTTCACAAACCAGTTTCATTAACGTAGGAACACGAACCACGTCCGAGCGGTTTGTCGAGGGTCTCGACGTCGAAAAGGAGATTTTTTTTCAGCTTGATAGCGCAGTCTGCAGTGTTGCACTGGAGCCATGTTGCTGTCAGGAGGTGTGTGCAGCAGTTTCTCATCTCATTCTTGGTTTTGGACCAGAAGCAGGAAGATTACACGGCTTTGTTTACGGTAAGTCGTGTGTAAATAAACTTACAGAGTTAATGAGCAGGTTAATACGAATGCTAACGCAAAGGTTTATAGTTGTTTATAGTTCCCTGTGAAATTCTTTTCAGAGCACTTCTTACGGTTTACCGGAACATTCCCTCCTTCAAAGCTGGATTTTCATTCGAAATTTAGATACAATTCTCCCAAAGCATGAGATCAAGGTGTCACGCGCATTGGTGGAATTTCTCAGCAAATTCCAGGGTGTTGTTTGTCATAGAAATTTGCTTTTTGTAAAATGTGATTTGTTTATTTTATTCCTTTCTCTCAACGGAACTATCATTACGCCTTCTAGGTGTAGATACAAGTCCCCAATTTCTGATTTCCAAGCTCTTTGCAACGTTGGTGAAAGCTGCTGGTTCATAGAAACATAGAAACATAGAAAATAGGTACAGGAGACGGTCATTCGGCCCTTCGAGTCTGCACCGCCATTCAGTATGATCATGGCTGATCATCCAACTCAGAACCCTGTACCTGCCTTCTCTCCATACCCCCTGATCCCTTTAACCACAAGGGCCATCTCAAACTCCCTCCTAAATATAGCCAATGAACTGGCCTCAACTGTTTTCTGTGGCTGAGAATTCCACAGAGTCATCAATTTGTGTGAAGAAGATTTTCCTCATCTCGGTCCTAAAAGGCTTCCCCTTTATCCTGAAACCGTGACCCCTCGTTCTGGACTTCCCCAACATCGGGAACAATCTTCCTACATCTAGCCTGTACAATCCCTTTAGGATTTTATACGTTTCAATAAGATCCCCCCTCAATCTTGTAAATTCCAGAGAGTATAAGCCTAGTCGATCCTGTCTTTCATCATATGAAAGTCCTGCCATCCCAAGAATCAATCTGGTGAACTTTCTTTGTACTCCCTCTGTGGCAAGAATGTCTTTCCTCAGAATAGAGGACCAAAACTGCACACAATACTCCAGGTGTGGTCTCACCAAGGCCTTGTACAACTGCAGTAGTACCTCCCTGCTGCTGTACTCGAATCTTCTTGCTATGAATGCCAACATACCATTCGTCTTTTTCACCGCCTGCTGTATCTGCATGCCCACTTTCAATGACTGGTGTATAATGACACCCAGGTCTCGTTGCACCTCCCCTTTTCCTAATCGGCCATCATTCAGATAATAATCTGTTTTCCTGCTCTTGTCACCAAAGTGGATGACCTCACATTTATCCACATTAAATTGCATCTGCCATGAATTTGCCCACTTACCTAACCTATCCAAGTCACCCTGCATCCTCTTAGCATCCTCCTCACAGCTAGCACTGCCGCCCAGCTTCGTGTCATTCGCAAACTTGGAGATGCTGCATTTAATTCCCTCATCTAAGTCATTAATATATATTGTAAACAAGTGGGGTTCCAGCACTGTGCCTTGCGGTACCCCACTAGTCACTGCCCTCCATTCTGAAAAGGTCCCGTTTATTCCCACTCTTTGCTTCCTGTCTGCCGACAAATTCTCTATCCACATCAATACCATACCCCCAATATCGTGTGCTTTAAGTTTGCACACTAATCTCCTGTGCGGAACCTTGTCAAAAGCCTTTTGAAAATCCAAATATACCACATCCACTGCTTCTTCCCTGTCCACTCTAATAGTTACATCCTCAAAAAATTCTATGAGATTAGTCAGACATGATTTTCCTTTCACAAATCCATGTTGACCTTGTCCGATGATTTCACCGCTTTCCAAATGTGCTGTTATCACATCTTTGATAACTGACTCCAGCAGTTTCCCCACCACCAATGTCAGGCTTACCGGTCTATAATTCCCCGGTTTCTCTCTCCCTCCTTTTTTTATAAAACGAGGTACATTAGCCACCCTCCAATCCTCAAGAACTAATCCATAATCTAAAGAGTTTTGAAAAATTATCACTAATGCATCCACTATTTCTTGGGCTACTTCCTTAAGCACTCTGGGATGCAGACCATCTGGCCCTGGGGATTTATCTGCCTTTCATCCCTTCAATTTACTAACACCAGTTCCCTACTAACATGTATTTCCCTCAGTTACTCCATCTCACTGGACCCTCGGTCCCCTACTATTTACGGAAGATTATTTATGTCCTCCTTAGCGAAGACAGAACCAAAGTAGTTATTCAATTGGTCTTTCCTGTCCTTGTTCCCCATAATCAACTCACCTGTTTCTGACCGTAAGGGAGCTACATTTGTCTTAACTAATCTTTTTCTTTTCACATATCTATAAAAGCTTGTACAGTCAGTTTTAATGCTCCCTGCCAGCTTTATTTCATAATCTTTTTTTCCCTTTCCTAATTAAGTCCTTTGTCCTCCTCTGCTGGACTCTGAATTTCTCCCAGTTCTCAAGTGTGCCGCTTTTTCTGGCTAATTTGTATTTTTCTTCTTTGGAATTGATACTATCCCTAATTTCCCTTGTCAGCCACGGGTGTACGACCTTCCCTGGTTTATTCTTTTCCCAAAATGGGATGAAGAATTCTTGTAGTTCATCCATACGATCTTTAAATGCTTGCCATTGCATATCCTCCGTCAACCATTTAAGTATCATTTGCCAGTTTATCTTAGCTAATTCACGTCTCATACCTTCAAAGTTACCCTTCTTTAAGTTCAGAACCTTTGTTACTGAATTAACTAAATCACTCTCCATCTTAATGAAGAATTCCACCATATTATGGTTACTCTTACCCAAGGGGTCTCGCACCACAAGATTGCTAACTAACCCTTCCTCATTGCTCAATACCCATTCTAGAATGGCCTGCTCTCTAGTTGGTTCGTCGACATGTTGGTTCAGAAAACTATCCCGCATACATTCCAAGAAATCCTCTACCTCAGCACTCTTACCAATTTGGTTCACCCAATCTATATGTAAATTCAAGTCACCCATTATAACTGCTGTTCATTTATTGCACGTTTTTTTCTAATTTCCTGTTTAATTCCACCCCCAACTTCACTAGCAGTGTTAGGTGGCCTGTACACAACTCCCACCAGCGTTTTCTGCCCCTTAGTGTTATGCAGCTCTACCCACATCGATTCCACATTCTCCCGGCAAATGTCCTTCCGTTGTATTGCGTTAATCTCCTCTCTAACCAGCAATGCCTCCCCACCTCGTTTTCTTTCATGTCTATCCCTCCTGAGCATGGAATATCCCTGAATGTTGAGCTCCCATTCTTGGTTACCCTGGAGCCATGTCTCTGTGATCCCAACCATATCATATTCATTAGTATCTATCTGCACATTCAATTCATCCACTTTGTTAGGAATGTTCCTTGCATTGACACGCAAAATCTTCAGGCTTGCTTTTACAACACTCTTAGCCCTTATACAATTATGTTGGAAAGTGGCCCTATTAGATTTTTGCCCTGATTTGCCAGCCTGCCACTTTTACTTTTCACCTTACTACATTTTGCTTCTACCCTCATTTTACACCCCTCTGTCTCTGTGCATTTGTTCCCATCCCCTTGCCACATTAGTTTATATCCTCTGAACAAAAGTAGCAAACGTTCCCCCCAGGACATTGGTTCCAGTCCGGCCCAGGTTCAGACCGTCCTGTTTGTACCGGTCCTATATCCTCCAGAACTGGTTCCAATGCCCCAGAAATTTGAATCTCTCCCCCTTGCACCATTTTTCAAGCCACGTATCCATCTGAAATATCCTTCTATTTCTACTCTGACTAGCACGTGGCACTGGTAGTAATCCAGAGATTATTACTTTTGTGGTCCTACTTTTTAGTTTATCTCCTAACTCCCCAAATTCACCTTGTAGAACCTCATCCCGTTTTTTACCTATATCGTTGGTGCCTATGTGCACCACAACCACTGACTGTTCCAGAATGTCCTGCAGCCGCTCAGAGACATCCTTAACCCTTGCACCAGGGAGGCAACATACCCTTCTGGAGTCTCATTTGCGGCCGCAGAAACGTCTATCTATTCCCCTTACTATCGAATCCCCTATCACTATAGCTCTCCCACTCCTTTTCCTTCCCTCTTGTGCCGCAGAGCCACCCATGGTGCCATGAACTCAGCTGCTGCTGCCTTCCGCTGATGAGACATCTACCCCAACAGTATACAAAACAGTATATCTGTTTAGGAGGGAGATGACCTCAGGGGACTCCTGCACTACCTGCCTACTGCTACGCTGTTTAGTGGCCACCCATACCCTTTCTGCCTGTGTAGCCTTTACCTGCGGTGTGGCCAACTCACTGAACGTGTTATTCACGACTTTCTCAGCATCGCGGATGCTCCAGTATGAATCCAGTCGCAGCTCCAGCCGCTGAATGCGGTCTGCCAGAAGCTGCAGCTGGACACATTTCCTGCACACATAGTCGTCAGGGACACTGGAAGTATCCCTGATTTCCCATATGCTGCAGAGGAACAAACCACGGGGCCGAGATCAGTTGTCATGACCTAGCCAATGTGCTACAGGCTCGCCGTCTTCCTTGCTTCAAAGAAAATACCGCTGCAGACCGTTCTACTTGTAAAGGAACTTACCCGGCCTGACCTCATTTGGAGTGAAGCTCGTCCTTAGCCTCTGCTCGCCGAAGACTGTCGAGACAAAGCCTTCCTACGCTGTCTCCCTCCACTCCGTCGCCCGCTTCGTCAAACTGCTCTGTTTTAAATACTCCCGCTGCCTCACGGACCAACTTACATGCGCTTGCGCAGTCCTGTCCCGATCAACCGCCGAGAAAAATGGCCGACTTCCACAAACCGCTCTCTTTTAAATACTCCCGCTGCTTCACGGGCCGACTTGAATGCGCTTGCGCAGTCCTGTCCCGATCAACCGCCGAGAAAAACCTTGCCTATTTATCTGCCACCCTGATCTATTCGCCGTTTGGAATTTTCGAATACTGTAATTGTGCACTTCGCTGAACGGCAGAGCGGAGCAGAGTGAATGATAACTTTAATGGACTTGAAAGCAATAAATAACAATGGGCAAGAAAAGAAGAGAGAAGCAAAACTGAACACAGCTGGAAAACACACAAAATTTAGGCGGGGAGGGTGGAGGCTCGAAGCAACCAGTTAAGGCTAGGTGGTTCATTGATCGACCAAAACGGTGGAGCACATCTGTGTTAAGAAGGCGCACGCGATGAGACTGCAATCGGCGGCAAGTGTATCTTGGTAGCTGGATTTAGACTGGTAAGTCTCTCGATGTGCAGGTCTCATAAAAGGTTAAAGGAACTTTTCTGGAAGGTAACAGCAAACGTCCAACTCGCACACCGCCTGTCGCCGGCCACGATTACACTGCATGAAAGTTTAAAGGTGAACAATGGCTTACAGTAGTCGGCGAGGAGAGAGCCAATGAGTACAGACGCGGAGGTTACGACCGAGAGATTGAGACTGTATCGTCACAACTGAGGCAGGAGACCAACCTTCCTATAAGGCAGAAAACCCATTGTATCCCGGATTCCAGAGGGGAAATCTAACGATACAGATCGGCACAACACTCTGAGCACAGACTAAAGAATCTATCTTCCTGCCGCCAGGTGGCCTTTCCTTATGAGGAGAATAGAAATTTCCGGTCACCGACAACTAATAAACCTCCACAGGATTCCTTGCACCCTTGCATCAAATGGAGACACAAAACATAAAGAGCTGGAAATGGAAATGCCAAAAGAGCACTGATGGCCAGGCAGAATTTATTGAGTCAATCTTCATTTTAGTGCCAGACCTCACATAAATACGTGAACTGGGTTGACCTCTTTAGTGAAAAAAAAAACACTTGACCTGTCCGGCCACACCTGGATCCCGTTTTACACACTCTCACTTGTGTCTGATGATGATTGCTTCGACTGGACACTTTGAAGGTGACGTTATCCCCATCAGTCACTTGGACTGCGATGGTTAGAATGCTGTGCTAATATAACTGTCCCTTATACACCTTGGGCTGCCCGAATTATTACTGAGTCAGCCATCCATCTCCTCAATAACAACTGTAACTTCGATTGTTAGTGATTTTATGTATATCACAATTAACTCACAATTTTTTATGCATGCAAGTTAGAAGACATGATGTCTTGATGTATCCCCTCTTGGTAAGCAAAATGTGTTGCTCCAGATTGCAAGAATTGCAGATTGCAGTGGAAAGAGCTTAGTTGATCATAAGTATCGACTTTTCCTCCATGGACACGCTCAGCACTTCTTGGAGACTCGGTAATGAAGACAATATAATCAAATATCCAACCCAACCCGCATGTTTCTCTGTCATCGAGAATATATATAAAAATTGAAAATAAGTATGATCAGGATCAAAGATAAATACTAGTCCTCTGTTGTAAGACTATTTAACGACATTTTATAATTTAAAGATGATCTCTGGTAATCAGAATCTACATCATAATGGCCCTTCCGGCTCAGCTCTTTCTATGTAACTGTTTATGAATGAAGCAGAACATTGCGTAACGATAATTAAGGAAATGGTAGTATAATTATCGAACAGTATATCATTGGACACGAGGAGGTATCGGATGTCTTTACGACATAATATGAACATGTTCCCATGATTTGAATCCAACAGACGTCTTGCATCTTCGTGCAGATATCAGTATTCTCCTGGCATGGAACTGATCATAGATCCGGAGATGTTATTCCGACACACGCACATATCACAGAAAACAATGACGCATACCGCTGACACCAAATCTTCCACACTGCACCCTTGGAACCAAATCTAATCTAATTCATCTGACAGTCAGCGCATCCTATATCCATGCAGAACTTGAACATGGAACATAGAATAGTACAGTACACTACAGGCTCTTCGGCCCACAATGTTGTGCCGACCCTCAAAATCTGCCTCCCATTTAACCCTCCACCTTAAATTCCTCCATATACCTGTCTAGTAGTTTCTTAAACTTCACCAGTATATCTGCCTCCACCAGTGACTCAGACAGTGCATTCCACGCACCAAGCACTCTCTGAGTAAAAACCCTTCCTCTAATATCGCCCTTGAACTTCCCACCCCTTGCATTAAAGCCATGTCCTCTTGCATTGAGCAGTAGTGCCCTGGGGAAGAGGCGCTGGCTATCCACTCTATCTATTCCTCTTATTATCTTGTACACCTCTATCATGTCTCCTCTCATCCTCCTTCTCTCCAAAGAGTAAAGCCCTAGCTCCCTTAATCTCTGATCATAATGCATACTCTCTAAACCAGGCAGCAGCCTGGTAAATCTCCTCTGTACCCTTTCCAATGCTTCCACATCCTTCCTATAGTGAGGCGCCCTGAAACTGGACACAGTACTCCAGGTGTGGCCTAACCAGAGTTTTATAGAGCTGCATCATTACATGGCGACTCTTAAACTCTATCCCTCGACCTATGAAAGCTAACACCCCATAAGCTTTCTTAACTACCCATTCCACCTGTGAGGCAACTTTCAGCGATCTGTGGGCATGTACCCCCAGATCCCTCTGCTCCTCCACAGTACCAAGAATCCTGCCATTTACTTTCTACTCTGCCATGGAGTTTGTCCTTCCAAAGTGTACCACCTCTCACTTCTCCGAAAGCCGTTCAGAGAGTAACCTCAATCGCCCCCCCCCCCCCCACCCCCACCGGCACATAAAAAACGACATCCCAATGATAACAGAACCATAGAACATCACAGCACAGAGACAGACCTTTTGGCCCTTCTTGGCTGTGCCAAACCATTTCTCCGCCTAAACCTACTGACGTGCACCTGGACTATATCCTTCCATACACCTCCCATCCATGTACCTGTTCAAGTTTTTCTTAAATGTTAAGGTGAGCCCGCATTCACCACTTCATCTGGCAGCACATTCCCACTCCCACCACTCTCTGTGTGAATATGCCCCTCCCCAATGTTCGCTTTAAACTTTCCCCCCTTCACCCTTAACCCATGTCCTCTGTTTTTCCTCCCTTAGCCTCAGTGGAAAAAGCCTGCTTGCATTCACTCTATCTGTACCCATCATAATTTTATATAACTCTATCAAATCTCCCCTCATTCTTCAATGCTCCAGGGAATAAAGACCTAACCTATTCCACCTTTCTCTGTAACTCAGCAACCCAAGTCCCGGCAACATCCTTGTAAATCTTCTCTGCACTCTTTCAACCTTATTAATATCTTTCCTGTAACTTTGTGACCAAAACTGCACACAACACTCAAAATTCGGCCTCACCAATGCCTTATGCAACCTCACCATAACATTCCAACTCTTAAACTCAATACTTCGATTTTTAAAGTCCAATGTACCAAAAGCTCTCTTCACGACCCTACCTACCTGTGAAGCCACTTTTAGGGAATTTTGTGTCTGTATTCCCAGATCGCTCTGTTCTACTGTACTCCTCAGTGCCCTACCATTTACCTTGTATGTTCTACCGTGGTTTGTCCTTCCAATGTGCAATACCAAACTCTAAAAAAATCCGTCTCCTTGCACAAAACGGAAGAACGTCGACAGCTATTCCCCCCCCCACCAAAAAAAACAACCACCTTATCACGCACAACTGCGGAGGAGCTGACATCACCAGTGTAGCGGAGGCCACATCGGGAGCAGCGGATACAATAGTCGACCTCGGAAGTTTAACAGGTGAAGTGTGGATTCATCTGAAAGGATGCTTGGACAATGGAGAAAGTTCGGCCGTCCGACCCTTTCACTGTGACATCCCCGAACTCCACTTCAAATCCGTCCAAACGAATCTGGGTGAACTTTAATGACCAATAAATATAATTCCTCTCAGCAATCAGTTGTCTGAATAATTCACTAACCTTAACCTTAAAGGGAAGCGATATCTATGGTCCACATTGTCGGGGTGTTGAGTTTACCAGGAGACAAAGACTGCAGGGACGAGAGGTTTTCTGTTGACTAATACAGGGTGTGTCGACCCTGATGGCAACTGAGACCAAAATCGAGACAAACACCACACTGCCCACCCCACCAACAACACGGCACAGCCGGACACATAACAGAGGACTGTACATCAGACAACACTGGATTCAGTGATGAAACCTGTGATTAATGTTGTCACACTGAAATCAGAAGAAACGTGCGTTCAAGTGGTTTTAATTAAAAGGGCTTCCCTACACGTGACGTGGACTGCCCCCGAGAGTGACGACGCACATAGGTTACCCCTCCCTCCGCACCAGGATCTACCCTCACAAGCGCGGTGTCTTACGTCACCCACGCGCATCTGTGCTCGAGCTTGGTCGGTTTAACGGCCGAGCTACTAATCACATGAACACCCCCTCCCCCACAGCTAAAGCAGAGGATTCAGGAGTTCTGCTATTCCCATTGCTCCGTAGCGATGTCAATCACTGCTTACACCCAATAGCGGAGGCAGACCGGCCGAGTGGGGCGTTAACCCCGCTGATTCCGTCTCCCGCTCCAGCTCCGAATTTCCCGGCTAAGCGGTAGAAACATCAAAGCAAATGTCCCGCTTTTTGATTTATTTGCATTTGCCTCCGTGTGAGGTTGGGGAGTTTGTAAATCGCCTCCTACGGGGCGTCTGACATAAGAGGAGACTGCCCGGCCCATGGGTTTGATGCCGGATTCCCGGGGAGGGAAGGATGCAGTTAGAAGAAGGAGCGGGGAATGGGGGGGATTTTATTGAAAGGATGAAGACGGTGAGAGAGGGGGCAGACAGCATGTTTGTCCCGGTGGAGACAGGAAGGGCTCATCTGTGGAAATGTCTGAGCCCACGGTGGTATCGAGCAGAGGAATTCACCACATTGGGGCGGGGGGGGGGGGGAACACCGGCAGACTGTTGACCTGCAAGCGGGGCCAAATGTCCGGACAAAGTGACAATTATTTGGCTTTTGTTGAGATTGTACGTGGAATATCGTGTAAAATCCTGCTCCCCATACTAACACTATAGACCAAAGAACAAAATTCCGGAGGAACTCAGTGGGTCGGGCAGCATCTGTGGAAGGAAATGGACCGTCAACATTTCGGGCCGAGACCCTTCCTCTGGACTGAGAGTGGACGGGAAATAGTCAGAGAAAAGAGTGAGGGGTGGGGATGGGGCAAGAGTTGGGGAGTGAGAGGTGGATCTAATTGAGGGGGGAAGTGGGAAGGTAGAAATAGTGACAGGGGTGGAAGGTGAGTGGATGGGACAACACGGGGCTGCAGAAGATGGAAATTAATTCCATAGAGGATTAACAAAGAGGTTAGAGAGTATATGTTATAGAGAGTGCAATGCAGATTCACCAGACTGATACCTGGAGTGGTGGGGTCATCATATGAAGAAAGAGCAAATGCGATAACCCTCTCATTTCCAGAATCGAGGACTGAGAGGTGAACACATTGAAATGTACAACATCATTACCGGTTGAACCAGGGATCCCAGTCTCTGAAAAAGGGGGTGGACTGTCGGAACCGATATGAGGAGAAATGTCTCCCTTCCGAGGGTGCTGAATGTCTGCAAATCCCCACCATAGAGGGCGGTGAAGACCCGGTGATCGCCCTCACATGAATCAGAGGCCGGCAGATGTTTGGAGACCGAAAGTATCGAGGAAACGACGATCAGGCAGAAACAATGGGCTGAGATGGGAGAGCAGCCGCCACTTGTTGATGGTTGGAAGGGATGAATGGCCACCTCCTGCTGATTCTCACTTAATGCTTCAGTGTTCCTGTCCAGTGAGGCCGGAGGAATGGAACTAGAAATTAGTGTTTATGAACATAGAACTGATTTAAATGAGACCTGCACATTTCCGGTTTTAATCAGAATTGTGTGTCTGACCAGGATGGGGATTGAACCCGTATGTTTGTGACCCGGGAGTAGTGGGATGGGACAGGGTAGATTCAGAGGGAAAAATTAAAAATATGGCTGGTGTAAATATGAAATAATATGGGAAACGAGGCGGTGGGTCGGGCAGCGTGTGAGGGGCGAGGAGCGGAGTCACCGGGTCACGTGGGAGACGGTCCACCCGTCACGTGATCCCGTTTTACCGCCGATCAGCAGCAGCTGCAGCTTCGTTGCCGAAGCCCCGCCCACCGCCCGATGACGCGGAGACGACATCGCGCGTGCTCAGTCCTGGATGGGCTGTGTTGTTTCTCGTTCTTCGTTGAATTGGGTCGGCGGTGGGATCGGGGCGGGGAGCCGGCGACGCAATATTCTCTGCGGGGCAGCATCAACGACCTTCCATTGGTGACTGTTGAAGCCGGTCCCGATTGTCGGAGCAGGGTGGTCAGATGTTCGGCAGAGAGTCCCGTTAACTCTCCCGAAATCAAACAAAACAAAATCTGCAAATGCTGAAAATACGAGCAACGCGCATAAAATGCTGGAGGAACTCAGCAGGCCAGGCAGCATCCAGGAAAAGAGTACAGTCGTCGTTACCGGCCGAAACCCTTCGGCAGGACTGGAGAATAAAAGGTGGAGGTGGGGAAGGGAGAGAGAAACATAAGGTGATCGGTGAAACCTGAAGGGGGAGGGCATGAACTTTGCCGAATGGCGGCCTGGCCTCACTTCCTTGACAAAATCTGCCGCGGTCGGTCCGGGTTGTGAGACCTTCACACCGAACCGTCTGAGACGAGCCGCCGCTCAGCCCCTGTTGTTCTGGTCCTGTTAGCAGGATGACGTAAATATATTTCTATATTGTTATTGACGGAGATTTGTATAATTTATTTTCTGTGTGTTATCTGAATGTACTTGCCTGTGATGCTTCTACAAGCTGGTGTTTCTCTGTACCTGTATCTTCCCGTACTTGCGCAGTTGGCAATAAATTCAACAGGACCTGAGAGAGCTCACTGAGATTTGAGCAATGGTGATCATCTTGGCAGCTCGGTAGTTCGAATGTAAAGAGACATAGTGGTTGTCTCTCGGGATCCGAGGAAGACTAAACATTGTGCTGTCAGCTGTGGATGCGCATGTGGCTTCGGAGGCCGAAGGCCAAAGCACACATGCGGTTGCAGGTTGGACATGGAATGGCGGTTGTTAGAACAGGTGCACACACAGCTTTGTGGTGTCGGTCTCGTGCTTCTGCACGGCGCTGATTTCGGACATCCTCAAAGTCAGATGCAGCTTTTCTAGTCAGGGCGCGCCACGCAGTCCTGTCGGCTGCGGACTCCTCAAGTTGTCGAAGCTGTGCACTGTACAGAGACAGTAAACTGTTAAATGCAAGACGGTGAACAGTGTCGATGATCAGAGGGATCTTAGAATCCAGGTTCATCGCTCCCTGAAAGAGACTGTACATATTCATCGGGTGGTTAAGAAGGCAAATGGCGTGGTTGTCTTTATTAGTTGAAGCACTGAGTTCAAAAGTCGGGAAGTTGTGTTGCAGCTTTATAAAACTAGTTGGACCACATCTGGAGTGTTTCATAAAGTTCTGGTTGCCCCCTTTCTAGGAAGGATGTTGGGGCTTTGGAGAGGGTGAGAATATATTGCCCGAATTATAGGGCATGAACGATAACAAAAGTCTGGACAAACTTGTGTTTTCTCTGGAGCTGTGTGGCCTGGGGTGAGACTTGACAGACGTGTTTTTTTTTAAGATTATGAGAGATATCGATAGAGTAGATAGAAAATATACTTTTTCCCGGGGTTGAAATGTATAAGATAAGAGACCAAGCATTTAAAGTGAGAGGGGGTAGGTTAAAGGAGATGTGAAGAGCGTGTGTGTTTTTTCCCACGGAAACTGGTGGGTCACTGGAATTTGTTCCCTTGGGAGACCCTCCGCTCTGATTGCGCAATAATCACTTTGCGCATGCCCACAGCCCTCTGATGGGCGGTGGTTATTTCCCGTTCGTTTTTGAAGAGCATCGTCAGAGGATTCTGGAGAGGGAAAGGGTCCATTCCCATCCGTTAGTACTGAGGCCAGTGTGGAGTCGGATGCTCTGATGTTGGGCAGTCAGTCTCATTAACTTTGCCGAACTTTCGGCCATTTATTCATTTATTTTCCAACTATCAGGGCTCCTGGAAGATGTATACACTTCACCTAACTCTCCCTGTGGAAGATCCCAATGATCAACCCAGGCGGTAAATTTCCAGACAATTAAAATAGCGAATCAGTCTCAGGATAGAGGGCGCATATTTAAAACAAAGATGCAGAGATATTTCTTTAGCCAGAGTGAGGTGAATTTGTGAAATTAGCAGAGGCAGCTGTGGAGGCCAGGTTGGGGATATTTAAGACAGAGAGTAGACGGGAAATTGAGAAGGGGGGTGAGGGTGGGGCAAGAGCTGGGGAGTGAGAGGTGGATCCAGATGACGAGGGAGGTGGGAAGGTGGAAGTAGTGTTAGGGGTAGGAGAAGAGTGGTGGGGGAAACACGGTGCTGCAGACGATCTACAAAGAGGTTAGAGAGTATATGTTATAGAGAGTGCAATGAAGATTCATCAGACTGATCCCTGGAGTGGTGGCGTCATCATATGAAGAAAGATCAAATGTGATAACTCTCATTTAGAGAATCGGGGACTGAGAGGTGAACAAATTGTAATGCACAACATCATTACCGGTTGAACCAGGGATCCCAGTCTCTGAAAAATGGGGGAATGTCCGGACCCGAGATGAGGGGAAATGTCTCCACTACGAGGGTGGTGAATGTTTGTAAATCCCCACCACAGAGGGCGGTAAAGACTCAGTGATCGTCCTCACATAAAACAGAGCCCGGCAGATGTGTGCAGACCGAAGGGATCGAGGAAATGAGGATCGGGCAGAAACATGTTGCTGAGATGGGAGAGCAGCTGCCATCTTGTTGATGGTTAGAGGGGCTGAATGGTCACAGATACCAAAGGACAGAGAGATCGCATTTCATTTAGAGTTAATCTTAATATATAGAGTTAGTGATTACCTGGAATGAGCTGTTCAGTGTTTGCATCGTTGGTTATCTACCTCGGATTCAGTATTCTCACCGTGTTTGGAAATTCCCACTCACTGTCGCCTGTCTGTGAGCAGCTGGAAATTAAATCAACACAAAAGATGCTGGAGACATGAAATCAGCTCAGAAATTGTTTGAAGCTATTCCGACACAGGGTGCTGGAGCTGAAACATTAACTTTGTTCCTCTCCACAGATATTCTTAATCTGTTGAGCGTTTCTTGTATTTGCAGTGTTTTTAGAACATTTCGTTGGAATAATTTAAGTCTCCTGGGAAATGGACTTGTGTTGGACGCAAAATGTAATTCATTCTCTTACAGCACAGAAACAGAGCTTTCGGCCCCTCTAGTCTGTGCCAATCTTTGCCTGGACCCATCCATGTGCACGCAGACTATAGGTGTCAATACCTTCCTCATCCATGTACCCATACAAACTTCTCTTAAATGCTGCAATTGAACCTGCATCACCTTCTGAGTGAAGTAGTTCCTCCTCAGATTCTCGTTAGGTATAACGTTTTTTGCCCTAACTCCACAACCTCACCCAACCTGAAGGGCAAAAACCGGCATACATTCACCCTATTGATACCATCATAGTTTTGCATGCCTCGAGCAGGGGTTCCCAACCTGGGTCCCGCAGACGCCACGGTTGGTGGTAGGGGGTCCATGGAATAAAGTCGGGGAACCCCTGCTATCATCTCCCCTCATTCTCCTGTGCTTCATGGAATCAATTTCTAACCATTTCGGCCTACCCTTGCTCCTTAAATACCAACAACATGTTTACAAAGAATAAGAATTTCCGGATGTATATTGTAGACTTTCTCTGACATTAACTATGAAACATCCTTGTCTGCCAGGGCTTCTGCAGTCTCTATATTAGCCGGCCACCGGGTCTGAGGGACACCTTGTCAGATCCTGAGTATTTATCCATCCTAATTCACCTCAAGGCTGCAAGCACCTGTTGTGTAATCTGTATACAATCCAGACCCTGACTGGTTTCCTCATTTCTATCTTTGTATGTCTTGACTCGCAAGTGGATTCAGGTACGGAAAATTCACTGAAAATCGCCCCATCTCTTCCTGTTCCATACACAGATGAGCACACTGATCATCGGATTATATTTTGTGCCAGGTATTGGGGAGGTCAGGAAACCACAGGTTTCCTCATGTAATTATTCTGCTACCAAATTGTCTGTTAACTATGGAAATGTGCTCTTACAGTTGTTTACAAATTTCGCAAGAGTAATTCTGGAATGAAAGGCTTTCAGTATGATGGAAATTTGGTGTTTCTGGGACCGGTCTCAATGGTGGGATGGTGATTCTGGGAACAGGAACCTGGAACTCCTCCCAAAATTCCCTTGTTAATTTATCACTCCTCACTCATCTCTCTCCAGCCTCTTAGCCTTGCACGCGGCCTACATACCCGTACGCCTCCTCCCTCACCTCCATTCAGAGACCAGAAGAGTCCTTCCAGGTGAGGCAACACTACATCTGCGCACTGGTTGGGGTCATATATTGTGTCCCGTGCTCCCAATGCGGCCTGATTTACATTGGTGAGACCCGCCATAAATTGGGGGACCATTTTGTCGAGCATCTCTGTATCATCTGCCGCAAGGGGGACTTTGCAGTGGCCAAACATTTTAATTCTGATTGCCATTCCGACGTCTCGATCAATGGCCTCCTTTTGTGTCAGGATGAGACGACCCTCAGGGTGGCGGAGCAACACCGTATATTCCATCTGGGTAGCCTCTAACCTGATTGTATGAATATTGAATTCTCCTTCCAGTAAACAAATTCCCTCCACCCACTCTGAACTTTCAATTCTCCTCACCAACTTCCCTCTGGTTTCCCTCCTTCTCATTTTCCTGTAGGCAATGTTCCGATTCTTTCTTCCACAATCCTTGAGCTGTCTTACACTTGACTTCATATATAACCTACATGCTCGCCTCATTCTCCTCCCACTCCTTTTTATTCAGATATTTCCCTCCCTCCCTCCCTCCTCAGTAATGATGGAAGTTCTTTGTCCAAAATGTTGACTGTTTACTCTTCTCCATAGACACTGCCTGATGTGCTGAGTTCCTCAAGCATTGTGTGTGTGTTGCTTTGGATTTCCAGCATTTGCAAGCTCTATCGTGTTTAAATCAGGTAATTACCGTAATAATTACTTGGGCTTTGTTCAGATTATATCTGGAATATGGTGTAAAATCCTGCTCCCTCTACTAACATGGGTTATGTAGACCAAAGAAAAATATGCCGGAGGAATTCAGTAGGTCAGGCAGCATCTGTGAAAGGAAAATCCCGTCAACATTTCGGGCCGAGACCCTCCCTCTGGATTGAGAGTGGACGGGAAATAGTCAGAGAAAAGAGGTGAGGGGTGGGGATGGGGAAAGAGCTGGGGAGTGAGAGGTGGATCCGGGTGAGGCGGAAGGTGGGAAGGTGGAAATAGTGACGGGGTGGAAGGTGAGTGGTTGGGGCAACACGGTGCTGCAGAATATGGAGTCTAACTGCATGGAGGATTATTTTAGCGATTAGGGAATATTTGTTTCAGAGATTCACCAGACTGATTCCTGGAGGGTGATGAAGATAAGTGACTGTCCTCACATAAAACAGAGGCCGGCAGATGTGTGGAGACAGAAGGGGTCGAGGAAATGAGGATCGGACAGAAACACATGCTGAGATGGGAGAACAGCCGTCATCTTGATGGTTAGAGGGGCTGAATGGACACCTCCTGCTGTTTCTCACTTGATGTTTCAGTATTCCTTTCCAGTGAGCCCGGAGGAATGTGAATGGAAATTAGTGTTCATAAGCATAGAAGTGAATTTCAATGAAACCTGCACAATTCCTGTTCGGGTGGGAATTGTGTATCGGACCGGGATGGGGATCGAACCCGTAACTCTGAGAACCGGGCCAGAGGAGAGATGGGGACGGGAAGATACAGAGGGAAAAATTAAAAATGTACCTGGTGTAAATTTGAAATAATGTCTAAGATACCGCAGATGGGTCGGGCAGAGTGTGAGGGGCGAGGAGCAGAGTCACGGGCTCGGGTGGGAGACCCTCCACCTGTCACGTGATCCCGTTTCTCGCTCCCATTTCAAACGCAGATCTGCAGCATCTGTGGGTTTTTTGCTTTCGAAGCCCCGCCTCCGCTCTCACAGTCCCCGGATGGGCGGTGGTTTCCTTTCCGTTCTTTGTTGAAGCAGATCGTCGGCTAGGAGCCGGAGAACCGATCGCTGTCTGCGGGACAAATTGATCAAGTTCTCATCGGTCAGTATTGAGGCGGGTCACTAGTGGTGAACACGACCGACATTATTCCATTGGTAAGTACTGCAGCCGATCCCGGGGAGTGGGGACCCTGATGTTGGGCAGAGAGTCTCGTGAACTTCCTCGAACTGGCGGCCTCGTCCCGCTTCCTGGATATAACCTGACGTGATCGGTCCGGATTCTGGGACCTTCACACCTAACCGCCTGAGATGATCCGCCGCTCAGCCCCTGGTGTTCTGGTCCCAGGTGCGGGATGAGGTGGTGATGCCGAGACTGAACCGGCCCGGTATGGGATCCAAACTTCAGCTGGATCGAAGCCGGGGGTTGGTAATCGTTTTACATATTTCCAGTACACTGGAAGCGGCCGTTCGTCCCGTTGTATTCATGCAGACAGCGAGAGTTAAACAGATTAATCGCACCCTCGGGATGCTGTTCCACGTGTAGGAGTAGTTTCATCATTCCCCCTTCAGACAGGACAGTGAGATCCAGATCTCTCACGTCCTCTCGGGGGACTGGGAAGATTATATCCATCTTCTTTCCATAACTACGAGCTGCGAAATGCTGACAATGTCTCCCGATATCTGGCCCTATTAATGCGAGAATTAAGTCTTGTTCATTTACATTGGTTTCTCGGAGTTGTGTACACTCCCTCCAGAATTTCCAAAGGAGCAACCCAGGCTGTCTAATATTTCCACACGATTAAAATGGGGAAGCTTTATTTTGTTTTACATGTACTGAGGTAGAGTGAAAATCGTACTTATCCACACAGATCAATACATTACAGCAGTACATTGAAGTAACAATAACAGAGTGTAACAAATCATTAGCTGTATGAAGATGTGAAGTACCGGGATGGGATACTTGCTGCGGTGAATTGATAAAGCGGGTAGAGTAGAAAAGGGCATATACCAAAGTTCTTATTGTTTGTTCTGTATCCCTCCACCTCAGTGATATATATCAACCATCTTGTTCAATCTCTGTCCAGCCTGGATCCCCCTCATCTCAGTAATATATATCAAACATCTTGTTCAACCTCTGTCCAGTCCGTATCCCACCACCTCAATAATATATATCAATCATCTTGTTCAATCTCTGTCCAGCCTGGATCCCCTCATCTCAGTAATGTATTTCAACCATCTTGTTAGGACTCTGTCCAGCCTGTATCCCACTACCACGTACCCCGTGACGGGGATAGAAAACACTTTGGAGTCTGGTATTGCTATAAACTAATAATATTTATTAGTAACTACGCAATACAGTAATATAAAGGTAAATAAATCAAACAGGTTAGCAATGATTATATATAAAAGTAAGTGTTGAATATATATGTATGTATGAAACCAGGCTTCTTTAAGTCTAAGGGTAAAAAGATACGGTCTTACGATGTTGAGTAAAGTTCAGTTCAGTTCAGTTGGTGGTATTTAGTTGAGTAGTGATGGAGAGAGAGAGAGAGAGAGAGAGAGAGGGGGGGGGAGTTGAGTCTTCAGGTGAGCTGATACCGTCGATCTTCTCGTCGTCCTCCGAAATCCTTTACAAGTCACTGACTGTGACTTTAACCGGGGGACCGGTCTTCTGTGATGGAGCTATCACCCAGGCGAGGGTGGACACATAGACAACTCCCCACCAATCAACCCCTTCTTCACAGGTGGAATAGCAATTTGGATCCATCAGCCTGATCGATCCTCCAAAACCCACATCCTCTGCGGGCACAACAATGCTCATTCAGTGTCCAGATCATGTGTCCTGAGGTCTGTATGAACTGACCTCCCATTTATTTCTCTGTGCTGAGCATCACCTGTCATGCAAAGAGTCCCTCCCTCCTTTGTCTGTAAAGGAGTGCACAAGCAGGCAACAAGTTCTTGAAGAAATATCAACAATGTGCTGAAAATCGTAACATCGAGTGTCCATGAATTAACACTGCCTTCGGTCACCGTAGCAACTTACGAGCTGCTCGGTGCTGTCTCCAAATCCAAACTCAGTAAAAATCCAAGCTTACTTCCAATGCCTTAAAGTGACAGTCCAACCGTCAATCTTCGTCTCTGTCTCTCTCTCTCTTTTCAAAAGCAACACATCGGTGGTAAATAACTCTGTCTCTCTCTCTCCTTTCCAAACAAACCATCAATGATAAATGTCTCTCTCCAAACAGTTAATAGGGGTACTCCTGGATCACCTCACTATATATATATATATATATATATATATATATATATATATATATCAATCATCTTGTTGAACCTCTATCCAGCCTGTATTCCACTAACTCAATGATATATATCAACCATCTTGTCCAATCTCTGTCCAGTCTGTATCCCACCACCTCAATGATATTTCTCAAACATCTTGTTCAATCTCTGTCCAGTCTGTAACCCACCAGTTCATTGATATATATCAACAGTCTTGTTCAATCTCTGTCCAGCCTGTATCCCACCACCTCAATGATATATATCAATCATCCTGTTCAACCTCTGCCCAGTCTGTATCTCAGCAATGATTGTTCATCAACTATCTTTCTCCTACCGTTGTCTTCATTGTGAAGTATTTTGCCTCACTGAGTTATTTCTGAAATCGGTTTCTGTTACCTGAAAATACCAGAGAATTTATTGAATGCAGCTCAAGGAAGGGTAAAGGCAGCCATTACAATTTTATTTTCAGCGTAACAAAATGGAAAAGCTGGGAATATGGTGTTGAAATAAACATCGGCCATGGTTGAGTGGCGGAGCAGACTCGATGGACCGAATTTCATCATTCTGTTCCTCTGTCTGGTGTCTTTCCATGACTGAACGATGACCCTTTCCATATCAGGTTTTATGACATGTGAGAGAAAATTGCAGATTTGTTCACTGAGGGATGTCCCAGTGGGTGTTGTACGGACCAGTGCTTAAAGCCCATTTGTTCCCAAACTGTGTCAACTATTTGGCTGAGGGACCAATTTCAACATTTCCAATTCTGTTACTGACACGAAATGGACATTTGCCTATTGATCATAACACAATGTATTTTATATTTTGTTAATGACATAAAACACATTTCTGTATTGTTACTGACAGAATTGTATAATTTGTTTCCCGTGTGTTATCTGAATGTACTTGTCTGTGATGCTGCTACAAGTCAATGTTTCTCTGTACCTGTACCTTCCGTACTTGTGCACTTGGGAATAAATTCAACAGGACCTGAGAGAACTCAGTGAGATTTTATTAGTGATGATTATCTTGGCAACTCGGTAGGTCGAATGTAGAGAGACAGTATACACTTTTAAATGCAAAGAGACAGTACACTGTTAATCCAAGACCCTTAAAAGTGTCGATGAGCAGAGTGATATTGGAGTCCAAGTTCTTCGCTCCCGGAAAGAGACTGCACAGATAGATCGGGTGGTTAAGAAGGCAAATAGCGTGCTTGTCTTTATCATTTGAAGCATTGAGTTCAAAAGTCGGGAAGTTGTGTTGCAGCTTTATAGAACTAGTTTGACCACATCTGGAGTGTTTCATAGAGTTCTGGTCACCCCATTCTCGGAAGGATGTCGGGGCTTTGAAGAAGGCGCAGAAGAGGTTTACCAGGATATTGCCTGAATTAGAGGGCATAAGCTATAACAAGAGGTTGGACAAACTTGGGTTGTTTTCTCCAGAGCGGCGCAGGCAGGGCTGAGACTGGAGAGACGTTTATATGATTATGAGGGGAATAGATAGAGTGGACAGACGATGTATATTTCCTGGGGGTTGAAATGTCTAATACACAAGGTGAAAGGAGATGTGAGGGGCAAGTTTGTTTCTTTCCACAGAGTGGTGGGTAGCTGGAGTGCTCTGCCTGGATGGGAGAACCCACCGGTCACGTGATCCCGTTTGCCCCTCGCATCGGGTCGAGGAGCCGGGAGTACAGATCACTGTCTGCCGAGGGTATCACTTTCCCGTCGGTGAGAATTGAGACCGATCCTGAGCAGGGAGATCCGATGTTAGCCGTGAGCCCCGAACTGAGAGCCAATTATTCATTTAGTACCCAGTCATCTGGGCTCGTCAAAAATGGGTAGACTTCACTTAAACACAAGGAATTCTGCAGATACTGAAAACTCAAACAACTTTGATGTGTGAGACTTCACTTAATCTGCATTGAACGATCCAAACCAGGAGCCCAAGCTGTCTATTTCAGAAAAATTGAAATGCAAGTCCCGCCGACAAGTCACGAGAGGCTGGTTGCCGCAGATCTGCCCCGCCCTCCGCTTTGTGCCGCAAGATCACGTGGTGTGTCCTCACAGTTCCCGGATGGGTGGGGATGTTTCCTTCATGTTGGGTTGGGGAAATCTGATGTTGGCCATTGAGTCCCGTTAACTTCCCCGAATCGCCTCGCTTCCTAAGGCTCCTCGTATTTGTCCATGAGCTTTATGGCTATTGTGTCTTCTCCCCGATTGGGATGGGCGAGAAAGCAGAACGTCCCAGGATGTGGGCATCTTTAATTTCACTGCCTGCTTTACCGAGGGACTGGGAAATCTCGGGTAGAGAATGGTATCTGTGATGTGCTGATTTGTATCCAAATTTCTCTGCCGTTCCTCGCAGTCACGGGCAGAGTAGTTACCATACAAAAGCGTGAAGTATCCGGATGGGAAACTTTCTGTGGTGTGTTGATAAAAAAATTGCTGAGGGTCAAAGTATATATGGCAAAGTTCTTATTCTTCGTTCTAACTTTATCATTTTAGAATCTTTTATACAGTAGTATGTACCATTAATTCAGTATCTGTGATTGCCCTTGATCCCTTCTCCCACTTGGTTGCATCTGCTCATCCCTGCCCATCTTGTTCAACCTCTGTCCAGTCTCCTCACCACACCACGCCCCCCTCCCCCCGCTTCGGTGATGTGTATCAACCATCTGGGTCAACATCGGTCCACCCTGTATCCCACCACCTCAATGTTATATATCAGCAATCTTTCTTCTAAACCTTGCTTATACCGTGAAGTGTTCTTTTCAACCTTTGGCCTCGCTGAGTTATTTCCAGAATAGTTTTTTTGTTAGCTGGAATGCCAGAGGATCATCAGGTACCAGTTCTGTTGTGCATTGGTCTGGAGGTGCTAGTTTTTGAACTGTGACTGACTGACACACCAGAGCATTTTACTGGCAGCAAAGAGTACTGGGAGAGTTGGTGCTTGGGCCATAATCCTGTGATCGGCCTTCCAGGCATATGGAGTTGTTGGTGTTTTGACTTTGACTTTGGTTAGTGCTTCGACAGATGGGGCTGTATGGTCGTCCTTCTGCAATGAAGCAGAAATTTGAAGCAGTTGGACATTGGTTGTGGGGAAATCCCGTATTGCACTACCCAGTCTGAGATGTGGGGACGATGTGTGAGACTCTCAGGGTCGGTGAATGGCAGATTCAGCTTTGTGACTCTGTGAGGTTGGGTCCTGGGATAACACAGCTTTTGACCCAGGTAAAATTGACCCGGGAATCGAGCTGCTTGGGCTTATGAGGTGTTGAGCGGGTATTTCCCGCCTGTGATCAGATATTTTATTCTGGAGTTCCTTTGGAAGCAATGACTACTAATCTGAGGAGAGGATGAGTTCCCATTCCATCCCCACAGGGAGAGGCGATGAGTAAATGGGCTGTTCCATGTTTACAGCAGTAGAAAAAGACCCGTGAAAAATTCTAAATGAAAAAGTTAGAGCAAACAATAAGAACTTTGCCACATATAATTTGAACCCCCTCCCCCACTGTCAGCTGTCTGTCACTTGGTAGAAATCAAGCAGGTTCTCAAGTTGCTGGAGATGTGCACTAAAAACTGAAAATGTTTGATGTCATTATGATGAAGCGTTATTAACCTCAACTGTAAAGTTTGTTTCTCTTCCCATAGCCGTTCCTTACCTGCCGAGCGTTTTTGGTAATTCCAGTTTCTTTTTATTGCATTCACCCTGGAATGGTTTACATTTCCTGAAATAGAACTGTTTTGACCTGGGAATGGAAATGGCTCATTCTGTGACTGTAGAACAGTAAAGAAATCACAACATTTCCATGTAAATTATCCTGGTACTAATTTGTCTGTTATTCCTGGGGATGAGTTCAGTACAGTTGTTTCTAATAAGGTTTACAAGAATAATCTCAGGAATTGTCAAATCGGATTTCTTTTTCTTCTTTGAACATGTGCAGATTCCCCACTTGAAAGAGATTGAATGCATCTACTCGAATTTTTTTTAACTGAATTATGTTATGTTTTCAAACTGGGTGCCCCTTTCCGAAGGTTCCCGAGCTCTTCTTAAACCTCGCGCTATTTCACAGAAGCGCCTGCGCGCTATGATCCCCGTGACGTGAAGCTAGCGCTAACCCAAAACGCAGTGACAGCAGTGTTCTTTTCCAGGAAACAGTCTCTCAAGTTACTTAAAGTTCAGCATCTTACTGCAGATTCCAACACTGCTCCCGGACTGCCGCTGGGATGCTGCCGGGTCCCCCCGATGTTCCGGGCAGAAACAGCACTCAGGCAGCGGATTACATCCGGTCTATCAATGGATCCTTGCTACTACTTTTAAATGTTATTTTCTTTTGCCGCTAGGTCCCAAAACTTTCTAGAATGTCTAGTTTGACTTGTCACCTCCCACTCGATCTTCCCATGGAAACGCTGGGGAGAGCGCAGGCTTCAAAGGCAAACTTGGTGGTCCCAGTTCAGTGTTCTTACGATGTATTGTTGACTTGACTTTCCATCTGTTCCTCAGCAGGTAGTAAGACAACCAGCCACCTGACATCCCTGTGAAGGATGGTGGCTTGGTTCCTGTCTATTTTCCCATCAGAGATTGGATGCCTTGTTGTTACTTTCAGAGTTTTTGTTACAGGAACACTGTAGCTTGGAAAGATCCTAACGTTGACGTCCCTCACGATGCCTTTGCTGTCTGGATTAGTATTGACGACTCTGCCAAGCTTGAAATGTCCTCTCAGTGCATTTTGGTCGCTTAACTAGACGATGTCCCCAACAGTGACGTTTCTCTGTGCAGTATGTTACTTGCTCCTGACAAACCAATTAGGAACAGCGAGTTGGCTCCAGCACCTCCAGAACTTGGCCACCTCTGACTGCACCGCTCGGAGTCATTTGTAGGGGTAGCTGGAAAAGCAAAGGTTTTGAAATACTCGCTTTGAGATGCTCGACCGAGTAGAAGAATGTTGGGTGTGACATACTGAATACAGTCTTCCCGGCTGTGCACACTGGCGTCAATTGTGTGCTCATTGGCAAGGTTGGCTGCTATTTGAAGAATTGTCTGGAACTCGCTGTAACTGAGCCCAGAGTCCTTCCCAAGACTCCGGAGTGCTCTCGTTACAATGCGTACAGCGGCTTCGGCAGCACCATTCCTGTGTAGAGAATCAGGCGGATGGATTTTCCACATCCACTCCGTTCCATTTTTTGCTGTGGTCTCCTGCAGGGCTGCTTCGTTCAGGCCGTCCAAATATATGTACAGCTCCTCCAAGACTGCTTTTGCTCAAATGAAATTGGTGCCTGGATCTGACCAATTCTTTCTTGGATGTCCCCTTGTTCCTGTGAACATTTGATAGGCCATCAGGAATCCTTTGGTTGATAGGGTGTTTATCAACTCTGTGTGGATGGCTCTGCTGGCCATGCAGCAAAAGACCACTCCCCAGACTTTCAGTGTTACTCTTTTCTTGACGTCATCTTTTACTTGGTAGGGTCCGAAGAGGTCCACCATTGTGAACGGGAACGGTACAGCAGGTTCAGTTCTTTCTAGCGACAAGTCACCCAATACTTGTTGACATTTCCTTGCCTTTGCCTTCCTTCAGCGTATGAAGCCATCGACAACTTTTTGGGCAATTTTCCTTCCCCTTATGACCCATGCCTTTCTTCTCATCTTGAGCAAGGTTCTGGCCACTCCGTCATGACTCTCACTGTGGGCCTCCCGAGTTAACAGGGTGGACACCCAGGCATCATAGAGCAAGATGGGGACACCAACTTGATCATCTTTGAACATTTGCACTCGGCCACCGCAAAACAACCAGAGTCTTGGTTTTTGTAGACTACGAGCCTGTCTGTGGTAGTGCTTGGGAAGGTTGCGCCCTCTTGTTCTGCTAGAAAAATGTATCTTAGAGCATCTTCTCGTTCCCTTACTGAAATGACTCCTGCCAAAGAAACTTCCTCCCACTTTAGACTGTCCACGGCTTGATTTTGGCCAATGAACTTGTTTGCTGCTCTCCAGATCCATGCAACTGTTTTGACGAGTCGAGTTAGAACATTGAACTGCTTGATGTCCACAAGGTTTCGGATGGCTGACGCCGCAGGCGGTGTCCATTGTTCTGTTTTGACCCGGTACTGTTTTTGTGCTGGTTCCTGTTTCTTTGCCTTGGCCCTTGTCAAAGCAGCAACAAATGCCTTCTTTTGCAACTTGTTGATGCTTTCCCTGGCAGTGGCTGCTAGTTCTTTGGCTGATCCCTGTGCTGCTTTGAATCTCTCCTATCTTATTTGCAAAGAAGGTTTGATAGCCATAGCTTTCTCGCTGTACTGCACCAAGGACTGTTTGGCTATCAACGAAATGGTACCACCTCCCAACTTGGATTCGACTATGCAGCTCAAAGTAATTTCTTTCAAGCGTGAGACAAACATTGCTCCCCACACCTCTGCTTTGACAGCATCACCTTTATGATCCAAGGGAGTTATTTTGGGTTTAGATTCCACCAGCCTGACGATTAAGCCCTGGCCCGAGTTCCATCTTAGGTATATCACTGCTCCATAGGCGTGCTCGCTTCCATCAGAGAACGTGATTGCCCAGAGTTCCCCAGTGAAGCATGGGGAAGTCAGTGCCCTGGTGAGTTTTACCTTGCCAAGTTGAACGTACAGGAGTACGAAGAGCTTAATTGCGTCCTTCCTGAGGCGATCTGAGAGTGCTATGTCCCATGTGTCTTTGACTGGACACTTTTCGCTCTTTGCCTCTTGGAACGCCCTTCGTACCAGAATAGCTCCTTCTGTTTAGCAGCAGTACCAGGCCAGATGGATCATACAGCCCTGTTAACTGGCTGAGCAGTTCTCGTGGTGTCAGGGGGTTTGGCCTCTTGTCCCTGATTTGCTCTTGTAGAAGGTCTTGGCCTAGTCTCATTTTTTTTCTTTCTCTTCGAGAAATTCATTGCAATCATGACATGGAGCTTGGCTTCTTCTACTATGTAGCCCAGGCCAAGTGCCTTGTTGTCATCATCGCACACTTGGTTTGGCAAGACCACGGCTTCTGCCTTGAACTTCTCCAGCTTGTCATTGCACTCTTTCCTCCCACTTTGTCCAGAAAAGACCCAAGGCTTGATCTCGAAACCTCCGGCCTACAGGGTCTGCTCCACATTTCCTGTGATGGATTTCAGCGGGTCAAGGTTGTTGTGGGATGTGAGAATGTCATCAACGTAGCTATCGTGTTGGAGCACCTGCCGCTCCTCTTTGAGGTGGGTGAAAGGAGGGAGGTTAGCAGTTCCATGCATTGCTAGCTGCGCAGTGCACCCTGCTGGTTTATCTCCGGTGTTCACTCTTGTGATTGCATATTCCCCTAGCTCCTCGTCCTCGGAGTCTCGCCAGAGGAATCTATGCAGGTGCACTTCTCGGACTTCCAACCAAACTGAATTGTACATCCTTTATATATCATCCAGAGCAGCGTATACTCCACCCCTGAATCTGAGTAGGACAGTGCGAATCTGGTTGAGGACATCTAGACCTTACATTAGCAGGTCGTTCAAGCTCATGCCTCTGAACTTTTGGCTGCTGTTCCATACGAGTCTCACTGAGGTCGTCACAGAGCACAGAGTGCGGGTTCGGAGTAATAAGGTGACTCACGTACCAGACTGGCCCGTTCCAGTTGATGACCGTGTCTTTGGACAATTTCATTGCAGCCCGTCGATCGACCATGTCATGCACTTGAGCAGTGTAGGCAGCTTTCCAGTCGGGTTCTTTGGCTAGATGCTTCCGTCCTGAGAAATGTAGCCTTGACTGTTCTTTTACTGTTTGGCAAGGAAGCTGCATCTTCTAACTGAGGATATCTGGCGTGCCAATGTGGTTCCTTGCTGTGGCGGTCACCTGTGACATAGCTGACGCCTCTTCTTACAACTTCAAGTTTCCTCTCCTTTGCTGCCCGGCTGGCAGTTTCCGCAATGGCAATCCCCGCATTTTGGCTTGCATGCTGCGCCAATTCTATCCCACTTCCACCACTCTAGGAAGTCCCGGTTGGTGCTTGAAGTGTCTGACTCCTGGAGCTTGATTTCATCCTGTTTGTTTGGTGGAAGTTGCTCTGGGACTCTGCTGGCGAGCTCCTCGTACTTTACAGCAGCTTCTCTCATTGACCTTGCAAAATGTGTCTTGGACATGTGGGCCGATACAGACAGCTCCTCAAAGAGATCAGGATGTGCGCCTCCGACCGTCTTCTCCAGTGGTCCATCCCGCAGCACGAGGTCTCCAGCAGCTCTGGTTCTCTGAGGCGTTAGCTGACCTTCTCTATGGCTTATGAGTAAATTTATTTCTCTGGGTCTCACAAGTTCATCAAGCGGTATGCCTGGGAAGAATTTCTGCAGTTGCTCGGTAACACATATTTCTGGACATCTGCAGTGGTGTCTAGTCCATAACAAACCAATTGGTGTGATTGGAGAGTGCCTTTGGGGGTGTTTACTCTGATTTTTAGAAGGTTCCGCTTGGTCTCCACCTGAACCTTCATGCCCCCCACTTCCATGGACGACGAGAGAGATTTCCTCACTTCTGAGGTTCAGTCTGTTTGCAGCCTTGCGGGTTATATAATTGGTGTCTGAAGCCAAGTCAACTAACGTCCCGATATTTCGCCCAGCATTAGCTGTGACCTCGAGAAGCATCATAATCACTGGCAGCTCTTGCAATCCACTTTCCACCAGACGGCCCGGTTTATCTCTCACAGTGCTGAAGGCTCTGGATGCAGTGTTTGAAAATACATCGCGACATTGTTTGGCCAATTCTGGTGAAAGTTTGCTGAAGAACTCCTCTTGCTCCTTTGTATATTTCTTCCTGCCTTTATCTTCCTCTGGACCAAATTCGCTCTTTTTCTGACCTGCGCTGCTTTTCTTTATTTCAGCATTGGGGCACAGATAGTAATGATGCTCAGGAGTGCGCTCATCCTTGCAGTCTTGGTTTTTACACAGATAGGCGGGTTTGCAGTATGAACTGTCATCATGATTCTCGAGACGCTTCTTACATGCCCCCAACTTTCTTACTGCAGCCTTTTTCTCTGGTAGCTTTAGTGCTCGAACCTGTTTGCAAAAGTAGAGCTTCCTATTGTGCTTTCCATCACCGCAGACTACACACCCTGCATGGTCGTCGCCTGACTTGGTAGACTTGGTTCTGGCATGTCTTGGCTCAGCCCTGGTTTCTCTCCTACTTGGCTCTTCATCCCGCAGTTGCTCGAGCTGCTGATATATGCTCTCTTGCCCTTTGAGGAATTCCAAGAGACTGTCAAACCGATTATCTGGTGCCACAGCATTTCTCCTGTCAGCGACATAGACCAGCCATTCCTTTTTGAGAGTTCCCAGAAGTTTACTTTCAATTGATTTTGTCACCAGCGGATTTTTGATAGCACCCGTGTCTCCAAGGTCACTCAAGTCTTGAAACGCCTTTTCCACAGCTTGAATTAATTCCACTATTTTCTGTGACTGCTAATTTCTGACAGCTGGCATTTTCTGTAACTCTTCCACTATTTCAATAGCAATGCACGTTTGATTTCCATAGCGGTTTTCTAGAACACGGAAGATGTCACCTGCAGTGTTATAAGTAGTGAGGCGAAGGTCTCTGATTTTGTCGTCAAGACTGTCCAGTAGTTGAACCTTTTTCACCTCTCTTGAACCGGTCGGCTCTCCCTGCCTCTGGAGTGCTTCCTAGTCCTTTCTCCACCTGTAAAAATCACGTTTGCTGCCGGTAAACTTGGGAAGGGCCGTCGGTTTCAATCTGATGGCTGGCGTGGGAAAATTGGAGGAAAAGCCCAACGCCGTCGGTGTTAGTCTTTCAGCATCTTCCTTTCTCCTTGGCCATATGAAGTGGGCCTTCTTGGAAACCAAGTTGGGGATGTGGAGTTCAAGCCCCTTTAGATCACTCTGAAGGTCCTTCGTGTGATCCATCGTTTCCACCGACCATGCACTTCCTTCGCTGTCTTTACCAGTTCTTGCGGTGGTTAAGCATGAAGTCATACGCCTCCTGGTTGCCATCGGGCTGTACAGCAGAGCCATTTTTACATTCATCGTCTGCTGCTTGTACTGTTGTGAACAATTCAACATTTCCAAAGTTGGTTCAAAGAGTCCCCTGGATTAGGCTTCTGACCTCCTTTAGTTTCAACTCACACTCATTTGCCGTCTGTGCCAGGTCGGCTTTTTGCTGTTCAATTAACACAGATACTTCCTCTGTTCATCTCCACCTCCAGTTCTGCAGTGAATCCGGCCGCCACATCATCACTGGCTTCCATGACTTTCTCGACTCCTATTGTGAGTTTATTGAAACTGAATCTGAGCTTCAGACATGTCTTCATAGGTGTCATAAGAGGGGCGCTGGGAGCGGACCGGAATGCAAGACACGGACACTGAAGTACTAGGAACAGGACTTGACTAGAGAACTGGGACGAGACTGGATGCAGACTAGGAGCTGTGACAAGAACACAGACATGGGCTAGGACATAGGCTTAGGCAAACAGAACCAGGACGAGAAACTGGGAATTAGGTGCATGGGCAGGGGCAACGAGCCAGAGACTGGACAAGGACCCAAAACCTGGGTCTTGACTCGGGCTCCGACCCCGGAACTAAGAGGGGACATGACGTGGCTTCAGGACTAGACGTGGCTTGGGTTCCTCGAGGCTTGGGTTCTTCGAGGCGAGGACATGAGGAGGTTTGGGTTCGGACTCCGAGCCAGAGACTGGACAAGGACCCAGAACGTGAGTCTTGACTCGGGCTCGAACTCCGGAACTAGGCGAAGACATGGCGTGGTCTGGGATGACAGGACCAGGCAAGGCTACAGGACAGAACGACAGACACCTGGGCAAGGCGACGGAACTGCAGCACAGGACGAGGCACATGGACAGGACGGGAACACGAAGCCTTGATTTGGTCGATGGAGAGACAGGAAGGCAGAGCCTTGGTCGAGGGAGAGACAGGAATGCAGACCCTAGGTAATCTTGATAGACAGGAACATGGAACACAGAGCTGGGACCCGTCCTTAGAAACAGGACGTAGGGCAGGGACTCATACACCGAACACTGAGAGACAGTGTTCTCCACTCAAGATAGCGGCAAACGGCCGGACCTACCTAGCGAAGGCGTGGACACAGAGACAGTTCAAAACGACGATAGACGCTTCCTTATCTTGCTCCGGCGGTTGAACTTGACAGCGTTGCTGGCGAGGGTTACAGGCGAGGGTTACAGGCGAGGCCAGCCTCCAGGCAAGGCAAGGCGAGGCGAGGCAAGGCTTCAGGCGAGACAAGGTGAGGCCAGACAAGGCTCCAGACGAGGAAAGGCGAGGCAAGGCGAGGCTCCAGGCGCTGGTCGCAGGGCAAGGCTACTGCAGGAAGGGGCAGAGAAGGATTCAAACAGCGGATTTGGACAGGAACAATCCAGCAACCGAGGCTGAACCAAGGAGCTATTTATGTAGCCAGACCTGTGCCTCAATTAAGGCAAGCAACAGGACAAGGAAAAACCGGAAATCCTGGAATACGGATCGATGGACGGGACCGTGAGCCAGAATGCGGACTTAACGGACCAGACCACGACAATAGGTCCTGGCAAGACCGTTGACCAGACGAGAAAATAATCTTTTTGCTGTCGTTCGCTTTACCTTGAGTTGTTCAACTGATTTCCCAATAGTTTGATCAACCATGTTTGATTTCCTCTGCAGGCAGTTAACAGGTGAGAAGGTAAGTACAACTTTTTAATGATGCTTTGATGTTGTTTAAGCCTAACTTGATTTTCTTCCTTTTTCAGGATTCCAGGTCATTGCTCCTGCTGTTCCAGCTTAAAGCTCCCATATTTCTGTTTCCTGGTCCTCCAGTTTCCAGGTCAACCACTTTTTTCACCTGTCAAGTCGGATTTCTTTTTCTTCTTTGAACATGTGCAGCTTCCCCACCTGAAAGAGATTGATTCTACTCAATGACCAAACAACTTTCCCTTTTTCCTCCTTTTATTTTTCGCAAGTGCGGCAGTTTGATAGTTCCACCAGTTCTATCAACCATCAACCATTAGCCATTAGCCATTAGCCATTAGTCATTAGTCATTCGTCATTCGTCATTGGTCATTAGACATTAGGTGGAAAAACTGGCTGTCTTTCCGGACTTTGTAGACGGATTCGACCTGCGTAGTCTCCGCTCCCGAATGGACCGTTATATTTCCAAACTGGGCGACTCGTTCCGCAGGTTCCCGAGCTCTTCTTAAGCCTCGCGCCATTTCTCATAAGCGCCTGCGAGTGATGATCCCCGTGACGTGAAACTAGCGCTAACCCAAAATGCAGCGACAGCAAGCTCTTTTCCATGAAACAGTCCCTCAAGTTATTTAAATTTCAGCATCTTACCGCAGATTCCAACGCTACTCCGGGACTGCCGCTGTGATGCTGTGGGGTCCCTCCCAATGTTCTGAGCAGAAGCAGCACTCAGGCAGCGGGTTCCATCCGGTCTATTGATGGATTCCTGCTATTACTTTTAAGTTTTATTTTCTTTTGCCTCCAGGTCCCAATACTTTCGGGAAACTCTGGTTTGACTTGACAAGAATAATCGGCTGTACGTATGAGAAGCATTTGATTGTACTGGACCTGTGCTCAATGGAGTTCAGAGGGACGGTGGGAGTGGTGGAGGGATGTATGGTTAAGTAAACCTACCGAATGCTGAAAAGCCTGGATACAGTGGACATGGAGAGGATGCTTCCATTAGACGGAGTGTCTGTGATTTGACAGCACAGTCCCGGAATAAAGACGCTTCCCTCTAAAACTGAAATGAGAAAGTTTTTCTGGCCAAAAGATGTCTGATCTGTGGAATCTGTTGCCGCAGAGGTTCGTTGAGTCTGCCATTTAGGTATATTTATGACAGAGATTAATGTATTCATGATTGCTAAGCAGCTTCAGGTTTACAGGAGGAAGACCGGAATATGGTTTTGGAATAAAAATCAGCCATGGTTGAGTGGGGCACACAAGATGGATTGAATCACCTAATTCAGTCCCTCTGTTTTATGTCTTACCATCAGGTCGAACATTAGCGAAGTACGGCAGAGATTCGTTCTCTGGCAGGTCTAACCTAGCCGTGAAGGTAATGTTCCTTCGGTACGCTACTAGACTAGATCTGGTAGTAGGATCGTAGCTCCCTAAATCAAGGAGGTAAGCATGCCTTTGCTACTTTGCAGGTTATGCCTCTTCACGCAAAGGCTGCACCCAACGAGGACGCCGGCAGCAGGGCGTCTGATGGTGTCAGTGGCAGATGAACCCAAAAGGGTCAATGGTACAGCCACCTTGGTGGCATGCGGAGGAACCAGAGTGCTGGTCAGCGGATGGCATCGCTAGACTGGTTAGTTGTCACCGTGGTGAAGCTTCCTTATCCGCCGAGTCTGTTACACCCCTGTGTACCAGTTAGTATCAGATTTGGAAGCACACCGTCTGTCTGATTACTGTGCAAGGCGTGTTGGAGTAGAGTTTCTGGATGGTTTTACTCTCAGCACAGTCAGCATCGAAACCGATGGACAGCCGAAGAGAGAGTCTTACCATGACTCGTTCTTATCCCATCTCATTTTGAGACGTGCGAGGGACAATAAAAGATTGCTCACTGAGATCATTATATTTGTCTTCAACGTTTAACTTTCAGTGAATTTTGTTCTTAGTAACATTAAGCAGAAATGCTTGGCTCTCCTTTTTACTGTTAATGTGCTTCATTATCGTTCATGTTAAAGTTAGACCTGCGGTGAGAGATTTATTGGAAGAAAACCCCCAACTGTAAGCAAACCAGGACTGAAGACAAGGGAACAGCAACAACTGAATGAGCTCCAGGATTGAGAGCGTCAAATGGAGAGAACTCAACTGACCCGGAAATTCCAGTGATTCAGTCAGGAGAAAATTTGGTCAGTCTCATTTACTCAAACACTGGTCCTTTAGACATTATATACCTGTACAAAGAAAAGTAGGAAATAGTTGGAGTGAGACTGATTGTGACCAGAGGTACCAGTTATACCTCTGTCAGACACAATTGCAATCACTCTAGGTCTGGTAATGTGCTTCCAGCAGCCCAGCCCTTTAAAATCACACCTATTCTGTGGAAGTCGAATCCGGATAAAGTCACTCAGAGACCGTATAAGTACAAACTCTTTATTCTAGGCACCCGGGGCTTACTCAGTTTGTTGCTCAAACAGGAACAGTCTATGACTGTTCCCGCCCAATCCACTAACTGACTAACAATTCTCCTTACACTACAGATATATTCGTCCAGATACGCCCTATAGAAGACAGGCTGGAGCCAAAGTTATTTACTACATGACAGCCCCGAATTACAAATTACAAAATACGCATGGCTTACACACACAGAACAGACCGAAGCTGTCCTATCTCTATGGAGATAAGCATTCTGAAACTCTAGCACGCTACCCTCAAGAAGGAATATGGTTCAGCATGGCTCAGCACATCTGTTGATCATCAGCAGTTTCTTTCAGAAAATCAGGCTGCTGTTGTTTAACGAAGTGTTAACCGTTTTACTTACTTTATCATTCCCTCCTTTTGATCATTAAATGATCAACAAAGCAGTATTTTCTTTTACAGAGAAAGCAACAACAGTAATTATAACAATGATAAATACAACTATTCGGCCATAATGCAATATCATGCCCAAATATTACGGAGCAGTCCTTCGAAGGCCTCCATTTCGGCCCTTCGGTGAAACCCTGTAAATCCTGCCCTACTTCCCTGATGCTGTCAATCTCCTTGGCAGTGTGCTCAGAGAGGGGTGTAATGTTAGACTCATCAGGGATATACGTGCAGCATTCTGTCTCAATAATAGCACAGGTTCCCCTTTCTCAGCTAGGGTAAAATCTAAAGCCATACGATTCTGTAGGACTGTTTGCCGGATTGCAATCATTTCAGTGGATATTTCTGTTACTTGGGCCTGTGTTTCTGTCAGGGCCCCTGCAGTATTGTGGCCAGCTCCTCAAGTGCTGTAGCCAAATTGATTATCTCTCGTGAATTCCTGGCTACTCCATAGGAGAGAAAAGTGATCAGCCAAAATCGTACAGTTTGTTATTCCTCTCCGCTGCTGGGCACCTGGAAGTATGGCCAGGATGCATGTTTCCCAGTATAGGAAGTTCTGCTTGGTGGAACCTGGGATACCATCCCTCAAAACACTGACAGCCACAGTCATCTCTGACTGGACCACAGTTCCTCGCCTCACTTCCCTGGGTGTTATTTGAGAAAACTCAGGCTGAGAGTTCCTCACTCTGGTTGAGCGGGATTACTGACTTTGGAATCATAGTTTTACCATGCTGCGGGAATTCGACACAAATCCAGCAGGCCCCTAGTTCTAACTGTTTGGCATAGGTGTGACAGAGAGACAGAAAGGTATTAACATGGGGGCCCCCGGATGCTGGGGTGAGCCCTCTCAAAGACACAAACACGAACACCACTATCAACCAATACATTTTCCTTAGACCGAGAGAGTCCTTCTACTCAGCTCCTTCAGTAACACGTTTGCAGTCTGTTCGATGTATCCACCGAGATTGCCCCTTCAGTTTCACAACAGTGGGAGTGGTCAATATCACCTGATATGTTCCTCTCCACCGAGGTCCGAGTTTCCCTCAATCTCAGTTCTTGATCAGGACAACATCCCCAGGTTCTAGTGTGGGATAGTCACTCCTCTCTGTGGGGTAGTCTTCTTCCTTGTAAGCCTGTCGTATCTGTGAATGTAATGCTTGGAAAATTTTGATAAGTTCGCATATATATTTACCCAACTCTTCCCTGAGGGTATGTATATCCAATTTTTCTGCTAAACATTCTGGGAGCAATAGTATACAAGGTGTTGGTCCCCAGGGTATCCTCATGGGCCGTCCATAAATGATTTCAGCTGGTGACATCCCTGTTTTCCCCTGTGGGGCAACCAACATGTGGAATAGGGGTAATGGCAGGACCTTCAACCAAGTGAGTCCAGTCTCTGCTGTAGTTTGGCCAATTTACTCTTCAGAGTGCGGTTAGCTCTCTCCACAATGCCAGTGGCCCGTGGGTGGTGTACACAGTGGAACTATTGCTTGATAACTAATTCGTTACATACCTCTCTGTTTTCTTTCGCCACAAAGTGTGGGCCATTGTCAGAGCTCAGCATCTCTGGCGTGCCGTACCTGGGAATTATTTTCCGTAATAATAACTTCACAGCAGTCATAACAGTATTATCGGTAGTTGGAATCGCTTCAATCCATCTACTAATCCATCTACGGTGGATACATCTATAATAACTAAGCAGTATCTATAACAATGTACTCAAGGCAATTCAAAAAACTGAACTTGTAGACACGATAAAGGTTCGCCTGGCAAGGGAGTCGTACCCGGTGTGCAGGATACAGGTTACCAACCATTCCCGCCTTTCCCAGGTGTGTATAATTATGTATATAATCGACCAATATTGGTAAAAATTGTATTGGAACACAAACCTGTCCCGCTGGCGAGATCCAAAAACCTAGGTTGGGGTGTTTCTGGCACCCCATCTAGGACCACAGTTTGCGCTGCTCCTCAGAGGCGTCCCCCTGAAAAGTACGAACCTCCCGCAAGTCTAGCAAACCCGTTCTGCTTGAGTCACGGAGGGTTGCTTGACGGGAATCCGAGGGGACTACAACTACCGAAGATCGTGCCTCACTTTTCGCTGTCTAATCTGCTAAAGCATTGCCTTTTGTGCTCCGGTCGGACATGCGGGTGTGGGCCGCACCTTTAATAATAGCCAAAACATGAGGTAACTATAGAGCGGTGAATAAGCTGTTTACAAAGGTGGCATTACTGTTGGGGTGGCCAGAGGAGGTCAGGAATCCCCATATTCGCAGAGAGCCCTGTAGTCATGTACAATTCCAAATACGTAACAGGTGTCCGTGTAAATGTTTGCACTTTTGTCTGTTGCTAGTATACAGGCACGAGTGTGAGCAAGCAGCTCAGCCTTCTGGGCGGAGACAGCTGCTTCAAAAGAGGCCTGCTCAAATATTTCACTGCCCGTCACTATCGCACAGCCAAAATATCGTTTTCCTGCTGGATCCACAAAAGAGCTTCCATCCTCATAAAACGTTGCCTCGGGCTTGAGGGAGTATTGCGGAATGGATGAGAGAGTCTGTCCTTCTTTCACGGTGATCCGGACAGGGGGGCAGTTGGTGCGGCCGACTTCATGGCCTGAAATTGTCCAAAGATGGGGTACAACGTCTTGGGTTCGCTCAGTATTAAAAGAATGTCTTACCAGATGTAAACAACAGGAATTCTGCAGATGCTGGAAATTCAAGCAACGCACATCAAAGTTGCTGGTGAACGCAGCAGGCCAGGCAGCATCTCTAGGAAGAGGTACAGTCGACGTTTCAGGCCGAGATCCTTCGTCAGGACCAGATGTCACTTCTTCACCTCAGACTCCTTCCAGTATCAGAGTTGGCCCGCGGCCAAGTCTTGCCAATCTCCCTCGGTGCTGGAGTCTTGTTTCATCAAGGTGTAGGCAAGGAAATCTAGGCTCTTTGGCTTGAACCCAGGGCAAACCCTAACGGTGTCATGTCTGTCGCCAAATGAAACCTGAACTTCGGCCAGTTATGCACTGCCCTCTCTTCCTTTAACCTCTAGAATCACCGTGACTGGGAACTTCTGTCCCTCGAGGGGTGCATAATATTGGCTTTCCTCAGTTGAGCAACCCGTAAGGTCATAGCACAGAGTCACATGAGGGTCGGCCGCAGGCAGAAGGGGATCAAACTCAGTGAAGTCCAGATTAAGTGCCCACCACTGGGATTCGGAAACTGGTGAAGCTGTCGGTTGTTCGCTAGTCCCAGGGTGATTCCCTTGTCCGTGCATAGATTTTCGATTTCCAACAGACAGAGCAAGTCTCTCCCTGCTACATTACACCCCTGATTAGTGTGACTGTAAATGAAACCTCACACTGGTTCACCTGGAATCCCACCTGCAGTGGCTGGGTACGTGACTACGTACGTTCGGTGTCTTCGAACCCAGACAGAGTGATTGTACCGTCTGATAGCTGGAATCCATTTCCCGATACTATTTGCTGATCAAGAGAGGTTGTGGATGCCCCCATATCAAACATAAACCGAATTAGAATTCTAGCAACTTGCAATATTACATTGGGCTCCTCCTGAGGGGTGGTACTCACGGTAGGAAGCATCCTTGCTTGTCAATTTCTAAACGGGTTGTTGTCCCCACCTGTCCCTTGGTAAGTTTTTTCCCCTTTCTGATCCCCCGATATAGCCAGCTTGCGTCCTTCTTCCCGCTGAACATATTCACCTTTAATATTAGTTCCCTTCGGGGTTGATCGGGAATCAAAAGCCGGGTCAAAGCTCATCTCACTCGATTTCGGTCATTGTCTGGCCAAACCATATTATTTGTTTTAATCATGTTGGCTAACTTGGTTGGAAGGCATTAAACTTGGGGGACGGATTCCCATTATTAAAGGCTTGGTCTCCTGCGAAAGTGCCGTAGCAGGCCACAAGTCGCTCCCAATAGTCTGGTCCCGATTCCCTAGGCTTAGGTCTGCATTCAAGTACTTTAGTGATGTTTACAGGTTGCTGGAGAACCCTTTCCAAGGCTTGAATAATCTGGTCTGTCTGTTTATTCTCATTATGGTTTCCTGATAGGTTTGGTATCATAATTTTGCCTTCCATTTCCACCTCTCATCAGCTGAGAGAATCATGCAGTAGAGACCGAATAAATCTTACGGGGTCGCATTGAACATTTGTATAGTACTGCAGACATACTGAGTAAACTGTGCTGCTTTTTATTTTCTATCTGGGCAATAGTTCATGATCATTATCATTTCTTGAGGCTTCCAGGGTGCGTACAGAGGAATCACTGAGGGCTGTGCCTCCTCCCGCTCGTGGATTTGGCGGCATTCGGGTGCGCCATTGTCTTTGTGGAGCCATTAACTCTGGGGTAGTATTGAATTCTTCCCTCCCTCAAGTTATCTCAAGGTCGCTAGTTCGAGCCTCAGCTATGGTAGCGTGTTTGTGCCCTTGAGCAAGGCACTTAACCACACATTGCTCTAGTGTCTGTGCGAGGAGTGGTGCCCCACACAGACTTCCAATCTGCGCCTTTTAAGGCATGAAAATGCCCGACGCAGGCCTCTCATGGTCTGAGTCCACGTTCCCTCTCTCCCCCTTCCCTCCATGTCTCGGAATAATCTTTGGTATTCCCTTTCTGGATCTCGGGGTGTAGAGAGCCTCCCCTTCCCTGCCGCAGCTGTTTTACCCGAGCGGCCACGGTATCTAAGTACTGGGAGTATTCAGGTTCAGGAGCACTGGTGGCTCTTGGCCCCTGGTAAGTTGGGGAGAGGGTGTATGGTTGGTGCCCAGTCCTCATCGGTCACTGTCCTCATACAGGGTCGGTATGCCAGATATGGTTTCGGAATCCCTGGTTTTCCTATCAGTTCGTACTTTAGAATGACGTTCCTGCCCTTCTCTCCATCTAGTCCGGCCCTGGTTTGCTTAGGTTGTTTTTCCTGCTCTTGTTTTCGGTGTCTATCCACCCATTCACGCAACGCCTTTAGCGTCTCCCAACCTTTGGCGTTCCCTCTGCAGTACATATCTCTATCCCTTTGTCACAAGCATTATACCTCCAACTTGCTAACAATATACTGTTCCACTTTACATCTGTTTTTTCCTTCCCTTCCCTTTTCAACAATTTCCACTTCTTTCCACAGTTCTTTCTCCGCACCAAATTTACTGCTTGTTCTCATGAGGTAATATCCCAGGTCCCCCCACCCCCACCCCCAATGGTCACATTTTTCCCCAATTTCTTATTCAGCGCAGCACTCAGCATTTTTTCTTGTCTGGAAAACTCGCACACATATTTTATAGGGCTGCTGCTGGGCCACTCGTATCAATAGACTGCAATTGATCCATGTTCTTTAAGTAATTTATTCGGCACAAAGCCGCCTGCTCAATTAACAATCAGATGAAGTTACCCGGCTGGCACATCCTGCCCACTGTGACGAGAATACACATAGATTAAGAGGTTAGCTGGCCTGGGCTGGCACCAGTGGGATCAGCAGTTGGTCTGCCACCTGCCTTCAGGAGAGAGAGAGATAAAGAAAACAATGCAGCAGGATTTGGAGATGTTAATGAAGGAAGGAGAGCTGTCAAAATCGGCTCCCCCTTTGAACCCTGAACTGTTTCAAGTGATGGACAGGCGATACCCCAGCAGGGGGATAAAAAGGGACAGGTTCGCTAAGGCAGGACACACACGACACCCGAGGTAACGAGCCCCTGGAAGCGGTGCGTCTCTCACAAGTCGGTGGGAAGCTTAAAGGCCGGTTGCGGGACCAGGCCATAGACGCACAGGGTGGAAAGGCACGATCGGCGGGAACCTGGTGTGTATCCACCCTTGCCTGGGTGCCGGGTTCACCGCAGAGAAACGATCATATCGGGAAACGGAGGGGTCACGGTCGGTGACCTCAGATGACATCACAAAGGGCTCGCCCGAAAGCTGACTGCGAAGGTCTGTGTGTGTGGAAGCCGTTTTGAATATTCATTCGTTTTGCTCTCTCTCTCCTTCCCCCACACTGTCCATCTCCCACGGCAGCGATTACTGCGAACTGAACTGAACTAAATTGAACTGAACTTTGCGTTACTTTGAAACTGGTCATTTACCCCTAGGTAACGATAGAGCTTGATTGATCCAGTTATCTTAATTCTGTGCACATGTGTGTTTATCATTGCTGAGCTGTTGCATTTATTATCTTTTTGATTAGAGTACTGTGTTGCTTGTTTCTTTAACAAAACTTTCTTAGTTCTAGTAATCCAGACTCCAACTGAGTGATCCATTTCTGCTGGTTTGGCAACCCAGTTACGGGGTACGTAACATAAGTGGGGTTCTCGTCCGCGATTTTGAACGCTAAATTTGGGACGGAGTAAGTTGATTGGGTCAAAATTCCCGAAAGAAAGAAAAGACAAACAGCAGAAATGGAGGCTGAGGAAATTATAAAGGCGCCGACCTTGGAGGTATTAGAGAATGCCTGGAAATCGGAATTGGTAGCTGTGGCCAAACGGTTGAATCTTGCTAAGGGGAAGTCGACAATGAGGAGACAGGAGATACACAGAGCTATCGTAGAGCACTATGTATCTAAAGGTGTGTTTGCCCAAGGCGAGCTGGAAGCGGTGTCTGTTGAAAAACCTGCTGGAGACGCGGTACAGGTGCAGCTTGAAAAACTGAGACTCGAGCATGAGTTCCGGGTACGGCAGTTGGAGCGAGAAGAGAAAGAGAGGGACAGACAGTTGGAGCGAGAAGAGAAACAGAGGGAAAGGGAATTCGAGCTGGAGAAGTTAAGGATAAGGGCAGAGCAGGGGCCCGTGCCGAACCAAGGTGGAGGGTTCCGGGCGACCCAGGAGGTTAGGCTGGTTCCCCCATTTGACGATACCGACGTGGATCGGTACTTTCTTCATTTCGAAAAATTTGCTACAAGTCAGGACTGGCCGAGGGATAAGTGGGCTGTTTTGCTTCAGAGTGTACTGAAAGGGAAAGCCCAACAAGCTTACTCAGCTTTGTCCGCGGAAGATGCCCAGAGGTATGAGGTGGTGAAAAAGGCCATCCTCAGGATTTATGAGTTGGTCCCGGATGCATACCGGCAGCGGTTCCGGAATGCGAGGAAGCAGTGGGACCACACGTATTTAGAGTTTGCCCGTGAGATGCAGACGTATTGTGAGCGTTGGTGCGCCTCGAAGGGGGTAGAGGGGGATTATGAAAGACTACCTACAGCTGATCCTGATTGAGCAGTTTAAAGATTATATCCCTGAGGGTATGAGACCCTACCTAGATGAGAAATAGGCAGCCACGTTAGCCGCAACTGCTAAGTTAGCGGATGAGTATGCGTTGACGCATAAAATGAAGTTTGCCCCGAGTTAAGGCTACCAGAAGGGTAGTCAGGAAGGCGGGGAGAGTCCGCCAGAAAAGTCAGAAAGTAAGCTGGGGACTAGTGAGAAGGATAAGGTACACCGGGAGCAGTCTGGTAGGAAGTCTCCTGGGGTCGTCTGTTATCATTGCGGGAAAGTCGGACTTTGCGTCCAGGTGCTTTGCCCCAAAGAAGGAGACGGGAAAAGGAAAAACGGCGATTTTGACTGGCTGTATCGAGCTGGTAAATGAACCGCTAGGACAGGACAGGTCTGCCAAAGTTCAGGAAGGGCGCGAGAAGTTTATCTCGGCCGGATTGGTGTCAGTGAAGGAGGGGTTAAAACCAGTTCCAGTGAGGATCTGGAGAGACACGGGAGCGTGTCAGTCACTGATACTGAAGAGTGTATTAGAGTTTAGCTCAGAGACCCAGACTGAGGAGGTCAAGGTCAAAGGTATTGGGGAAGGGACAGAGGCCGTCCCTTTGCACCAGATACGCTTACAAAGCAACCTGGTCTCTGGACTAGTCACGATCGGGGTGAGGCCCGAATTACCGATGAAAGGCGTGGAAGTCTTGCTCGGTAATGACCTCGCCGGGGGAATCGTGTTTCCAGCCGTGAGATTGACAGGTCAGCCTGCCAGCATTGAGGCCCCGCCCATGGATTCACAGGTTCATCACGGGACTGCGGTATTAAATTTAGCTGAGACGTTTCTGCCAGCCTTGTACGAAAAGGGGGTAGAAAGTGAAAAGAAGGAGTGTAGTGAAACAAGAGGTAGTGAGGGAGCTGACACAGACTTAGCATTAGCCAGGAAAGAATTTGTGCAGGCGCAGGAGCGAGACGAGGGGCTGATGGTTTTGGCAGAGACAGCTCTCTCTGACACAGAATTAACAAGGGAACCAGTAGGCTATTGTGTGGAGGAGGAAGTGCTAAGGAAGAAAGGGAAACCAAGTACCGTACCCGCAGATGAGGAATGGGGGGCGGTGCAAAAGAGTTATGGGGATAAGATTTTTAACCTGGCCCACAAGGTACCCCCCGGTGGACATTTTGCGGTGCTGAAGGAAACAGTTAGTGGAATCATGAAAGAGGTTTACCGGCTGCACCGGAGGAAGGATGTTATTGATTATGGCCGACGCGAACTGAGACGGTCACAGGCTTTTGATATGCTAACAAACCTAGTCGGTGTTAGCGCGGAAATCAATGAAGCTAGGGTCCCCCTGATAAGAGAAAAAAAAACATTTTGAAAAGATGAGTATGGTATCAGCCAGGTGGGAGAAGGCTAATGTTTTGGCCAGCGCTGCTGATAAGGTCTCTCCCTTAATCCCCGAAAAAAGCGACTCTTTAGGAGAAGTAATTAAACGACTCGCACACGTGTGTTTGATTGTCCCGCGGCGATGCAAAGAACTGGGACGTTGGGTGGTGTCTGTTACACTAGGCCAGCCTAGCGAGAATGAGTAATTCACTGACTAAAGGGCCGACGAGCACAGAGGTGCGTATTGGCGATGGAATACGGCTGTCTGAAGCCAGCTTGATAGTGAACCTTGAAAAAAATGAGTTCGGCCACACGAACGTCACTTACCTGGGAATTGTGGTGACACAGGGGCAGCTGGCAGCGATGCAAGCTACAGTGCAGGCTATCTATGACATCCCAACCCCGACAAACAAGAGGGCCCTCAGAAGGCTCTTGGAGATGGTGGGGTACTGTAGGAAGTTTTGCAATAACTCTGCGGTTACTACCCCTCCCCCTCCTACTAAGCCCTTGCGAGAGAAAGCTAAGTCGGAATGGGACGACCCTTGTTATTGTGGTCCGGGACGAAACCCAATGAGAGGTTACATTGATCGCAATTCATCAGTGTGCTTGGCCACTATGAAGGTTGCTAAGTTGGAGCCTGGTCTAAGGGATTATTAATAACACATATAAAAGGAACAGGAAATGTGATTGCTGACTGTCTGTCAAGGTGTTGACAACTTCAAATTCGCTTTATTAGCCAGATAGCTGATAAAGATGTGTATTTGTGTGTATCAAATAATGTATTCATGTTTGTAATTTTTACCCCGGTAAAAATCCTTAAAGGGGGGAAGTGTGACGAGAATACACATAGATTAAGAGGTTAGCTGGCCTGGGCTGGCACCAGTGGGATCAGCAGTTGGTCTGCCACCTGCCTTCAGGAGAGAGAGAGATAAAGAAAACAATGGAACAGAATTTGGAGATGTTAATGAAGGAAGGAGAGCTGTCAAGATCGGCTCCCTCTTTGAACCCTGAACTGTTTCAAGTGATGGACAGGCGATACCCCAGCAGGGGGATAAAAAGGGACAGGTTCGCTAAGACAGGACACACACGACACCCGAGGTAACGAGACCCTGGAAGCGGTGCGTCTCTCACAAGTCAGTGGGAAGTTTAAAGGCCGGTTGCGGGACCAGGCCATAGACGCACAGGGTGGAAAGGCACGATCGGCGGGAACCTGGTGTGTGTCCACCCTTGCCTGGGTGACGGGTTCACCGCAGAGAAACGATCGTATCGGGAAACGGAGGGGTCACGGTCGGTGACCTCAGATGACATCACAAAGGGCTCGCCCGAAAGCTGACTGCGAAGGTCTGTGTGTGGAAGCCGTTTTGAATATTCATTCGTTTTGTCCTCTCTCTCCTTTCCCCACACTGTCCATCTCCCACGACAGCGATTACTGCGAACTGAACTGAACGAAATTGAACTGAACTTTGCGTCAATTTGAAACTGGCCATTTACCCCTAGAGAACGATAGCGATTGATTGATCCAGTTATCTTAATTCTGTGCACATGCGTGTTTATCATTGCTGAGCTGTTGCATTTATTATCCTTTTGATTAGAGTACCGTGTTGCTTGTTTCTTTAATAAAACTTTCTTAGTTCTAGTAATCCAGACTCCAACTGAGTGATCCATTTCTACTGGTTTGGCAACCCAGTTACGGGGTACGTAACACCACTTAATAAATTTACCCGGCTGGCACCCCCTGCCCACTCAATACATTTACCCGGCATGTCTGCCTCCTGCCCACTTAGTAAAATTCTACCTACCTTATACGAGTCCCCTGACAGATTCTTTCCCGATCCCGTCAAGGTATGCGGTCAGCCTTGGGCGAGGGACCGTAACTCCGAAGGAACTGACGGAGAGCAGCAAAAGGTAAGATACCTATTGGGCGCCCGGTCGGTCTCCACAGTCCCCAGTGTGGTCCAGCCGCTTACTCAGCCCGTCTGCTTGGCACTCCCTATATTGGGATCCTGTTCGTGACGCCAAATGCTAAGTTTGAATCTGAATAAAACTCGGGAGACCAGCTTCTTATCGTCAGCACAGTTTATTGTGCATTCTCCTGCAGAGGCTTGAGACCCAGTTGTCAAAAGGAAAGCACGTAAGCACAGCCACCATCTGACAAGTGGATTGACTCAGTGAGGTTACAACTGTATATTTGTACATAGTAAGCCCCATACATTACTATTGCAAGATGTTATTTGAATGAGTAGGCCACCAAGTCTGTTGGTGCAAAACTTAATTATTTAGAGTGTTCGCTAAATCAAGGTTATAATTACAGGTGTATGTACTTTCCAGCCCTTACTAGTTATTCACTATGCAAGACCCTGACTTAATTACAGACAGATGTTCATTCCTGTCCTTATCGGCGACTTCCCCCTCACTTTACTCAAATGAGGGTACAATGTATAATGTTATCAACTAACGAGGGTAAAATGTATAATGTTACCAGCTCTCATTGTGTCTCCCTATAAGCCGCAGAGAACTGGTAATCAGACTGGCTTAACTAACCGCTGAAGACAGAGTTTATTTCAGTTCAGAATTTCATATTCGGTCTCAAGTATTCTTTAAACCAGAGGTTACATAGGTTCAAAATGATTTTTTTTCATATCCTCAGTTCCTCAGGAGGGTTCAGGGGAAATATTTATGTACAATACTGAAACTGGTGTTACCTGTGTGTATTGTGGCGATGCAAAAGTTACTGGAGAATTTACACGTGCGAAGAAGTGGAGTGATATTTGGAAATCTGACTTTTTAAAGCGTAATTTAGCAAGCAAACTACATATGGACATTGTACAAAAGCTCTGGTGAAAATATATTTCATTACCCGTTCCAAGCCTGCTACATAGGTTGTGTGAGAGTGCAGGTGAGTTCGATCAAACCCAGAGGAGATCAAAGTTATTATCAATAGTGATTTGCCAGCTGTCAAAATGAATACCTCTCAAAATGAAATTCATTCTGCACATGTTGTCATTGGGAAAAAAGTGCACAGTACAAGATTTATGTGCACCCTGGTCATTACAAATTAGACGGGGTATTGATCGGAAGACGGGGAGACCTCCAGTGTCCATGATGCCTCCGCCTACAAGATGTTGCAGTTTTTCGAGGAGGTTACCAGGAAAGTGAATGAAGGGAAGGCAGTGGATATTGTCTACATGGACTTCAGTAAGGCCTTTGACACGGTCCCGCATGGGACGTTAGTTAGGAAAATTCAGTCGCTAGGTATACATGGAGAGGTGGTAAATTGGATTGGACATTGGCTCGATGGAAGAAGCCAGAGAGTGGTGGTAGAAAATTGCTTCTCTGTGTGGAGGCCTGTGACTAGTGGTGTGCCACAGGGATCAGTGCTGGGTCCATTGTTATTTGTCATCTATATCAATGATCTGGATGATAATGTGGTAAATTGGATCAGCAAGTTTGCTGATGATACAAAGATTGGAGGTGTAGTAGACAGTGAGGAAGGTTTTCGGAGCCTGCAGAGGGACTTGGACCAGCTGGAAAAATGGGCTGAAAAATGGCAGATGGAGTTTAATACTGACAAGTGTGAGGTATTGCACGTTGGAAGGACAAACCAACGTAGAACATACAGGGTTAATGGTAAGGCACTGAGGCGTGCAGTGGAACAGAGGGATCTGGGAATACAGATACAAAATTCCCTAAAAGTGTCGTCACAGGTAGATAGGGTCGTAATGAAAGCTTTTGGTACATTGGCCTTTATTAATCGTAGTATTGTGTATAAGAGCTGGAATGTTATGATGAGGTTGTATAAGGCATTGGTGAGGCCGAATCTGGAGAATTGTGTTCAGTTTTGGTCACCAAATAACAGGAAGGATATAAATAAGGTTGAAAGAGTGCAGAGAAGGTTTACAAGGATGTTGCCGGGACTTGAGAAACTCAGTTACAGAGAAAGGTTGAATAGGTTAGGCCTTTATTCCCTGGAGCGTAGAAGAATGAGGGGAGATTTGATAGAGGTATATAAAATTATGATGGGTATAGATAGAGTGAATGCAAGCAGGCTTTTTCCACTGAGGCAAGGGGAGAAAAAAACCAGAGGACATGGGTTAAGGATGGGGGGGGGGGGAAGTTTAAAGGAAACATAAGGGGGGGCTTCTTCACACAGAGAGTGGTGGGAGTATGGAATGAGCTGCCAGACGAGGTGGTAAATGCGGGTTCTATTTTAACATTTAAGAATAAATTTGACAGATACATGGATGAGAGGTGTATGGGGGAATATGGTCCGTGTGCAGGTCAGTGGGACTAGGCAGAAAGTGGTTCAGCATAGCCAAGAAGGGCCAAAGGGCCTGTTTCTGTGCTGTAGTTTCTATGGTTCTATGGTTCTATGGTTCTATGTGCATCCAGCTGCAGCTTGTAACCCTGCACTTTTAGGAGTTGGAACTTGAAATGAATGAATTCCGGATCATCCAGTAGTTGGAGGGGGTGATAGATATGATATGAAGAGAGGTGAGTTACTCCCAAGGTGCAGGACACGGGAAACTGGGTGAAAGTCAGGAAGGGGAATGAAGTCAAATACCCCTCGCAGAGTACTCTTGTGGCCATCTCACACAACAACAGGTGGACCACTTTAGAAACTGCTTGGGGGATTACCTGGTGGAGGAAAGTCAAAGGGGTCATAGGGGATTATTTAGCTATGGGAACAGAACAAGAAGGAGACTAATATCCTAGTGTTAAGGCTTGCTAGAGCTAGTGTGGGGCGACAGGGTGATGCGGTTGAAATAAGTTGTAGGGGGAATGGGAGCCAGAATAACAGAACAGATGGTGGAGATGGTGAATGAATTGAGTTGACCTTCTTCTGTACGTCCTTCATATACATGAGGAGTAGAAATCTTTACGCTATGTCTCTGTCTAAATGTGCAATGAGTAATTTATAGTAATTTTTAATAAATAGATTGTACCTACGACAGTCAATATAACATAGAAATGCAATTGTATCAGCATGAATTAATCAGTCTGATGGCCTGGTAGAAGATGATGTCGCGGAGCCTATTGGTCCTTCTGCTGTGGTACCGTTTCCTGGACGGTAGCGGCAGGAACAGTTTTTGGTTGTGGTCAATTGGGTCCCCAATATCCTTTGGGCCCTTTTTACACAACTGTCTCTGTAAATGCCCTGAATAGCAGGAAGTTCGCATCTACAGATGCGCTGAGCTGTCTGCACCACTCTCTGCAGGGTCCTGTAATTAAGGGAAGTACAGTTCCCATACCAGGCAGTGATGCAGCCAGTCGGGATACTCTCAATTGTGTTCCTGTAGAAAGTTTTTAGAATTTGGGGCCCCATCCCAAACTTCTTCAACCATCTAATGGTATCTAATTAGTCAGGATATCAATGGATATGGGGAAAAAGACGGAAAATGGAACTAGATGGGTGAATAGTTTAGCTCATGGGGGAGCTGTGGAGCAGAATCGATGGGCCGAATGACCTACCTCTGCTCCTTTGCCTTGTGATCTTGTCGTGTGATCTGAAGTGAAAGAGGTGCTTCTGTGCTTTTTGCATAATACAGCCGGTATGTGCATAGCATGTGAGATCCTTGGTGAATTTTATGCCAAGCAACTTAAAGCTGTTCATCCTCTCAACCCCAGATCCATTGATGTCAATAGGGATTAGCCTGTCTCCATTCCTCCTGTCGTCCACAATCAGCTCCTTTGTTTTTGTGACAATGAGGGAGAGGTAGTTTTCTTGACACCAGTCAGATGTTGTTCAGACCTCAGATAGAGTCAGCAATCAAACGGCTGAGCATGCTGCGACGAATGTGCTGAGCTGTGTATATCACAATGCAAGGAGGAAAGCCAGATGAGCCCAGGACAGGGAATTATGATATTGTAGCCATTATTGGGACTTGGTTGCACCCAACAGTCTGAGGGACTTAGAGGAACAAATTTGTAGAGAGATCGCAGACCATCCCAAGAAATAAAGGTTGATTCAGTAAGTGATTTTAACTTTGTATATATTGACTATGTTACGTACCCCGTAACTGGGTTGCCAAACCAGCAGAAATGGACCACTTAGTTGGAGTCTGGATTACTGGAACTAAGAAAGTTTTATTAAAGAAATAAATAACACAGTACTCTAATACTAAGGATATAAATGCAACAGGTTAGCAATGATAAAACACACATGTACACAGAACTAGGATAATACGATCAATCAAGCTCTATCGCAGTCTAAGGGTAAAATGATCAGTCTCAAGTGAAGCAAAGTTCAGTTCAGTTTAGTTCAGTTCACAGTAATCGCTGTTGTGCCGTTGGGGAGAGAGAGAGAGAGAGCGAATGATGATATTCAAATCGGATTCAAACGGACCTTTGATATTCCTCGCAGTTAGCTTTCGGGCGAGCCCTTTGTAATGTCTTCTAAGGTCACAGACTGTTACCCCTCCGTTCCGGATACAACCGTTCTTCTGCGGTGAACCCGGCACCCAGGCAAGGGCGGACACACACACCAGGTTCCCGCCGATCATACCTTCTCACCCTGTGCGCCTATGGTCGGTCCCGTGATCAGACCTCCAAAAACTCCCACCAACTTGTCGGGGGGGGGGGTGCGCAACGCACTTCCAGGGTCTCGTTATCTCGTGGTGTCGTGGTGTGACTCTTGTCTTAGCGAACCTGTTCCTTTTATCCCCCTGCTGGGGAATCGCCTGTCCATCAAACTTCAAACAGTTCAGGTTCAAAGCAACCGGTCTGACAATACTCGGAACTGTGTCTCTTTTCGTTAATTCTCTCGTCTCTCATATTAGCATTTTGAAAGTTTCCCCATTATCTTTCCTATCGGCATCAATCTTCTGATAACTTGGTCTTTTGTCACACCCCTACCCTTCAAAGGATTTTTACCGGGCTAAAAATTATAGGCATGAATAGACTATTAGATACACATAAATATACATGTTCATCAGCTCTTTGGCTAATACAGAGAACTTTAAGTTGTCAACACCTTGACAGACAGTTAGCAATAACATTTTCCGTTCCTTTTATATGTGTTATTTTAATAATCCTCTAAAACCAGGCTCCAATTTAGCAAACTTCATAGTGGCCAAAAACACTAATGAGTTGTGATCAGTGTAACTTCTCAGTGGTTTTCGTCCCGGACACAGATAACAAGAGTCGTCCCGCACCAACTTAGCATTCTTTGGCAAGGGCTTAGTAAGAGGGTGGGTAATATCTGCAAAGTTTTTTTTTGCAAAACTTCCGATAGTACCCCAACATCTCCAAGGACCTTCTCAGGGCTCTCTTGTCTGTCGGGGTGGGGACTTCAGAGATAGCCCGCACCTTAGCTTGCATCGGAGCCAGCTGCCCCTGTCCTACCACAAATCCCATATAAGTGACCTTCGCGTGGCCGCATTCACTTTTTGCGAGGTTCACTGTCAGGCTGGCTTCAAACAGCCGTTTAAACAGCGCCAAACTGTGCTCCTCCCACGTGTCACTCCAGACCACTACATCGCCAATATACGTTTCTGCGTTCTTTAGCCCTTTTGTCGCTGAATTAATCATCCTATAGGGGTGTTGCTCACTAGGCTGACCTGATGTGCCGACAACACCATGTCCCGGCTCTTTGCATCGCCTCGGGACATCCGCACATACCTGTGCGTGCCCTTTAATTAGCTCTCTTAGCGGGTCGCTTTGTTCGGGGATTAAGGGAGCGACCTTATCAGCAAAGCTGGCCAAAGCAATTGACTTCTCCCATCTGGTCGGCACCATACTTATCTTTTCAAAATGGGCTTTCCCCTTATCAGGTGGCACACTAGCCTCATTAATTTTCGTGATAACACCGACTAGGTTTGTTCGCCTATCGTGGCAAACTGTTAGCATATCAAAAGCCTGTAACTGTGTTAACTCACGTCTACAATAGTCAATAACATCCTTCCTCCTGTGTGGCCAGTAAAACTCTTTCATGATTCCGCCGACTGTTTTCCTTTCCCCAAAATGTCCACCGAGGGGTATCTTGTGGGTCAGGTTTAGAAGCTCATCCCCATAAATTTTTGGCACCATCCCCCTTTCCTCATCTGCGGGCACGGTACTTGGTCTCCATTTCTTCCTTAGTACTCCCTCCTCCACACAATAGCCCACTGGCTCCCTTTTTAATTCTGCTTCGGAGAGAGCTGTCTCCGTCAAAACCATCAGCTCCTTGTCTCGCTCCCGTGCCTGTACAAATTCCTTCCTTGCTAATGATAAATTTCCGTTTCACTACGCTGCTCCTCGCTTTCTAACCCCTTCTGATACAAGGCTGGTAAAAACGTCTCAGCTAAATCTATATTAGCTTCGGCAGCCTTTCTGGACACACGCCGAGTCACTGCGCAAAAGGGATAAATCTGTGAGTCCATGGGCGGGGCCTCAATGCTGGCAGGCTGGCTTGTCAATCTTACTGCTGGGTACACCTCTCCGCCGGCGAGGTCATTACCGAGTAAGACCTCCACGTCTTTCATCCGTAGTTCGGGCCTCACCCGATCGTGACCGGTCCAGAGACCAAATCGCTTTTTAGGTGTATCTGGTGCAAAGATACTGCTTCAGTCCTTTTTCCAATGCCTTTTATGACCCTGACCTCCCCAGTCTGGGTCTCTGAACTAAAGTCTAAAACACTCCTTAAGATCAGTGACTGACAAGTTCCCGTGTCTCTCCAGATCCGTACTGGAACTGGGTTTAACCCCTCCTTCACCGACACCAATCAAGCCGAGATAAACTTCTCGCACCTTTCCTGAACTTTATCAGACCTCTTCTCTCCTAGCGGTTTGTTTACCAGCTCAATACAGCCAGTCGGAACCGTCGTTTTCCCTTTCCCCGTCTCCTTCTTTGGGGCAAAGCACCTGGACGCAAAGTGTCCGGCTTTCCCACAATGATAGCATACGACCCCAGGAGACTTCCTACCAGACTGCTCCCGGTCTACCTTATACTTCTCACTAATCCCCGGCTTACTTTCTGACTTTTCTGGCGGACTCTCCCCGCCGTCCTGACTACCCTCCTGGTAGCCTTTACTCGGGGCAAATTTCGTTTTATGTGTCAACGCGTACTCATCTGCTAACTTAGCAGTTGCGGCTAAAGTGTCTGCCTCTTTCTCATCTAGGTAGGGTCTCATACCTTCAGGGACACAACCTTTAAACTGCTCAATCAGGATGAGTTGTAGCAGTCTGTCATAATCCCCATTGACCCCTTTCGAGGCGCACCAACGCTCACAATATGTCTGCAGCTCATGGGCAAACTCTAAATGCGTGCGGCCTCACTGCTTCCTCGCATTCCGGAACCTCTGCCGGTATGCCTCCGGGACCAACTCATAAATGTTGAGTATGGCCTCTTTCACCACCTCATACCTCTGGGCATCTTCTGCGGACAAAGCCGAGTAAGCTTGTTGGGCTTTTCCTTTAAGTACACTCTTAAGTTCCTTTAAGCAAAACAGCCCACTTATCCCTCGGCCAGTCCTGACTTGCAGCAACTTTTTCAAAATGGAGAAGGTACCGATCAACATCGGTCTCGTCAAATGGGGGAACCAGCCTAACCTCCTGGGTCGCCCTGAACCCTCCACCTTGGTTCGGCATGGGCCCCTGTGCTGCCGTCATCTTTAACCTCTCCAGCTCAAATTCCTTTTCCCTCTGTTTCTCCAACTGCCTCTCTTCTCGCTCCAACTGCCTCTCTCTCTCTTGCCGTTCTAACTGTTTCTCTTCGTGTTCTAGCGGCCTTACCCGTAACTCGTGCTCGAGTCTCAATTTTTCAATCTGCACCTGTACTGCGTCTCCACCAGGTTTTCCAATAGATATCACCTCCAGCTCCCCTTGGGGAAACACACCTTTAGACACATAATGCTCTATGATAGCTCTGTGTATCCCCTCTCTCCTCAGTGTCGACTTCCCCTTAAAAAGATTCAACCGTTTGGCCACAGCTGCCAACTCTGCTTTCCTGGCATCTTCTAATGCCTCCAAGGTCGGCGCCTTTAGAAATTCCTCAATCTCCATTTCTGCTGTTTGCCTTTTCTTTCTTTCGGGAATTTTAACCCAATCAATTTACCCCGTCCCAAATTTAGCGTTCAACATCCCGGACGAGAACCCCACTTATGTTATGTACCCCGTAATTGGGTTGCCAAACCAGCAGAAATGGACCACTTAGTTGGAGTCTGGATTACTGGAACTACGAAAGTTTTATTAAAGAAATAAGTAACACAGTACTCTAATAGTAAGGATATAAATGCAACAGGTTAGCAATGATAAAACACACATGTACACAGAACTAGGATAATAGGATCAATCAAGCTCTATCGCAGTATAGGGGTAAAATAATCAGTCTCAAGTGACGCAAAGTTCAGTTCAGTTTAGTTCAGTTCACAGTAATCGCTGTTGTGCCGTTGGGGAGAGAGAGAGAGAGAGCGAATGATGATATTCAAATTGGATTCAAACAGACCTTTGATATTCCTCGCAGTTAGCTTTCGGGCGAGCCCTTTGTAATGTCTTCTAAGGTCACAGACTGTGACCCCTCCGTTCCGGATACAACCGTTCTTCTGCGGTGAACTCGGCACCCAGGCAAGGGCGGACACACACACCAGGTTCCCGCCGATCGTACCTTCTCACCCTGTGCGCCTATGGTCGGTCCCGTGTCAGACCTCCAAAAACTCCCACCAACTTGTCGGGTGGAGGGGCACAACGTACTTCCAGGGTCTCGTTATCTCGTGGTGTCGTGGTGTGTCTCTTGTCTTAGCGAACCTGTTCCTTTTATCCCCCTGCTGGGGTATCGCCTGTCCATCAAACTTCAAACAGTTCAGGTTCAAAGCAACCGGTCTGACAATACTCGGAACTGTGTCTCTTTTCGTTAATCTCTCTCATCTCTCATATTAGCATTTTGAATGTTTCCCCATTATCTCTCTTATTGGCATCAATCTTCTGATAACTTGGTCTTTTGTCACAACTGAGACTCCCATACTGGAAAAGGACTAGATGGGGCAGAGTTTCTGAAATGTGTCCTTCATCAATACGGTGAATTCCCAACGTAGAAGTGTACAATAAGTTGTTAGAAAATGATCCAGGCCTGGTAACAGAAATTAGTGATCATAATGCCATGAGATTCAAAGTAAGTATGTAAAAAGAGATGTCTGGACCACGGGTTGAGATTCTAAATTGGAGTAAGGTCAATTTTGATGAAATCAGAAAGGATCTGACAAGTGTGGTTTGGGACAGGCTGTTTTCTGCCAAAGGAGTACTTGGTAAAAAGGAGGCCTTCAGAAGTGAAGTTTTGAGGGTGTAGAGTTTGTACGAGCCTGTCAAAATAAAGGTTGAAAGGTAACTGGTGCGGGGAACCTTGGTTTTCAAGAGATATTGAGGCCCCGGATATTTTGTTCCTCTAAATGCCTCTGACTGTTGGGTGCTACCAAGACTCATTAATGACAACAATGCCATCATTCCACGCCCTGAGCTCATCTGACTTTTTTTCTAGTCATCTTCCGTTGGTTTCTAAAAGCTTCCCAATGGTTTTTGCTCCTTTGTTTGCGCTCTCTTTGGCTTTTATGTTGGCTTTGGCTTTTCATTTCAGCCATGGTTGTGTCTTTCTGCCTTTCCAGTGCTTCCACTTCTTTGGGATGTATTGATCACTCAGCTCCCGAATTGCTCCCAGAAACTCCAGCTGTTGCTGTTCCATTGTCACTCCTACCTTTTCTCTTCCAAACAAATTTGGCCGGCTTCTCTGTCATAGAAACATAGAGAGAAGTTCAGGACGGAAACAAACTATTTGGCCCAACTAGTCAATGCCAAAAAAATATTTAAGCTGTCTAATGCAACTACCTGCACCGGGACCATCGCCCTCCATACCCCTACCATTCAGGCTCCCATCTAAACTTCTTTTAAATGGTGAAACTGAGCACATATTCACCATTTGTGCTGGCATCTCATTCCACACTCTCAGAACAATTTCAGTTAAGAGCTTTTCCAAATGTTCCCATTAAAGTTTCACCTTCGCCACTTACTCATGACCTCTGGTCGTCGTCCCACCCAACCTCAGTGGAAAAAGCTACTTGCATTTACACTATCAATACCCTCATAATTTTGTATACTTTTAACAAATCCTCAAAGCAATGTATAATTTCTTTGTTTATGTTTCGAGCCTTTTTGGTGTATAAGATGATGAGGGGCATTGATCGTGTGGATATCCAGAGGTTTTCTCCCAGGGCTGAGAGGGCTAACATGAGGGGGCATAGTTTTATGGTGATTGGAAATAGATACTGAGGGGATGTCAGGGGTAAGTTTTTTACACAGAAATTGGTGGGTGCGTGGAATACACTGCCGGCTATTTGTGTGAGAATGTTTCAGTTACTGTGGAGCCAGAAACCCGTGCAGCTCAGTGGGAACAGGGAATAATACCAATGGAGGGAATTAAACTGAGCCAGGTCACAGATTGGAGATGACAGAAATGCCCCATTCTTATAGAGACAGGACGAGCATCAGGGAATTTGATGGTCATTCCAGATACCAGCACTGTGCCCAGTTAGAAGATAATTTCTCTCTGCAACTTGGGTTGAACTTCACTGTAACAGTGAGATGCCAGATCACATCGTGACAGCTCAAGGGATTTCATCTGAAATCTTGTCCTACACCCAGTGATGTATTTTGTAAATCTTTTTACAGGTTACAAATGACGAAGGAATTTGTCTGCGGGAATATCGAACACAACACACCAGTTTTGCTGTCTCCGTCCAGATATTTAAGAAGTGTAGCAAGGGATTCACTCGAATTTCCTTCCTGCTCAGAATGTGGGGAGGGATTCACTCGATCATCTGACTGACTGGCACGTCCATCATTTTACACAGGGGGGAACCCATTCATCTGCTCGGACAGTGGGAATGGATTCAGTCGGTCATCTTAACTGAAGGTACATCAGCAAGTTCACACTGGGCAAGGCTATTCATGTGTTCTGTATGTGAGAAGGGATTTAGTCGGTCTTTCCACCTGTGGACACACCATTCAGTTCACACTGGGCAGAGGCTGGTCATCTGCAAAATTTGTGGGGAAGGATTCACTCGGTCATCTGACCAAATGGCTCACCAGCGACTTCACATCGGGGAGCGGCTGTTCATCTGCTCGGACTATGGGAAGGGATTCACTCAGGCACATCACCTACGGAGACACCAGTCAGTTCACACTAGGGAGAGGCCGTTCACCTGCTCAGTCTGTGGGAAGACATTCACTCAGTTATCGAACCTACAGAGTCACCAACAAGTGCACACTGGAGAGAGGCCGTACACCTGCTCAGACTGTGGAAAGAGATTCACTCAGTCATGCCAACTAATGATACACCAGACAGTTCACACTGGGGAGAAGCCGTTCACCTGCTCAGACTGTGGGAAGGGATTCACCACATCATCTCACCTTTTGATTCACCAGTCAGTTCACACTGCAGTGAGGGACTTCACCTGCCCAGACTGTGGGAAGACATTTACTCAGTTATCCAGCGTACAGAGTCACCAATGAGTTCACACTGGGGAAAGGCCATTCACCTGCTCAGATTGTGGGAAGGGATTCACTCGGTCATCTTATCTGCTGGTACACCAGCGAGTTCACACTGGGGAGAGGCCTCTTATCTGCTGTGAATGTGGGGAGGGATTCGCTCGGTCATCTCATCTACTGAAACACCAGCAAGTACACACCGGTTAGAGGCCAATCACCTACTCAGAATCTGGGAAGAGATTATCACAGCCAATCTCCACCAAGTGTGCATCATTGAGTTCACACCGAGAAGAGGCCGTTCACCTGCTGTGAATGTGGGAAGGGATTCACTCAGTTATCTAACCTTGTGATACACTACCATGTTCACACTGGAAAGAAGGTTTCAATAAGCTGCATGCTTCATATCTGTCCATCACCATTGCTGAATGCAATTTCGAGAGTGACTGTCGGTGCTGAACTCGGCAATTATTGCTGCTACTCACCACACCCAGTTCTGCACCCTGGTCACTGGGCATGAGAGGAGTTAATTCTGCTGCACATTAACCTTTAATGGGACTGGAGTTTAATATTCTAGATCTGAGACAAATAAATCAGTTTCATTTTAAGCTCTGTCTCTGGTACTTAGTGAATTTATAACACACCTAGTGTACAATACAGAGTCAATTCAGGCCTGCTGGACCCTGCCAATGATTCAGTTCCACGACAGTCCTTTTAAATCCTCCCCTGTTGTTCTCCTCTGGTTCTCCCTGTGGGATGGGTTCCAAACAGTCACCACTCTGTGGGTGAAGAGGTTTCCCTTGACTTCTCTGCAGACTGCAGAAGTCGAGCTGACTGCAGCCATGTCTGAGATTTTCTTCGCCCCTGAAATATCTGGGCTGATGAAGAATGAGATTTGGATTTACCGTCCTTATTCAGGGCTCATTTCCACATTATGGGTCATTTTCCCTGCTTCTAAAGGGTTGTTAGAAAACACCACTGTCCTTTAAAGTCTGAAAGCAGAGTGGGAAACCAGAAACTCGAGGTGGGTCTGCACAGGGCAGAGTTTGGGGCTCTGGACTATGGTCAGGGTAAGAACATATGATGAGGAAAAGGGAATCAGCAGCGAGGTGTGTCAACAAATGACAAGGTAGCAACATTTGGAAGCTAATTGGCAGAGAAAATAACTCAGTTGTCTGACTGATGACACAAACAATTCTTGCGGTGAGGTGCTCCACTGGTCAAGGAACATGTGTGTGTTGGGAATGGTTTTATCTATAGAGGGAGTTGTTCCTGCTTGTTTATCCTGTAATATTATATCCGGATGGTTATTTTAGATTATCCTATCTGCAATGATGTACTGATTATCATATAAATTGTAAGATTCTGTCTGTAACTGGATCAGGCTTGAATTTATTGTGCCTTAATGAAGTTGACGTGGTCATTCATAAGATTGTTTTTTAAAGCAGGATTTTGGTGAATGATATTTGCCACTTGATTGTGCCTGCATAAGTAATCAGATTGAGTTCAGCTGCTGCAGGATCCGGGAATGTTTTGGATTGTGTCTTGTTTCTCTTGGCATTTTCTGCATTTATTGCCTTGTTTGTTTGTATTGTATGTATTTTTGTTAACCACGTTGTCCTGTATTCCTGAAAGGAGCCCCTCTGTTTCTGGGAAGAGGTCTCCAACTCTCAGTCAGGTGCTCGATGCTTCCTTGTCAACATCTGGTCTGCTCAGATTACACACATCAAAGTTGCTGGTGAACACAGCAGGCCAGGTAGCATCTCTAGGAAGACGTACAGTCAATGTTTCAGGCCGAGACCCTTCATCAGGACTGATTTTGTTGGGATGTCTCCCATGGAGGGTCATACTCATTCCACTGGTTAATGTTTTCTTCCATAGTGATGATTTACTTTTTTCTGAGTTAGCTTCTCATTTAAGTTTTCCGGTCTGTATTTCATATCACGATTGCATATACCCACATGGAGTGCTAAATCCTGTTCATTTTTGATTAAAATATATACTTAGAAGTTTTATCTGACTGTGGTGTGATTTATTTTTCATGTGTGTTATTCCTGTTCCTCCTTCTTTCCAAGGTAGTGATAATCTAAGTGGATTTGAGTGTAAATAGTCTTTTCTAAAGTTGTCATTTCAGTTCTTATTTATCTTTGTAAATTATACTGATTGAAATGGGACCAAGATATTTTCATTAAAAAAAGTCAATGTGTGTATTAACAAAAGTGTTTTGTTGCATTTGTTAACTATTGAGCTCTATTTGGCAGGGTTTTGTAAGCCTTGAACTAAATTTTGCAAAGTTTTCCCGATGTTGCATGACTTTCTATTGTTTTATATAGATATAGAATAGTACAGCACAGTACAGGCCCTTCGGCCCACAATGTTGTACCGACCCTCAAACCCTGCCTCCCATATAAGCTCCCACCTTAGATTCCTCCATATACCTGTCTAGTAGTCTCTTAAACTTCACTAGTGTATCTGCCTCCACCACTGACTCAGGCAGTGCATTCCACGCACCAACCACTCTCTGAGTAAAAAACCTTCCTCTAATATCCCCCTTCAACTTCCCACCCCTTACCTTAAAGCCATGTCCTCTTGTATTGAGCAGTGGTGTCCTGGGGAAGAGGTGCTGGCTATCCACTCTATCTATTCATCTTATTATCTTGTACACGTCTATCATGTCTCCTGTCATCCTCCTTCTCTCCAAAGAGTAAAGCCCTAGATCCCTTAATCTCTGATCATAATGCATACTTCCTAAACCAGGCAGCATCCTGGTAAATCTCCTCTGTACCCTTTCCAATGCTTCCACATCCTTCCTATAGTGAGGTGACCAGAACTGGACACAATACTCCAAGTGTGGCCTAACCAGAGTTTTATAGAGCTGCATCATTACATCGCGACTCTTAAACTCTATCCCGTGACTTATGAAAGCTAACACCCTATAAGCTTTCTTAACTACCCTATCCACCTGTGAGGCAACTTTCAGGGATCTTTTTGCTTGTTGATTTTCCAGATAGGTGGTTATCAAGAGTCCTCTTTTTGCTTGTTGATTTTCCAGATACGTGGTTATCAAGAGTCCCAAAGAATGGTCTCAGCCCGTAGATGCTGCCTGACATGCTGAGCTCCTCCAGTACTTTGTGTGTAGTCCCCTTGATGTCTCGCATCTGCAGGCCCTCTTGTTTCCCAGATACTTATATGTTTAGTGAAATAACAAGCCGGTAGTGGGGTTGTGTGGCTCTGTTGGTAAAATATTAAATAAAATCTTTAGAAAGAGGTGGCAGAGGGTTCGAAGGTGTAGAATGTGGGGGTAGAATTAAGGAACAGCAAATGTAAAAAAAAAAATCCCTGATGGGAATTGTGCAGAGACCCCCAAACAGTAGTAAGTATGTGGTTCACAGATTACAATGGGAGATGGAAAATATTTGCCAAAAGGGCAATGTTACAATAGTCATGGGGAATTGTCATGCAGGTGATTAGGAAAATTAGGATGGGGTTTGCCTCAAGAGGAGAAATTCCTAGAATGCCTACAAGATCAAAAGGGAGTTAGATATGGCCCTTGTGGCTAAAGGGATCGGGGGTATGGAGGGAAGGCTGGTACAGGGTTCTGAGTTGGAAGATCAGCCATGATCATACTGAATTGCGGTGCAGGCTCGAAGGGCCAAATGGCCTAACCCTGCACCTATTTTCTATGTTTCTATGTTTCTAAGATGGTTTTTTGGAGCAGCTCATGGTTGAGCCCACTTGGGGATCAGCTATTCTGGATTGGGTGTTGTAATGAAGCGGATTTAATTAGGTCACTAAAGTTCAGGGAACCCTGATGGGCAAGTGATCTTAATATGATCAAATACACTCTAACATTAGAGAAGGAGAAGCTAAAGTCAGATGTGGAATAAAGGAAGTTAGAGAGGCATGAGAGAAAAATTGGTAAAAATTGATTTGAAAAGAACACGGCAGGGATGAAAACAGAGCAGCAATGGCTGTTATTTCTGGAAGCAATTCAGAAGGCACAGGATATACATATCAGAAAGAAGAAGTAATATTCTAAAGGTAAGGTGACAAACCGTGGCTGATAAGAAAAATGAAAGACAACATAAAAAGCAAAGAGAGGGCACAGAACAGAAATTACTAGGAAATAACGTATTGATTATCATATAAATTGTAATATTTTGACTCTGCAACTGTATCAGGCTTAAATTTATGGCACCTTTATAAAGTGTTGGACGGCATTCATGAGTTTTTATTTTAAAGCAAGAATTTGGTAAATGATATTTGCCAATTCATTGTACCTGTGTTAGTAATCAGATTGAGTTAAACTGCTGCAGGATCCTGAAATGTGTTGGATTGCGACTGGTTTCTCTTGGCATTTTCTGCACATTGCCTTGTTCGATTATATTTCAGGTATTTTTGATTTTTGCCCCTTTTGTTAACCACCTTGTCCTGTATTTCTGCAAGGAACCCCTCTGTTTCTGGGAAGAGGTCTCCAACTCTCAGTCAGGTGCTCGATGCTTCCTTGTCACCATTTCGTCTGCTCAGATCATTGGCATGTCTCCCATGGAGGGTCATACTCATTCCACTGGTTAATGTTTTCTTCCATAGTGATGATGCATTTTTCTGAGTTGGCCTCTCATTTAAGTTTTCTGGTATGTATTTATTATCACGATTGCATGTACACTCATGGAGTGCTGAATTTTGTTCATTTTTGATGAAAATATATACCTAGAAGTTTTATCTGACTGTTGTGCGATTACTTTTTTCATGTGTGTTATTTCTCTTCCTCCTTCTGTCCACGGTCATGTTAATTTAAGTGGGTTTGAGTGTAAATAGTCTTTTCTAAACTTCTTATTTATCTTTGTAAAATTTATTGATTGAAATGGGACCAAGATATTTTTATTTTTAAAAAAAGTGAGTATTGGTATTGATGAAAATATTTATTGCCTTTTTTGTATTTGTTAAGTATTGCGCTCAGTTTGGCAGGTTTTTTTAAACCTTGAAGTAAATTTTGTCAAAGGTTTTCCCCATTTTGCACTACTTTCTATTTTCTTTGTTTGCTGATATTCCAGATACATGGGTATCAAGATTCCCGATGAAGGGTCTTGGCCCGAAATGTTGATTCCCATCCATAGATGCTGCCTGACATGCTGAGTTCCTCCAGCACCTTGTGTGTATTTCTCTAGATTTCTAGCATCTGCAGGTCCTCTTCTTTCCCAGATACTTATAAGTTTCTTGAAAGAACAAGCTCGTAGTGGAGTTGTGTGGCTCTGTTGGTAAAATATTAAATTAAGTCACTAGAAAGAGGTGGCATGGGGTTGGAAAGTGTAGAATCTGTGGGTAGAATTAAGGAACAGCAAATGTAAGATGTAAAATGTAAAGGTGGGCACTTGGCCAAGTGGTTAAGGTATTGGACTAACTACCTGAAGGTCGTGAGTTCGAGCCCCAGCCGAGGAAACGTGTTGTGTCCTTGAGCAAGGAACTTAATCACACATTGCTCTGCGACGACACTGATGCCAAGCTGCATGGGTCCTAATGCCCTTCCCTTGGACAACATTGGTGTCCTGGAGAGGGGAGACTTGTAGCATGGGCAACTACTGGTCTTCCATACAACCTTGCCCAGGCCTGCGCCCTGGATAATGAAGACTTTCCAGGTGCAGATCCATGATCTCGCAAGACTAATAGATGCCTTTACTTTACTAAATGTAAAAAAAAAATCCCTGATGGGAATTGTATAGAGGCCAACAAACAGTAGTAAGTTTGTGGTCCACAAATTAAAATGGGAGATAGAAAATGCGTGGCAAAAGGGCAATGATAGAATAGCCATGAGGAATTGTCATGCAGGTGATTAGGAAAATTAGGATGGTGTTGGCCTCGAGGAGGAATTCCTAAAACACCTACAAGATGCTTTTTTAGAGCAGCTCGTGGTTCACCCCACTTGGGGATCAGCTATTCTGGATTGGGTGTTGTAATGAACTGGAATTAATTAGGTCACTTAAGTTCAAAGAACCTTTAGGAGCAAGTAATCTAACATGATGAAATTCACCCTGACATTAGAGAAGGAGAAGCTAAAGTCAGATGTGGAATAAAGAGAATTAGAGAGGCATGAGAGAAGAATTGGTCAAAATTGATTTGAAAATAACCCAGGCAGGGATGAAAACAGAGAAGCAATGGCTGGAATTTCTGGAAGCAATTCGGAAGGCACAGGATATAGACATCACAAAGAGGAATTAGTATTCTAAAGGTAAGGTGACAAAACCGTGGCTGATAAGAGAAACCAAAGACAACATTAAAACCAAAGAGAGGGCATAGAGCAAAAATTACTCGGAAGTTAGAGGATTGGGAAGCTTTTAAAAACCAACAGAATACAACTAAAACAATTAAGAAAGAAAAGATGGAATACTTAGCTGAGCTAGCCAGTAATATTAAAGAGGATACCTTTTTTTTCTTCTTGAGGTACATATAGTTTAAAAGAGAGGCGGAAGTGGGCATCAAACCACTGGAAAATTATGCTGGAGAGGTAGTAATGGAGTGGGGGTACAAGGTGCTGGTGGATGAGCTGAATAAGTATTGTACATCACTCTTAACTCTGGAAGACACTGGCAGGAATATGGAAGTCCCAGATGTCAGTGGTCAGAATGTGTAAAGTTGCGTTACTCGGGAGAAAGTTCTTCCATGTACTCTGTTCTTGGGAAACAGAGATGGTCTGAAGGTAAATAGGTCACCTGGACCAGATGGTGTTCGCTCCAGACATCTGAGAGAGGTGGATGAAGAGATGTTGAGGCATTTGCAATGATCTTTCGAGAATCGTTAAGGAAATTATATACTAATTAGTTTTTCCCTTCACTACTCCTCCTCTCCCAGATTCACCACTTAGAACCATAGAACCATAGAAACTACAGCACAGACACAGGCCTTTTGGCCCTTCTTGGCTGTGCTGAACCATTTTCTGCCTAGTCCCACTGACCTGCACACGGACCATATCCCTCCATACACCTCCTATCCATATATCTGTCCAGTTTATTCTTAAATGTTAAAAAAGAACCCGCATTTACCACCTCGTCTGGCAGCTCATTCCATACTCCCACGACTCTCTGTGTGAAGAAGCCCCCCCTAATGTTCCCTTTAAACTTTTTCCCCCTCACCCTAAACCGATGCCCTCTGTTTTTTTTCTCCCCTTCCCTCAGTGGAAAAAGCCTGCTTGCATTCACTCTATCTATACCCATCATAATTTTATATACCTCTATCAAATCTCCCCTCATTCTTCTACACTCCAGAGAATAAAGTCCCAACCTATTCAACCTTTCTCTGTAACTGAGTTTCTCAAGTCCCGGCAACATCCTTGTAAACCTTCTCTGCACTCTTTCAACCTTATTTATATCCTTCCTGTAATTTGGTGACCAAAACTGAACACAATACTCCAGATTCGGCCTCAGATGAGGCCTTATACAACCTCATCATAACATTCCAGCTCTTATATTCAATACTTCGATTAATAAAGGCCAATGTACCAAAAGCTCTCTTTACGACCCTATCTACCTGTGACGCCACTTTTAGGGAATTTTGTGTCTGTATTCCCAGATCCCTCTATTCCACTGCACTCCTCAGTGCCTTACCATTAACCCTGTATGTTCTACGTTGGTTTGTCCTTCCAACGTGCAATACCTCACACTTGTCAGTATTAAACTCCATCTACCATTTTTTAGCCCATTTTTCCAGCTGGTCCAAGTCCCTCTGCAGGCTCTGAAAACCTTCCTCACTGTCTACTACACCTCCAATCTTTGTATCATCAGCAAACTTGCTGATCCAATTTACCACATTATCATCCAGATCATTGATATAGATGACAAATAACAATGGACCTAGCACTGATCCCTGTGGCACACCACTAGTCACAGGCCTCCACTCAGAGAAGTAATTCTCTACCACCACTCTCTGGCTTCTTCCATCGAGCCAATGTCTAATCCAATTTACCACCTCTCCATGTATACCTAGCGACTGAATTTTCCTAACTAACCTCCCATGCGGGACCTTGTCAAAGGCCTTACTGAAGTCCATGTAGACAATATCCACTGCCTTCCCTTCATCCACTTTCCTGGTAACCTCCTCGAAAAATTCCAATAGATTGGTCAAACATGACGTACCACGCACAAAGCCATGTTGACTCTCCCTAATAAGTCCCAGTCTATCCAAATGCTTGTAGATTCTGTCTCTTAGTACTCCCTCCAATAACTTACCTACTACCGACGCTAAACTTACTGGCCTATAGTTTCCCGGATTACTTTTCGATCTTTTTTTAAACAACGGAACAACATGAGCCAACCTCCAATCCTCCGGCACCTCACCTGTAGACAGCGACATTTTAAATATTTCTGCCAGGGCCCCTGCAATTTCAACACTAGTCTCCTTCAAGGTCCGAGGGAACACCTTGTCAGGTCCCGGGGATTTATCCACTTTAATTTTCCTCAAGACAGCAAGCACCTCCTCCTTTTCGATCTGTACAGTTTCCATGATCTCACTACTTGTTTCCCTTAATTCCATAGACTTCATGCCAGTTTCCTTAGTAAACACAGATGCAAAAAACCTATTTAAGATCACCCCCATTTCCTTTGGTTCCGCACATAGCCGACCACTCTGATCTTCAAGAGGACCAATTTTATCCCTTACAATCCTTTTGCTCTTAATATACCTGTAAAAGCTCTTTGGATTATCCTTCACTTTGACTGCCAAGGCAACCTCGTGTCTTCTTTTAACCCTCCTGATTTCTTTCTTAAGTATTTTCTTGCACTCCTTATACTCCTCAAGCACCTTATTTACTCCCTGCTTCCTATACATGTCACACAACTCCCTCTTCTTCTTTATCAGAGTTGCAATATCCCTTGAGAACCAAGGTTCCTTATTCCTATTCACCTTGTCTTTAATCCTGACAGGAACATACAAATTCTGCACTCTCAAAATTTCTGCTTTGAAGGCTTCCCACCTACCGATCACATCCATGCCAGAGAACAACCTGTCCCAGTCCACGCTTTTTAGATCCTTTCTCATTTCTTCAAATTTGGCCTTCTTCCAGTTAAGAACCTCAACCCTAGGACCAGATCTATCCTTGTCCATGATCAAGTTCAAACTAATGGTGTTATGATCACCGGAACCAAAGTGCTCCCTTACACAGACTTCCGTCACTTGTCCTAACTCGTTTTCTAACAGGAGATCCAATATTGCATCCCCTCTAGTTGGTCCCTCTATATATTGATTTAGAAAACTTTCCTGAAAACATTTTACAAACTCTAAACCATCTAGACCCCTAACAGTATGGGAAACCCAATCAATAGTGGATACATAATTCCCTTAAAGTGGCGTCACAGGTAGATAGGGTCGTAAAGAGAGCTTTTGGTACATTGGTCTTTATTAATCAAAGTATTGAGTATAAGAGCTGGAATGTTATGATGAGGTTGTATAAGGCATTGGTGAGGCCGAATCTGGAGTATTGTGTTCAGTTTTGGTCACCAAAATACACCCAACCAAGACTTCTATCACTTCTTCTACCCTTCCACTCCCCACACTTCTTCCTCTGACGTCTCATCTTTTTTTTCAGTGCTGATGAAGGGTCTTGGCCTGAAATGTCGACTGTTTACTGTTTCCCATATATACAGTCTGGTTTCCGAGGTTCCTCTAGCATTTTGTGTATGTGTCTCTTGGATTTCTATCATCCACATATTTTGTCCTTTTTTGATAAAAGCAAACATGGGGTCATATAATATAGCAAGAAATTTGTGGGAAGTTAGAGGATTGGAAAGCTTTCACATAACCAACAGGAGACAATTTAAACAAAACACACACGGGAGAGACAAGATGAAAAATTAATGTAAGTGAGCCAATAATATCAAGTATCAAAAGTTCTTCAGATACATAAAGAGTAAAAGAGAGGCAAGTGTTGATATTGTACTGCTGGAAGATGATGCTGGCGAGTTAGTAACAGAACAAAGAAATAGCGGCCGAATGTAATAAGTATTTTGTGTCAATCTTCACTGTGTAGGACACTAGTAGTATAAGACCATAAGACATCGGAGCAGAATTAGGTCATTCAGCTCATCGAGTCTGCTCTGCTGTTCTATCATGTCTGATCCCGGTTCTTACTCAACCCCATGCACCTGCATCCTTGGCACATCCTGTAATGCCCTGACTGATCAGCAATCTGTTAGATTCTGCCTTAAATGTACCCACAGACTTGACCCCCACCACCGTCTGTGTCAGAGAATTCCACAGATTCATTGCTCTCTGACGAAATAAAATCCTCTTTAACTACTCTGAAAGGTCGCTCCTCAGTTTTGAGGCTGTGCCCTCCGTTATGGCTACCCCACCATAGGAAAAGTCCTCACCTCATCCACCCTCTCTAGACCTTTCCACATTCGGTGGGTTTCAGTGAGATTTATCCCCCACCACCCACATTTATTAAACATAGGTCAGTGCAGGAGTACAGACCCAAGGCTGGCAAACACTCCTCATATCCTAACCCCTTCATTCCCAGAATCATCAGTTTGAACATCCTCTGGACTCTCTCCAATGACAACACACCTTTTCTGAGATATGGGTCCCAAATACTCTTAAGTTCAGCCTAAGTAGTGTCTTATAAAGTACCAGCATTTTATCCTTGCTTATATGTTCTACTTCACTTCAAATAAATGCAAACATTGCATATGTCTTCTTTCCCACAGTTTCAACCTGTAAATTATCATTCTGGTAGTCTTGTCCAAGGATGCATATTTCCTTCTGTACTTCTGTTGTTTGAACTTTCTCCCCAATCAGATAATACCTTACCATAGAACCATAGAACCATAGAAACTACAGCACAGAAACAGGCCTTTTGGCCCTTCTTGGCTGTGCCGAACCATTTTCTGCCTAGTCCCACTGACCTGCACATGGACCATATCCATCCATACTCCTCCCATCCATGTATCTGTCCAATTTATTCTTAAATGTTAAAAAAGAACCTGCATTTACCACCTCATCTGGCAGTTCATTCCATACTCCCACCACTCTCTGTCTGAAGAAGCCCCTGCTAATGTTCCCTTTAAACTTTTCCCCCCTCACCCTTAACCCATGTCCTCTGTTTTTTTTCTCCCCTTGCCTCAGTGGAAAAAGCCTGCTTGCATTCACTCTATCTATACCCATCATAATTTTATATACCTCTATCAAATCTCCCCTCATTCTTCTACGCTCCAGGGAATAAAGTCCTAACCTATTCAACCTTTCTCTGTAACTGAGTTTATCAAGTCCCGGCAACATCCTTGTAAACCTTCTCTGCACTCTTTCGATCCTTCCTGTAATTTGGTGACCAAACCTGAACAGAATACTCCAGATTTGGCCTGACCAATGCCTTATACAACCTCATCATAACATTCCAGCTCTTATTCTCAATACTTTGATTAATAAAGGCCAATGTACCAAAAGCTCTCTTTATGACCCTATCTACCTGTGACGCCACTTTTAGGGAATTTTGTATCTGTATTCTCAGATCCCTCTGTTCTACTGCACTCCTCAGTGCCTTACCATTAACCCTGTATGCTCTACCTTGGTTTGTCCTTCCAACGTGCAATACCTCACACTTGTCTGTATTAAACTCTATCTGCCATTTTTCAGCCCATTTTTCCAGCTGGTCCAAGTCCCTCTGCAGGCTCTGAAAACCTTCCTCACTGTCTACTACACCTCCAATCTTTGTATCATCAGCAAATTTGCTGATCCAATTTACCACAATAGTTCACAATTGTTCCTTTTTTCGAAAATGCATTATTGCACATTTCCCAATGTTGTATTTCATCTGCCACTTTTTTGCCAAAATCCAAGTAAATGATTTCTGCTGCCTCTCATTTGTCCATCCTGCTTATGACTTCCTCGAAGAACTCTAACAGATTTGTCAGGCAAAGTTTCCCTGTACAGAAGCTATGTTGGCTTTGGCTTATTTTATCATTAGTCTCATCGTACCCCAAAACCTCATCTGTTATAATAGACTCAAACGCTTTCCCAGTCACTGAGGTTCGGCTAACTGGAGTATAATTTGCTTTTTTTTTGCCTTCTTCGCTTCTCAAAGATTTGCAATTGACATTTGTAATCCCTCCTGTCCTCCAGGTCTATGGAATAATCAAGTGATTCTTGAAAGGTCATGACTAATGCATCTGTTATCTCTTCAGCAACCTCTCTCAGGATTCTGGGATGTAGTCCATCTGATCCAAGTGACTTATCCACTTTAAGAACCTGAGTTTGCCTAGCACGTTTTCCTTTGTAATGGAATGGCACTCACTCCTGCTCCCTGACGCTCACGGATCTCTGGTACACTGGAGGTGTCTTACACAGAGAACACAGATGCAAAGTAGCTATATAGTTCAACTACCATCTCTTCCCCATTTCTACCCCATGAGCAGAATTTTCCAGTGGTCCAATAGCAACTTGCGCCTCACGTTCGCATTTTTATAACCGGTATAAATTATTGCCTAGTTTGCCCTCATATTTCACCTTTCCACTTCTTACAGCTTGTTGGATTTTAAAAGCTACCCAGTTATCTAACATCCTACTCACTTTTGCTACCTTATAAGCACTTTCCTTGGCTTTTATACAGTCCTTAACTTCTTTTGTCAGCCACGGTACCCTCGCCCCGTTGTTTGAGAACTACATCTGTGGGATTTATCTATTCTGTACTTTATGAACTATTCTCAGAAACGTCAGCCATTTCTGCTCTGGCATCATCCCCACCAGTATCCTTCTCCACTCCACCTGGAGAATCACCTCTCTCATCCCTCTGTAATTCCCTTTATTCCATTGCGATACTACGCATGTGACCTATGCTTCTCACTCACAAATTGCAGTAGGAATTCCACCATATTATGATCACTGCCTGCTAATGGTTTCTTTACATTAACCTCTCTAATATTACACAACACAACACCCAATCTAAGACAACAGTTCTCTGAGTAGGCTCAACCATCAGCTGCTGTAAAGAGACATTAAATAAGCATTCAATACATTCCCTCTCTTGCGATCTGACACAAATCTGACTTAACCTTATTCTCCTGCAGACTGAGGTCATCCACGACAATTGTGTCATTAAATTTATTACATAAATGCCAAACATTCAGGAGTATCTGGGCCAGAAGTGAGTATAAATGCTTTACCAAGGAGAGAAGGTGTTTTGGAAAGTGAAAGGCCTGAAGGTAGATAAGACTCCTGGACCAGAAGGTGAACACCCCAGGGTTCAGAAAGAGGTAGCTGAAGAGATTGTGAAGGCATCAGAGTCATAGAACACTGCAAGACAGGAAAATACCATTCGGCGAATCTAGTCCATGCCAAAGCATTAATCTGCCCAGTTCCAACAACTTGCACCTGGACCATAACCCTCCATATCCTGTTCATCCATGGACCTAAGCAAACTTCTCTTAATGGTTGAAATCATCCCTGCCACTTGCTCTGGCAGCTTGTTGCACACTCTCCCCGCCTCTGAATGGAGAAGTACCCCTTGGCTTTCTCTGAAAGTCATGAGTAATGATCTATCACGAATCACAAGATTTTTGAGCGTTTCTGGCAGAGTAGAAAGTTGCATATTTCACTCCACTCTTCAAGAAGAGAAAGAGGCAGAAGGAAGGAAATTATAGGACAGTTAGTCTGACCTCAGTGGTCAGGGACATGTCCGAGTGTATTAAGGGTGAGTTTTTTGAGTACTATGATTCTGGGCACATGATGAAGTCGACCAAAGTCAGCAGGATTCCTTTAGAGGAAATCGTGTCTGACAAATCACTTGGAGTACTTTGAGGAAATAAAAAGCAAGATGGATAAAGCAGAGGCAGTGGATGTTGTTTGCTTGGATTTTCAGAAGATCTTTAGCAAGGTACCCCGTGCAAGGCTTATTGAGAAAGTAAGGCGGCATGGGATCCAGTGGGGCATTGATTTGTAGATGCAGAACACAGAAAGCAAAAAGTGCCCACAGAAGGCAAAGCGTGGTTGTAGATGAGTCATATTCTGCAATGAGGACTGACCAGTGGTGTGTCTCAGGGTGTCATAGTCTGGTCCGTGAAGTCCGTATTCCGGTTCACGGTCCGGTCCATCGACCCTTGCTCCAGGTTTTCCTATCTACCCTGTTTCTGTCCTTGTTGAGCTAATTGAGGCAGCTGATGCTTGTTGGGGCTGGCTGCATAAATACCTCCAGAGACCAGGGCATGGCTGCTGGATTGTTCTTGTCCTTACTCCTTGTATCCCTTCTCCTACCTTCTGTTTCCTCACCTAAAGCCCTGTCTGGTGTTGCCGGTAACCCTCACCTCGCCTGAAGTTCTGTCTCACCTTGCTTTGCCAGAAGTCCTGCCTTGTATTGCTGGTAACTCTCGCCTCACCTGAAGTTCTCGTCTTGCCTTGCTTTGCCAGTAGCCTTGCCTTGTCTTGCGGTCTGGTCCTGGAGCCACCCTGTACCTAGCTCCTTTCCTGTCCTTTGCCTCTGCCCAGGTAAGCCAGGCCGTCGCGCCATTACCTATGGTTGGTGCTGTCCCTTCCTGTCTCTTGCCTCTGTTGAATGGTGATCCGCGCCCTGCCCAGGAGGAGCCAAGCCTCGCCTCAAGTCTCAAGTCTCCAGCCTCAGCCTCCAGCCTCGCCTCAAGTCTCCTGCCTCCAGCCTCAGCCTCACATCACCTCAAGTCTCCTGCCTCCAGCCTCAGCCTCCAGCCTCACCTCGAGTCTCCTGCCTCCAGCCTCAGCCTGGCCTCGAGTCTCCTGCCTCCAGCCTCAGCCTGGCCTCGAGTCTCCTGCCTCCAGCCTCAGCCTGGCCTCGAGTCTCCTGCCTCCAGCCTCAGCCTGGCCTCGCCTCGAGTCTCCTGCCTCCAGCCTCAGCCTGGCCTCGCCTCGAGTCTCCTGCCTCCAGCCTCAGCCTGGCCTCGCCTCGAGTCTCCTGCCTCCAGCCTCAGCCTGGCCTCGCCTCGAGTCTCCTGCCTCCAACCTCAGCCTGGCCTCGCCTCGAGTCTCCTGCCTCCAGCCTCAGCCTGGCCTCGCCTCGAGTCTCCTGCCTCCAGCCTCAGCCTGGCCTCGCCTCGAGTCTCCTGCCTCCAGCCTCAGCCTGGCCTCGCCTCGAGTCTCCTGCCTCCAGCCTCAGCCTGGCCTCGCCTCGAGTCTCCAGCCTCCAGCCTCAGCCTGGCCTCGCCTCGAGTCTCCAGCCTCCAGCCTCAGCCTGGCCTCGCCTCGAGTCTCCAGCCTCCAGCCTCAGCCTGGCCTCGCCTCGAGTCTCCAGCCTCCAGCCTCAGCCTGGCCTCGCCTCGAGTCTCCAGCCTCCAGCCTCAGCCTGGCCTCGCCTCGAGTCTCCAGCCTCCAGCCTCCAGCCTCAGCCTGGCCTCGCCTCGAGTCTCCAGCCTCCAGCCTCAGCCTGGCCTCGCCTCGAGTCTCCAGCCTCCAGCCTCAGCCTGGCCTCGCCTCGCCTCGAGTCTCCAGCCTCCAGCCTCAGCCTGGCCTCGCCTCGCCTCGAGTCTCCAGCCTCCAGCCTCAGCCTGGCCTCGCCTCGCCTCGAGTCTCCAGCCTCCAGCCTCAGCCTGGCCTCGCCTCGCCTCGAGTCTCCAGCCTCCAGCCTCAGCCTGGCCTCGCCTCGCCTCGAGTCTCCAGCCTCCAGCCTCAGCCTGGCCTCGCCTCGCCTCGAGTCTCCAGCCTCCAGCCTCAGCCTCAGCCTCACCTCGCCTCGAGTCTCCAGCCTCCAGCCTCAGCCTCAGCCTCACCTCGCCTCGAGTCTCCAGCCTCCAGCCTCAGCCTCAGCCTCGCCTCGCCTCGAGTCTCCCGCCTCCAGCCTCAGCCTCAGCCTCAGCCTCGCCTCGAGTCTCCCGCCTCCAGCCTCCAGCCTCAGCCTGGCCTCGCCTCGACTCTCCAGCCTCCAGCCTCAGCCTGGCCTCGCCTCGCCTCGAGTCTCCAGCCTCCAGCCTCAGCCTGGCCTCGCCTCGCCTCGAGTCTCCAGCCTCCAGCCTCAGCCTGGCCTCGCCTCGCCTCGAGTCTCCAGCCTCCAGCCTCAGCCTGGCCTCGCCTCGCCTCGAGTCTCCAGCCTCCAGCCTCAGCCTGGCCTCGCCTCGCCTCGAGTCTCCAGCCTCCAGCCTCAGCCTGGCCTCGCCTCGCCTCGAGTCTCCAGCCTCCAGCCTCAGCCTGGCCTCGCCTCGCCTCGAGTCTCCAGCCTCCAGCCTCAGCCTGGCCTCGCCTCGCCTCGAGTCTCCAGCCTCCAGCCTCAGCCTGGCCTCGCCTCGCCTCGAGTCTCCAGCCTCCAGCCTCAGCCTGGCCTCGCCTCGCCTCGAGTCTCCAGCCTCCAGCCTCAGCCTCACATCACCTCAAGTCTCCTGCCTCCAGCCTCAGCCTCCAGCCTCACCTCGAGTCTCCTGCCTCCAGCCTCAGCCTGGCCTCGAGTCTCCTGCCTCCAGCCTCAGCCTGGCCTCGAGTCTCCTGCCTCCAGCCTCAGCCTGGCCTCGCCTCGAGTCTCCTGCCTCCAGCCTCAGCCTGGCCTCGCCTCGAGTCTCCTGCCTCCAGCCTCAGCCTGGCCTCGCCTCGAGTCTCCTGCCTCCAGCCTCAGCCTGGCCTCGCCTCGAGTCTCCAGCCTCCAGCCTCAGCCTGGCCTCGCCTCGAGTCTCCAGCCTCCAGCCTCAGCCTGGCCTCGCCTCGAGTCTCCAGCCTCCAGCCTCCAGCCTCAGCCTGGCCTCGCCTCGAGTCTCCAGCATCCAGCCTCAGCCTGGCCTCGCCTCGAGTCTCCAGCCTCCAGCCTCAGCCTGGCCTCGCCTCGAGTCTCCAGCCTCCAGCCTCAGCCTGGCCTCGCCTCGCCTCGAGTCTCCAGCCTCCAGCCTCAGCCTGGCCTCGCCTCGCCTCGAGTCTCCAGCCTCCAGCCTCAGCCTGGCCTCGCCTCGCCTCGAGTCTCCAGCCTCCAGCCTCAGCCTGGCCTCGCCTCGCCTCGAGTCTCCAGCCTCCAGCCTCAGCCTGGCCTCGCCTCGCCTCGAGTCTCCAGCCTCCAGCCTCAGCCTGGCCTCGCCTCGCCTCGACTCTCCAGCCTCCAGCCTCAGCCTGACCTCGCCTCGCCTCGAGTCTCCAGCCTCCAGCCTCAGCCTGGCCTCGCCTCGCCTCGAGTCTCCAGCCTCCAGCCTCAGCCTGGCCTCGCCTCGCCTCGAGTCTCCAGCCTCCAGCCTCAGCCTGGCCTCGCCTCGCCTCGAGTCTCCAGCCTCCAGCCTCAGCCTGGCCTCGCCTCGCCTCGAGTCTCCAGCCTCCAGCCTCAGCCTGGCCTCGCCTCGCCTCGAGTCTCCAGCCTCCAGCCTCAGCCTGGCCTCGCCTCGCCTCGAGTCTCCAGCCTCCAGCCTCAGCCTGGCCTCGCCTCGCCTCGAGTCTCCAGCCTCCAGCCTCAGCCTGGCCTCGCCTCGCCTCGAGTCTCCAGCCTCCAGCCTCAGCCTGGCCTCGCCTCGCCTCGAGTCTCCAGCCTCCAGCCTCAGCCTGGCCTCGCCTCGCCTCGAGTCTCCAGCCTCCAGCCTCAGCCTGGCCTCGCCTCGCCTCGAGTCTCCAGCCTCCAGCCTCAGCCTCACATCACCTCAAGTCTCCTGCCTCCAGCCTCAGCCTCCAGCCTCACCTCGAGTCTCCTGCCTCCAGCCTCAGCCTGGCCTCGAGTCTCCTGCCTCCAGCCTCAGCCTGGCCTCGAGTCTCCTGCCTCCAGCCTCAGCCTGGCCTCGAGTCTCCTGCCTCCAGCCTCAGCCTGGCCTCGCCTCGAGTCTCCTGCCTCCAGCCTCAGCCTGGCCTCGCCTCGAGTCTCCTGCCTCCAGCCTCAGCCTGGCCTCGCCTCGAGTCTCCTGCCTCCAGCCTCAGCCTGGCCTCGCCTCGAGTCTCCTGCCTCCAGCCTCAGCCTGGCCTCGCCTCGAGTCTCCTGCCTCCAGCCTCAGCCTGGCCTCGCCTCGAGTCTCCTGCCTCCAGCCTCAGCCTGGCCTCGCCTCGAGTCTCCTGCCTCCAGCCTCAGCCTGGCCTCGCCTCGAGTCTCCTGCCTCCAGCCTCAGCCTGGCCTCGCCTCGAGTCTCCAGCCTCCAGCCTCAGCCTGGCCTCGCCTCGAGTCTCCAGCCTCCAGCCTCAGCCTGGCCTCGCCTCGCCTCGAGTCTCCAGCCTCCAGCCTCAGCCTGGCCTCGCCTCGAGTCTCCAGCCTCCAGCTTCAGCCTGGCCTCGCCTCGAGTCTCCAGCCTCCAGCCTCAGCCTGGCCTCGCCTCGAGTCTCCAGCCTCCAGCCTCAGCCTGGCCTCGCCTCGAGTCTCCAGCCTCCAGCCTCCAGCCTCAGCCTGGCCTCGCCTCGAGTCTCCAGCATCCAGCCTCAGCCTGGCCTCGCCTCGAGTCTCCAGCCTCCAGCCTCAGCCTGGCCTCGCCTCGAGTCTCCAGCCTCCAGCCTCAGCCTGGCCTCGCCTCGCCTCGAGTCTCCAGCCTCCAGCCTCAGCCTGGCCTCGCCTCGCCTCGAGTCTCCAGCCTCCAGCCTCAGCCTGGCCTCGCCTCGCCTCGAGTCTCCAGCCTCCAGCCTCAGCCTGGCCTCGCCTCGCCTCGAGTCTCCAGCCTCCAGCCTCAGCCTGGCCTCGCCTCGCCTCGAGTCTCCAGCCTCCAGCCTCAGCCTGGCCTCGCCTCGCCTCGACTCTCCAGCCTCCAGCCTCAGCCTGGCCTCGCCTCGCCTCGAGTCTCCAGCCTCCAGCCTCAGCCTGGCCTCGCCTCGCCTCGAGTCTCCAGCCTCCAGCCTCAGCCTGGCCTCGCCTCGCCTCGAGTCTCCAGCCTCCAGCCTCAGCCTGGCCTCGCCTCGCCTCGAGTCTCCAGCCTCCAGCCTCAGCCTGGCCTCGCCTCGCCTCGAGTCTCCAGCCTCCAGCCTCAGCCTGGCCTCGCCTCGCCTCGAGTCTCCAGCCTCCAGCCTCAGCCTGGCCTCGCCTCGCCTCGAGTCTCCAGCCTCCAGCCTCAGCCTGGCCTCGCCTCGCCTCGAGTCTCCAGCCTCCAGCCTCAGCCTGGCCTCGCCTCGCCTCGAGTCTCCAGCCTCCAGCCTCAGCCTGGCCTCGCCTCGCCTCGAGTCTCCAGCCTCCAGCCTCAGCCTGGCCTCGCCTCGCCTCGAGTCTCCAGCCTCCAGCCTCAGCCTGGCCTCGCCTCGCCTCGAGTCTCCAGCCTCCAGCCTCAGCCTGGCCTCGCCTCGAGTCTCCAGCCTCCAGCCTCAGCCTGGCCTCGCCTCGAGTCTCCAGCCTCCAGCCTCAGCCTCAGCCTCGCCTCGCCTCGCCTCGAGTCTCCAGCCTCCAGCCTCAGCCTCAGCCTCGCGTCTCCCGCCTCCAGCCTCAGCCTCAGCCTCAGCCTCGCCTCGAGTCTCCCGCCTCCAGCCTCAGCCTCAGCCTCGCGTCTCCCGCCTCCAGCCTCAGCCTCAGCCTCAGCCTCGCCTCGAGTCTCCCGCCTCCAGCCTCAGCCTCAGCCTCAGCCTCGCCTCGAGTCTCCCGCCTCCAGCCTCAGCCTCAGCCTCAGCCTCGCCTCGAGTCTCCCGCCTCCAGCCTCAGCCTCAGCCTCAGCCTCGCCTCGAGTCTCCCGCCTCCAGCCTCAGCCTCAGCCTCGCCTCGCCTCGAGTCTCCCGCCTCCAGCCTCAGCCTCAGCCTCGCCTCGCCTCGCCTCGAGTCTCCCGCCTCCAGCCTCAGCCTCAGCCTCGCCTCGCCTCGAGTCTCCCGCCTCCAGCCTCAGCCTCAGCCTCGCCTCGCCTCGAGTCTCCCGCCTCCAGCCTCAGCCTCAGCCTCGCCTCGCCTCGAGTCTCCCGCCTCCAGCCTCAGCCTCAGCCTCGCCTCGCCTCGAGTCTCCCGCCTCCAGCCTCAGCCTCAGCCTCGCCTCGCCTCGAGTCTCCCGCTTCCAGCCTCAGCCTCAGCCTCGCCTCGCCTCGAGTCTCCCGCCTCCAGCCTCAGCCTCAGCCTCGCCTCGCCTCGAGTCTCCCGCCTCCAGCCTCAGCCTCAGCCTCGCCTCGCCTCTAACCTCAAGCTTCAAGCCTGTAGATTTCTGCCTCATCCTGCCTGCCTGCCAAGCCTCGTCCTTGCCTAGTTCTGGGGTCCGAGCCGGAGGCAAGACCCAGGTACTGGGTCCTTGTCCAGTCTCTGGCTCGGAGTCCAAGCCCGGGCTCCTAGCTTTCTTGGTCAGTCCTGTTCCAGGTTCCTGGTTTTCCTGTCCATGTCCTTGCCATCGCCCTGTATCCTAGTCCTGTCCCTAGTACTTCAGTGTCTGTGACTTGCACTTTGGTCTGTTCCCAGCCACCGCCCTTATGACAGAACGATCCAGCCAACCATGGACCCAGCAACACAGACACTGTCGTTTTCCTTTTGCCACCCGGGGTTCCTTTCTGTTACATACCCTCCCACCCGCCCGGGTTGTCCATAGTCTGGATACCCTGTTTGGTCGCGCGGATCTCCCGTAGAGGTTGGGGTGGGTGGGGGGGGAGAGGTGGCGGGTACTTTCATAGTCCGGTCCGTGAAATCCTTATTCCGGTTCACAGTCCGGTCCAGCGACCATTGCTCCAGGTTTTCCTATCTATCCTGTCTCTGTTCTTGTTGAGCTAATTGAGGCAGCTGATGCTTGTTGGGGCTGGCTGCATAAATACCTCCAGAGACCCAAGTGTGGCTGCTGGATTGTTCTTGTTCTTACTCTTTGTATCCCTTCCCCTGCCTTTTGTTTCCTCGCCGGAAGCCCTGCTTTGTCTTGCTGTCTGATCCTGGAGCCACCCTGTACCTAGCTCCTTTCCTGTCCCTTACCTCTGCCCAGGTAAGCCAGGCCGTCTTGCCGTTACCTGGGGTTGGTTCTGTCCCTTCCTGTCCCTTGCCTCTGTCGGGTGGTGATCCGCGCCCTGCCCAGGAGGAGCCAAGCCTCGCCTCAAGTCTCAAGTCTCCAGCCTCAGCCTCAAGTCTCTTGCCTCTTGCCAAGCCAAGTCTCTAGCCTCTAACCTCAAGCTTCAAGCCTGTAGATTTCTGCCTCGGCCTGCCTGCCTGCCAAGCCTCGTCCTTGCCTAGTTCTGGGGTCCGAGCCAGAGGCAAGACCCAGGTACTGGGTCCTTGTCCAGTCTCTGGCTCGGAGTCCAAACCCGGGCTCCTAGCTTTCTTGTTCAGTCCTGTTCCAGGTTCCTGGTTTTCCTGTCCATGTCCTTGCCATCGCCCTGTATCCTAGTCCTGTCCCTAGTACTTCAGTGTCTGTGTCTTGCACTTTGGTCCATTCCCAGCCACTGGCCTTATGACTCAGGGATCTGTTCTGGAAACTGTACTTTTCGTGACTTTTATAAAAGACCTGTACGAGGAAGTGGAGGGGTGGGTTAGTAAATTTACTGATATGTCCCTAATCTTTGAGTTAATTGATAGTGTGGAGGTCTGTCAGGGGTTACAGCAGGACATTGATAGGATGCAAAACTGGGCTGAGAAGTGCTAAGTGGAGTTCAAACCAGATAAGTATGAGGTGGTTCATTTTGTTAGGTCAAATATGATGACAGAATATACCTTCATGGTAAGACTCTTGGCAGTGTGGAGGATCAGAGGGATCTTAGGGTCCAAGTCCATAGGACACTCAGAACTGCTACGTAGATTGACTCTGGGGTTAAGAAGGCATATGGTGGGATTGAGATTAAGAGCCGAGAGGTAATATTGCAGTTATATAGGACCCTGGTTAGACACCACTTGGAGTAATTTGCTAAATTCTGGTCGCCTCACCTCAGGAAGGATGTGGATACCATAGAAAGGGTGCAGAGGGGATATAGAACGATTTTCTGGATTGGAGAAGATGCCTTACGAGAGTATTTTGAATGAACTCGGCTTTTTCTTCTTGGGGTGACGGCTATTTCAGAATCCAGGGAAAGTTGTCTGGTGTATTGAAAATTGTTTTTTTTTTTTATCCAGAGACAGCAGAAGATAATTATGCAGAGAGTGTTTTCTCCCTGGAGGTTGGTATCCAGTGGATGCGTTCTGTGATCTCCTGTTTTCAATGTTTTTTTTAAATAAATGATTTGTTTGAGGAAGTGGGAGTGTGGAATTTGTAAGTTTGCAGATGGTATGGAGATTGCTAGAGTTGTGGTTCGTGTAAAAGATTTTCATAGGTCATGTTGTAACTACAAACATCCTGATTAGACAACACTTGGAATACTGTGTTCACTTCCGGGTGCCTCATTATAGGAAGGTTGTGGAAACGATAGAGTGGGTGCAGAGGAGGTTTACCAGGATGCTGCCTGGACTAGAGAGCATGTACTCTGATGATACTTTGAGCGAGCGAGGGTGCTTCTTTTTGGAGCAAAGGTGGATGAGAGCTGGTTTGGTAGAGGTGTACAAGATGATCAGAGGGATACAGTAGATCGAATGGACAGCTAGAGACTTTTCTCCAGGGTAGAAATGGTGGTTACGACAGGAAATAATTTTATGGTGAATGGAGGAAAGTACGGGGAGAATGAAAAGTACAGAGGGGAATAAGCATAGACCTTGCGGGTGAGTATTAGACTGGAGCAGGCCAAATTGCAGGAGGTTAGTCAGGAAGGACGGAGAGTTAACAGAGAACAGCTGCTTTGGGCAAGTCTGCATCCAACACGTGGAGGGTGTTTGAAGTCTAACTACACAGAGTACAGGACAGGTATCTTCCAGCCAGAAGAAAGGACAATGATGGCAAGGTAGAGAACCAGGGATGTTGAGGGATGTCATGAATGTTGTCCAGAATAAAACAGAAAGTAGGTAAAGTTTAGGAAGCTAGAATCAAACAGAGACTTGGAGAATTAATATGAAACCAGAAAAGAACTCCAAGAAATAAAAGAAAAATTTGAGGAAAATTAGGAAAGCCATGACGGCCCATAAGAACTCCTTGGCAGTATGATTAAAGAGAATCTTAAAGCATTCTATACATACATCAGGAGCAAGAGGAAAACAAGGGAGAGGGTGGGACCATTCAAGGACAAAGGGGGAGAGGAAAATTTGGTTGGATACAAAGGATGCGCTGAGGTTTATACCGAGTACTTTACATCAATTCTCGGACAAGAACGTGGAGCATGTCGAGCTCAAAGCCAAGGGTATTAATATGCTCGAGTATTTCGAAGTAATTGAGTTAGCTTTGGGCTTTTCAATAGCAGTAAGGTGGATAAACCCCAGGGCCTGATGGGATACACCACAGATTATTGACTGAGGCAAGTGAAGAGATTGCTGGGGTTTTGGCCAATACCTTTGTGCCCTCCCTAGCCACTGGTGAGGTCCTGGAGGACCGGTGAGTAGCCAATGTTGATCTAATATTCAAGAAGGGAACCATGGATAATCCTGGAAGTTATAGACCGTCAGTGGTAGGGATAGAATTTGAGTATTTGTAAAACCATAGGTTTATTGGGAGGAGCCAACATGGCATGGCTTGGAGTAAATTGTGTCTTACTAACTTGATTGATTTTATTCATGAAGTGATGGGATGATTAATGAAGGTCGAGCTCAGGAAGTTGTTTTCACACATTTTTGTGAGGCCTTTGACAATGTCCCACATGGAAACCTCGTCGAAAAGATTAAGATGTATGGAACCCATGGTGAATTGGATTTAGAACAGGATCACCCATTGAAGACAAAGGCTGGTGGTTGAAGGGAGGTGTTCTTTAGTGGTGGTCTGCGGGGATCTGTACTGGGACCTCTGCCGTCTGATGTATGTAAACAACCCGAATGAAAATGTCCATAAGCGCGGATAGACTAGATAACAGTAGTATCGGCCGGTGAGTCTGAAATCAGTTGACCAGCTATCTAAGTATTTAAATAAAGATGGACTCATCACGAATAGTCAGCGTGGTAGCTCATGTCTAACCAGACTTATGGAGTTTTTTTTTCAGGAAGCCAGCAGGAAAGTGTATGAAAGCAAGGGTGCAGATGTTGTCTACATGCGCTTTAGCAAGGCATTTTATTAGATCCCGCATTGGGCAAGAAGGTTCAGTGTCTCGGCATTCAAGACAAAGTAGTAAATTGCTTTGGACATTGGCATTGAGGGAGAATCCAGTTAGTGGTAGTAGTTCGTTGTCCCTACGACTGGAGGTCTATGACGGGTGATGAGCCGCAGGGATCGCTTGTGAGTCTTTTGCTGTTTGTCATCCATATCAAGGATCTGGATGATAATGTGATTAACTGGATCAGCCAAGTTGCTGACGAAACCAAATTGGGGTGATTGACAGCGAGGAAGGTTTTCATTGCTTGCGGAGGGATCAGGATCTGCTTGAAAAATGGGCTGGAAAATGGCACATGGAATTTAATGCAGAAAAGTGCGAGACATTGCACTTCGGTAGGACCAGCCAGGGTAGGTCTTACACAGTGAATGGTAGGCCAGTGAGGAATGTGTAGAACAAAGTGATCTGGGGATACAGGTCCATAATTCATTGACAGTGGTGTCACAGGTAGAGAGGTTTGTAAAGATAGCTGCAGAAACATTGGCTTATAGAAATCAGAGTACTGAGTACAGGAGATGGGATATTAGGTTGAAATAAAAGGCTGTATTTGGAGTATTGTGTGCAGTTTGGTTCACCTACCAACAGAAAAGATGCATACAAATCTAAAAAAGTACAGAGAAAATTCACTAAGATGCTGCTGGAGCTGGAAGACCTGAAATCAAAGGTGTAGATAAGGTAGATGTAAGCAGGATTTTTTTTCTGCTGATGTTAGGTAGGACTAAAATCAGAGGTCATGTGTTCAGGGTGAAAGGTTTAAGGGGAACGGGTGGAAAAACTCTTGACCTGGGGGGCCGTGAGAGTGTGGAAAGAGCTGCTAGCACAAGTCGTGCATGTGAGCACGATTTCAATGTTGAAGCGATTTTTGGGTAGGGATAGGGTTGGCAGGGATACGATGAGCTGTGGTCCCAGTGCAGTTTAAATTGCTTTGTTGTGGACTAAATGGACCGAAGGGTCTGTTCTGTGCTGTGCCTCTCTGTAACTCTGACTCTACGCGTCGGCTACCGACTTCCGATCGGTGTTTATTGCTGTAATTTGTTCTTTTTTTAATCTTTTTACTAATTTTCAAATTCATAAACATAGTAACAGTGCTAATACAAAGAGATTGGGATTACATTATTGGTAATTGCCATGTGCAAGTAAAACGTACGGATAATACAAGTATATCAGACGCCCAAACTCTTAATATAGTTAACTAATCTAAACAAAACAAAACAAGGCTGAGCTAATATAATACATCGAATACAATCATTAATGTCGTTAACTCCGCTCCTCTATCCATGTACTCTAGGTTAATAAGGATTCAGAAAGGGTCATCATATGAAAGTGTTGAATAAATGGCCTCCAAGTCTCTTTGAATTTAACCGAAGGATTGAAGTTGACATTTCTGATTTTTTTCTAAATTTAAACATGATATAGTCTGGGAAAACCATTGAAATATAGTAGGAGGAATTGATCTCTTTCCAATTCAATGAAATGGATCATCTAGCCATTAATGTGACAAATGCAATCATCCGACGAGCTGAAGAGGTTAAAGAACTATGTTCCATCATTATTAAACCAAAAATTGCAGTAATGGGATAAGGTTGTAAATCAATACACAAAACTGTTGAAATAATATCAAGAATATCTTTCCAATTTTTTTTAAAGAGGGCAAGACCAGGACATACGAGTCAACGAAGCTACCTCAGAATTACATCTGTCACAAACAGGATTTATATATAGAGTTAAAACGCGCTAGTTTATCTTTAGACATGTGGGCCATATGCACCACCTTAAATTGTATCAGCCTTTGTTTAGCACATATTGAGGAAAAGTTAACTAATTGAAATTTTATCTCCCATTTCTCTATAGGTAAGTGAAGTTGAAGTTCCCTTTCCCATTCATTCTTAATTCTGTCAGATATGCCTGGCTGTATTTTCATAATTATATCATAAATAGTTGCTATTAAATCCTTCTAAAGGATTTAAACCTTTTTTCCATGATATCAGTTGGATATGAAATCGGAAAGGTAGGTAGCATAGTATTTAAAGTTTCATATTTGCAAATATCTAAAAAAATGGAATCTGTGCAAATTATATTTATTAAACTACTGTTCAAAAGACATAAAACAGTTATTCAAGAATAAATCACGAAAACATATTATACCCTTCATTTTCCAATTCAAAAAGGCTTGATCCATAACAGAGGGTTGGGCCTATAATTTGTAACAGTGTTTTAACTTAAAACACTGACGAACTGAAGCTCCAAAAAGATACAAAGTAAAGGTTCATAAACGTTTCTTATTTAGAAAGTATATAGATTATATTCATTAACAATTAATTTCAGGGAATTCCATGATTATATTAACAGAGTTTAAACATATATTTGCATAACTTAACAGTGACAACAACATTATATAAAACAAAAGTACACGGCAATACACGCTGTTCGCGGGAGCATTTCAGTTCCAGCCCGGCCGCGCACAGCTCACCTTGGGGAGAACAGTGCTGACAGCTGGGAGCACAGATAAGAACTTGGCAATGGGAAGAAATTCGGAATTGTAAAAGAATGGAAAACACAGTTTGACAATTCAACAGAGGCGGGAGCAATGAAAGGAGAGGAGCGGAGATTACTTTTCACAAAGAGAGAGGAATGTTTTTGAGTTGAAATTGGTAACTTTGCAATTGGGCGCTCTGTTGTTGGAGGCTGCGTGAGTGCGAGTTTGTGAAGTGACGAGAGTCACTGAGTCACAGCTGGAGCGGCGCATCATTTATTGCCTCGCCTCAAGTCTCCGGCCTCCAGCCTCGCCTCGCCTCAAGTCTCCGGCCTCCAGCCTCCAGCTTCCAGCCTCGCCTCGCCTCAAGTCTCCAGCCTCCAGCTTCCAGCCTCGCCTCAAGTCTCCGGCCTCCGGTCTCCAGCTCCCGGCCTCGTCTCGTCTCAAGTCTCCGGCCTCGCCTCATCTCGTCTCCTGCCTAGCCGCAAGCCTGAAGTCTCTAGCCTCTTGCCTCAAGTCTTAAGACTCCCGCCTCGTCCTTGCCTACTTCTGGGGTCCGAGCCAGAGGCAAAACCCAGTTACTGGGTGCTTGTCCAGTCTCTGGCTCGGCGTCCAAGCCCGGGTTCCTAGCTCTTTTGTCCTGTTCTAGGTTCCTGGTTTTCCTGTCCATGTCCTTGCCATCGCCCTGTATCCTAGTCCTGTCCCTAGTACTTCAGTGTCCGTGTCTTGCATTTGGGTCTGTCCCCGCCGCTGCCTTATGACACTCCAAGGCAGAGTACAAAGTAAATGTCAGGATACTTGGCAGTGTGGAGGAGCAGAGGGATCTGGGGGTACATGTGCACAGATCCCTGAAAGTTGCCTCACAGGTAGATAGGGTAGTTAAGAAAGCTTATGGGATATTAGCTTTCATAAGTCGAGGGATAGAGTTTAAGAGTTGTGATGTAATGATGCAGCTCGATAAAACTCTGGTTAGGCCACACTTGGAGTACTGTGTCCAGTTCTGGTCGCCTCACTATAGGAAGGATGTGGAAACATTGGAAGGGGATGCTGCCTGGTTTAGAGAGTATGCATTATGATCAGAGATTAAGGGAGCTAGGGCTTTACTCGTTGGAGAGAAGGAAGATGAGAGGAGACATGATAGAGGTGTACAAGATAATAAGAGGAATAGATAGAGTGGACAGCCATCGCCTCTTCCCCAGGGCACCACTGCTCAATACAAGAAGACATGGCTTTAAGGTAAGGGGTGGGAAGTTCAAGGGGGATATTAGAGGAAGATTTTTTACTCAGAGAGTAGTTGGTGCGTGGAATGCACTGCCTGAGTCAGTGGTGGAGGCAGATACACTAGTGAAGTTTATGAGACTACTAGACAGGTATATGGAGGAATTTAACGTGGGGGCTTATATGGGAGGCAGGGTTTGAGGGTCGGCACAACATTGTGGGCCGAAGAGCCTGTAATGTGCTGTACTCGTCTATCTTATGTAGAATTAGGGTGTTTAATATCTGGAGGTCTCCCTCTATTATCCTCAAACAGCTGCTCTATATACTGAATCCACCTTTCACATACTTTATCTGAATCTGTTCGTATGGATCTGTCTGTTGATCTTATGCATCCTACAGAGGTTTTCTTAATTGCAGTAATTTCCTCAGCTTGTGCATGTCTTTGCTATTGTTAATATGGCCTTCTACTTCACTGCATTTTTGATTCAGCCATTCCTCCTTTGCAATACTGCACAATTGTTTGGTCTGTCTGTCTCTCTGTACTGCACTTGTGATGAGGGTACACGTAGATTAAGATGTTAACTGTCCTGTGCTGGCACCAGTGGGATCAGCAGTTGGTCTGCCACCTATCTTCAGGAGAAAGCGAGATAAGGAAAACAATGGAGCAGCATTTGGAGATGTAAATTAAGGGACAGAAGGAGAGCTGTCAAGATTGCCCCCCCCCCTTTGAACCCTGAACTGTTTGAAGAGATGGACAGGTGATACCCCAGCAGGGGGATAAAAAGGGACAGGTTCGCTAAGGCAACACACACACGACACCACGAGGTTTTGGAGGGCTGGTCGCGGGACCAAGCCATAGAAGCACAGGGAGGAAAGGTACGATCGGCGGGAACCTGGTGTGTGTCCGCCCTTGCCTGGGTGCCAGGTTCACTGCAGAGAAACGATCGTATCTGGAAACGGAGGGGTCACGGTCGGTGACCTCACAAAGGGCTTGCCCGAAAGCTGACTGCGAAGAATATCGAAGGTCTGTGTGGAAGCCGTTTGAATATTCATTCATTTTTGCTCTCTCTCTCCTTCCCCCCCACTGTCCATCTCCCACGGCAGTGATTACTGTGAACTGAACTGAACTCAATTGAACTGAATTTTGCGTCACTTTGAAACTGGTCATTTACCCCTAGACGACAATAGAGCTTGATTTATCCTGTTATTCTAATTCTGTGTACGTGTGTGTTTATCATTGCTGAACTGTTGCATTTATTTTCCTTTTGATTAGAGTACTGTGTTGCTTGTTTCTTTAATAAAACTTTCTTAGTTCTAGTAATCCAGACTCCAACTGAGTGATCCATTTCTGCTGGTTTGGCAACCCAGTTACGGGGTACGTAACACACTTCATTATTCCTCACTAAACTTCTTTGTTCCATCACATCTAGGATTTCTTGGCTTATCCATCCCTTGTTGGTGAGTTGGATTTTTGTACTGGGATTATCTTCTCTGCTGATCGCTGTATAGCAAATTTAAATCTGTCCCAAGTAGGTGTTTTCGTTGAGGTGTTCTTCCTCAACTATCTTGAATTGTTGTTTAAGTATGTTATCTTTTTTAAGTTCTCCCAACATATTCTTCTTTCTCTCCTTTTCCACGTATCAGTTTCTTTAATTTTGTTTCAATGGTAGCTATTACTGGATGGTGACCTGAACCAGTCTGCTCCTGGCTAGACTTTAGAATTTGTGATATTATTTCCAAAGCTTTCATTGATGGTCATAAAATCTACTTGATTCCTTGTTCTATCTCCAGGGCTAATCCAAGTACTCAATCAACATGGATGGTTTTTGTGCCAAGTATTGGTGATCATTTGGTTGTTTCTGACACACCAATCAGTAAACCTTTCTCCATTTTCATTTTTCTCCCCTAATCCAAAGGGTCCTATCATGTTATCAACCGAGAAAGACATTTTTGAAATTTTCGTTATTTTTTTTTCTCCAACGGCGTTCTGAGAGGCGGGACTGCGCAGGCGTGTGACGTCGGGCTGTGCAGCGCGGCAGATTTAAAAGGAACAGAGCCTCATAAAGCGGGCAGCGTAGTTTGCGGGCTGCGGAGTGAGCCGGGAGCAGAGTGAAGACTTAAGGGCTTCGGCTCAACTGGCTTAGCCGGAAACGGGCGAGGCGAGGGAGGTTTGGCATTCATTTTCTGTTGTTATTTGAGGAGAGGGGCAGTATGAGTGTGAGGGCAGTTTGTTGTTCTCGGTGTCAGATGTGGGAGGCCCTGGAGTCTCTAAGCCTCCCGGACGTCTACATCTGCACCAAGTGCATCGAGATGCAGCTCCTAAGGGACCGCGTTACGGAACTGGAGCTGCAGCTCCATGACCTTCGTCTGGTCAGGGAGAGTACGGAGGTGATAGAGAGGAGTTGCAGGCAGGTGGTCACGCCGGGGCCACGGGAGGCAGACAAGTGGGTCACGGTTAGGAGGGGGAAGGGGAAAAGTCAGGTAATAGGGAGTACCCCGGTGGCTGTGCCCCTTAACAACAGGTACTCCTGTTTGAGTACTGTTGGGGGGGACAGCTTACCCGGGGGAAGCGACAGTGGCCGTGCCTCCGGCACAGAGTCCGGCCCTGTAGCTCAGAAGGGTAGGGCAAGGAAGAGGAGGGCAGTTGTGATAGGGGACTCGATAGTAAGGGGGTCAGATAGGCGATTCTGTGGACGCAGTCCAGAGACCCGGATGGTAGTTTGCCTCCCTGGTGCCAAGGTCCGGGATATTTCTGATCGTGTCCAAGACATCCTGAAGTGGGAGGGTGAGGAGCCAGAGGTCGTGGTACATATAGGTACCAATGACATAGGTAGGAAAAAGGATGAGGTCCTGAAAGGAGAATATAGGGAGCTAGGAAGGGAGTTGAGAAAAAGGACCGCAAAGGTAGTATTCTCGGGATTACAACCTGTGCCACGCGACAGTGAGAGTAGGAATGTGATGAGGTGGAGGATAAATGCGTGGCTGAGGGATTGGAGCAGGGGGCAGGGATTCAAGTTTTTGGATCATTGGGACCTCTTTTGGCGCAGGCGTGACCTGTACAAAAAGGACGGGTTGCACCTGAATCCTAGGGGGACCAATATCCTGGCAGGGAGATTAGCGGGGGCTACTGAGGTGACTTTAAACTAGAATGGTTGGGGGGTGGGAATCAAATTAAAGAGGCTAGGCGTGAGGAGGTTAGTTCACTACAGGGGGATGGGAACCAGTGCAGAGAGACAGAGAGGTGTAAACTGAGGGTAGAAACAAAAAGTACTATGGAGAAAAGTAAAAGTGGCAGGCCGACAAATCCAGGGCAAGCATTAAAGAGGGCCACTTTTCAGCATAATTGTAAAAGTTGTAAAAGAGCACCTGAAAGCTTTGTGTGTAAATGCAAGGAGCATTCGTAATACGGTGGATGAATTGAAAGTGCAGATTGTTATTAATGATTATGATATAGTTGGGATCACAGAGACATGGCTCCAGGGTGACCAGGGATAGGAGCTCAACGTTCAGGGATATTCAAACTTCAGGAGGGATAGACATGAAGGAAGGGGAGGTGGGGTGGCGTTGCTGGTTAAAGAAGAGATTAACGCAATAGAAAGGAAGGACATAAGCTGGGAAGATGTGGAATCGATATGGGTAGAGCTGCGTAACACTAAGGGGCAGAAGACGCTGGTGGGAGTTGTGTACAGGCCACCTAACAGTAGTAGTGAGGTCGGAGATGGTATTAAACAGGAAATTAGAAATCTGTGCAATAAAGGAACAGCAGTTATAATGGGTGACTTCAATCTACATGTAGATTGGGTGAACCAAATTGGTAAAGGTGCTGAGGAAGAGGATTTCTTGGAATGTATGCGGGATGGTTTTTTGAAACAACATGTCGAGGAACCAACTAGAGAGCAGGCTATTCTGGACTGGGTTTTGAGCAATGAGGAAGGGTTAATTAGCGATCTTGTCGTGAGAGGCCCCTTGGGTAAGAGTGACCATAATATGGTGAAATTCTTCATTAAGATGGAGAGTGACATAGTTAATTCAGAAACAAAGGTTCTGAACTTAAAGAGGGGTAACTTTGAAGGTATGAGACGTGAATTAGCTAAGATAGACTGGCAAATGACACTTAAAGGATTGACGGTGGATATGCAATGGCAAGCATTTAAAGGTTGCATGGATGAACTACAACAATTGTTCATCCCAGTTTGGCAAAAGAATAAATCAAGGAAGGTAGTGCACCCGTGGCTGGTAAGAGAAATTAGGGATAGTATCAATTCCAAAGAAGAAGCATACAAATTAGCCAGAGAAAGTGGATCACCTGAGGACTGGGAGAAATTCAGAGTTCAGCAGAGGAGGACAAAGGGCTTAATTAGGAAGGGGAAAAAAGATTATGAGAGAAAACTGGCAGGAAACATAAAAACAGACTGTAAAAGCTTTTATAGATATGTGAAAAGGAAAAGACTGGTAAAGACAAATGTAGGTCCCCTGCAGACAGAAACAGGTGAATTGATTATGGGGAGCAAGGACATGGCAGACCAATTGAATAATTACTTTGGTTCTGTCTTCACTAAGGAGGACATAAATAATCTTCCAGAAATAGTAGGGGACAGAGGGTCCAGTGAGATGGAGGAACTGAGCGAAATACATGTTAGTACGGAAGTGGTGTTAGGTAAATTGAAGGGATTGAAGGCAGATAAATCCCCAGGGCCAGATGGTCTGCATCCCAGGGTGCTTAAGGAAGTAGTCCAAGAAATAGTGGATGCATTAGTGATAATTTTTCAAAACTCGTTAGATTCTGGACTAGTTCCTGAGGATTGGAGAGTGGCTAATGTAACTCCACTTTTTAAAAAAGGAAGGAGAGAGAAACCGGGGAATTATAGACCGGTTAGCCTAACGTCGGTGGTGGGGAAACTGCTGGAGTCAGTTATCAAGGATGTGATAACAGCACATTTGGAAAGCGGTGAAATGATCGGACAAAGTCAGCATGGATTTGTGAAAGGAAAATCATGTCTGACGAATCTCATAGAATTTTTTGAGGATGTAACTAGTAGAGTGGATAGGGGAGAACCAGTGGATGTAGTATATTTGGATTTTCAGAAGGCTTTTAACAAGGTCCCACACAGGAGATTAGTGTGCAAACTTAAAGCACACGGTATTGCGGGTAAGGTATTGGTGTGGGTGGAGAGTTGGTTAGCAGACAGGAAGCAAAGAGTGGGAATAAACGGGACCTTTTCAGAATGGCAGGCGGTGACTAGTGGGGTACCGCAAGGCTCAGTGCTGGGACCTCAGTTGTTTACAATATATATTAATGACTTAGACGAGGGAATTAAATGCAGCATCTCCAAGTTTGCGGATGACACGAAGCTGGGTGGCAGTGTTAGCTGTGAGGAGGATGCTAAGAGGATGCAGGGTGACTTGGATAGGTTGGGTGAGTGGGCAAATTCATGGCAGATGCAATTTAATGTGGATAAATGTGAAGTTATCCACTTTGGTGGCAAAAATAGGAAAACAGATTATTATCTGAATGGTGGCCGATTAGGAAAAGGGGAGGTGTAACGAGACCTGGGTGTCATTATACACCAGTCATTGAAAGTGGGCATGCAGGTACAGCAGGCGGTGAAAAAGGCGAATGGTATGCTGGCATTTATAGCGAGAGGATTCGAGTACAGGAGCGGGGGGTACTACTGCAGTTGTACAAGGCCTTGGTGAGACCACACCTGGAGTATTGTGTGCAGTTTTGGTCCCCTAATCTGAGGAAAGACATCCTTGCCATAGAGGGAGTACAAAGAAGGTTCACCAGATTGATTCCTGGGATGGCAGGACTTTCATATGAAGAAAGACTGGATGAACTGGGCTTGTACTCGTTGGAATTTAGAAGATTGAGGGGGGATCTGATTGAAACGTGTAAGATCCTAAAGGGATTGGACAGGCTAGATGCAGGAAGATTGTTCCCGATGTTGGGGAAGTCCAGAACGAGGGGCCACAGTTTGAGGATAGAGGGGAAGCCTTTTAGGACCGAGATTAGGAAAAACTTCTTCACACAGAGAGTGGTGAATCTGTGGAATTCTCTGCCACAGGAACCAGTTGAGGCCAGTTCATTGGCTATATTTAAGAGGGAGTTAGATATGGCCCTTGTGCCTACAGGGGTCAGGGGGTATGGAGGGAAGGCTGGGGCGGGGTTCTGAGTTGGATGATCAGCCATGATCATAATAAATGGCGGTGCAGGCTCGAAGGGCCAAATGGCCTACTCCTGCACCTATTTTCTATGTATGTTTCTATGTATTTCCTGTCCAACTTTGGTGTTAAAATCTCCCATGACTAGTTTTATGTCCTGAAATTTTCATTGCTCGTAAGCACTGTCGAGATCTTCATAAAACTTGTTGATATCCTCTTCATCTGCATCAATTGTTGGTGCGTAGGCTTCGGTTATGCTAATGTTAAAACGGTTATCCCTTAATGCAAGAAGCATCAGGAACAAAGGTAATGAACTGAGAGCTTGGATACATACATGGAATTATGATGTAATGGCCATTCCAGAGACCTGGCTGGCACCAGGGCAGGAATGGATTCTCAATATTCCTGGATTTCATTGCTTTAAAAGGGATAGAGAGGGCGGTAAAAGGGGAGGATGGGTGGCATTACTGGTCAGGGATACTATTACAGCTACAGAAAGGGTGGGTAATGTAGCAGGATCCTCTTTTGAGTCAGTATGGGTGGAAGTCAGGAACAGGAAGGGAGCAGTTACTCTATTGCGGGTATTCTATAGGCCCCCTGGTAGCAGCAGAGATACAGAGGAGCAGATTGGGAGGCAGACTTTCGAAAGGTGCAAAAATAACAGGGTTGTTATCATGGGTGACTTTAACTTCCCTAATATTGATTAGCACCTGATTAGTTCCAAGGGTTTAGATGGGGCAGAGTTTGTTATGTGTGTCCAGTACAGATTCCTGTCACAGTATGTGGACAGGCCGACTAGGGGGAAGGCCATACTAGATCTAGTACTAGGTAATGAACCGGGTCAGGTCACAGATCTCTCAGTGGGTGAGCATCTGGGGGACAGTGACCACCGCTCCCTGGGCTTTAGCATTATCATGGAAAAGGACAGAATCAGAGGACAGAAAAATTTTTAATTGGGGAAGGGCAAATGATGAGGCTATAAGGCTAGAACTTTCGGGTGTGAATTGGGTTGATGTTTTTGCAGGAAAATGTACTATGGACATGTGGTCAATGTTTAGAGATCTCTTGCAGGATGTTCGAGATAAACTTGTCCCAGTGAGGAAGATAAACAATGGTAGGGTGAAGGAACCATGGGTGACAAGTGAGGTGGAAAATCTAGTCAGGTGGAAGAAGGCAGCATACATGAGGTTTAGGAAGCAAGGATCAGATGGGTCTATTGAAGAATATAGGGAAGCAAGAAAGGAGCTTAAGAAGGGGCTGAGAAGAGCAAGAAGTGGGCAGGAGAAGGCCTTGCCGAGTAGGGTAAAGGAAAACCCCAAGGCATTCTTCAATTGTGTGAGGAACAAAAGATGACAGGAAAGGAGGAGGACCGATTAGAGATAAAGGTGGGAAGATGTGCCTGGAGGCTGTGGAAGTGAGCGAGGTCCTCAATGAATACTTCTCTTCGACATTCACCAATGAGAGGGAACTTGATGATGGTGAGGACAATATGAGTAAGGTTGATGTTCTGGAGCATGCTGATATTAAGGGAGAGGAGGTGTTGGAGTTGTTAAAATACATTAGGATGGATAAGTCCCCGGGGTCTGACGGATATTCCCCAGGCTGTTCCACGAGGCGAGGGAACAGATTGCTGAGCCTCTGGTTAGGATCTTTATGTCCTCGTTGTCCACGGGAATGGTCCCAGAGGATTGGAGGCAGGCGAATGTTGCTCCCTTGTTCAAAAAAGGTAGTAGAGATAGTCCGGGTAATTATAGACCAGTGAGCCTTACGTCTGTGGTGGGAAAGCTGTTGGAAAAGATTCTTAGAGATAGGATCTCTGAGCATTTGGAGAATCATGGCTGATCAGGGACAGTCAGCATGGCTTTGTGAAGGGCAGATCGTGTCTAACAAGCCTGATAGAGTTCTTTGAGGAGGTGACCAGGCATATAGATGAGGGTAGTGCAGTGGATGTCATCTATATGGATTTTAGTAAGGCATTTGACAAGGTTCCACATGGTAGGCTTATTCAGAAAGTCAAAAGGCATGGGATCCAGGCAAGTTTGGCCAGGTGGATTCAGAATTGGCCACACTTGGAGTACTGTGTCCAGTTCTGGTCGCCCCACTATAGAAAGGATGTGGAAGGGTACAGAGGAGATTTACCAGGATGCTGCCTGGTTTAGAGAGTATGCATTATGATCAGAGATTAAGGGAGCTAGGGCTTTACTCTTTGGAAAGAAGGAAAATGACAGGAGACATGATAGAGGTGTACAAGGTAATAAGAGGAATAGATAGAATGGATAGCCAGCGCCTCTTCCCCAGGGCACCACTGCTCAATACAAGGGGACATGGCTTTAAAGTAAGGGGTGGGAAGTTCAAGGGGGATATTAGAGGAAGGTTTTTTACTCAGAGAGTGGTTGGTGCGTGGAATGCACTGCCTGAGTCAGTGGTGGAGGCAGGTACACTAGTGAAGTTTAAGAGACTACTAGATAGATATATGAAGGAATTTAAGGTGGGGGCTTATATGGGAGGCAGGGTTTGAGGGTCGGCACAATATTGTGGGCCGAAGGGCCTGTACTGTGCTGTACTATTCTATGTTCTATTTAGCTAAAACAGCCGATCGGATATTGTCCAATATTCCATAAGACATTTTGATAGTTTGAATTATTTCAAATTCTCACTAAACTAAACATTGACGGAAGGAACGAACAACTGCTTCAAAATTTATATTGGAACCAAACAGTGGCCTCACCTGAATCATTTAATATCTATAGTGAAATGATTGTCAGAGAAATAGAAGACCTAGATGGGATAAAAATTGGAGGTGTTAACATCAACAATATAAGAGATGAAGACAATACCACCTTAACAGCAAGTGCTGCAGAAGGCCTACAAATCCTCCTGGACAAAGTAGTACAAACAAGTGCAGATTTTGGTCTAACCATCAACTGTATATAAAAAAAACAAATGCATGGTAATATCAAAACAGCAGGATACTCCCAACTGTCAATTGTACATCGGTAACCAAGAGATTGAACAAAAGACCAGCTTTAATTACTTCGGTAGCTTTATAACACAAGATGCTAAAAGTAAAGTAGAAATAAAAAGAAGAACTGCCATTGCCAAAACCAACTTCCAAAAAATGAAACATATTTTTACCAACAGACACATTTCTATGACAACAAGGCTTAGGCTACTAAAATGTTACGTCTGGTCAATCTTGCGGTACACTTCTGAAACATGGACTATAACACCAGAACTCCAAAGAAACTTAGAAGGAACAGAAATGTGGTTTCTTAGGAGAATGCTAAAAATATCATATAGAGATAGGGTAACTAATGAGACAGTACTCCAACGTGCCCATACAAAAAGATCTTTAATGTGAACATTAAATGAGAGGAAACTTAAATTCCTGGGTCATGCCATCAGAAAGGGAGAAATAGAATGCCTCACATTACAAGCCGTATGCTTTGGAAATGCGGAAGAGGAAGGCAAAGAAGAAAATATATGGATGCTGTGAAAGAACTAACAGATCTAAGTGTGCGAGATATCATTGACGCTGCGTGGGATCGTTTGATGTGGAAAGCCTTGATCGCCCAAGCATGTAACGCACAAGGCAGATGAAGAAGAAGACATGTTTTACAAACAATGCATTTCAATGTTCAAGTTCAACGTAAATTTATTATCAAAGTGTGTTAACCAGATGTTATCGAACAATTCACAAAAATGTTGGCAAGGTAACTCAATGCCAACCCCTAGCCTGGGATAGGGGGAAAGAGAGAAAGAGAAATTGCCTTTCAACTCACGAGAGATCATAGGCCATCAACTTTTTGGTGTTGATGTTTCTGTAGCAGGAAATCTTTTTTACGAGGTCCAGTTGCTAGCTCGACGCTCAACCCAGCGCGGATGGAAAGCGCGTACGGGAGCCGGCTGGATTCGAACTCGGGAGCCTTCGCTCTGAAGTCCGGCGTTGATGCCACTATGCCACCAGCCAGCTAGCCTGGTGTAAGGAATGGGACCAATTCCAGAGGGGGAAGAGTGGGTGAGTCTGGGACTTTGTGAAGGAGCCATAACACCATCCTCCTCATTCCCCTTTCCCCTTCTCACTCTCCTCCCTCACACTCCACTGCATGTGTTTGTGTGTGTGAGAGAGACCTGTCTGCCCACTTCACCCTCCATCAACGATGAGCCCTCTCCCCTAACACACTCACACTCCCATGCACACAAGAATCATTGTAGGGTCAAATAACCCAAAAATCTTATGCCCTCACTCCTGCACCAACTCCTTAGCCACGTGGTAAACAGTATATTCTTCCTATTCCTGGCACATGGCACAAATCACAGTCCTGAGGTTACAGCCCTGGACGAGCTGCTCTTTATCTTAGCATCCACTCCCTGAACCCCCGTTGCAGAAACTCGTTACTCTACCAGCCCATATCATTGGTACCCACATGGACCACGACCTTCACTGTTCACCTTCCTTAGGAATGCTGAGCGCTCAACCCGAGATGTTGCAGATGCTAGCACGCAGGAGGCAACATAGCATCCTGGAATCTCATTCTCACCCACAGAGCATCCAGTCAGTTCCCTTCGCTAATGAATCACCTATGACTGCAGCTCACCTCTTCCTACCCTTCCCTTCTCAGTCTCAGAGCCAGAGACCCAATTGCTGTGACTTTCCTTTGCTAGGTCATCCCACCGTCTCTGTCAGTAGCTAAAGTGATATATGTGTTGTTCAAGGGGATGGGCACAGGGTAACACTACATTCGCTGTTTCCTCCTTTCCCCTTCCTGTCACCCAGTTTCCTGTGCCGTGCACCTTGGGTGCTACTGCCTCTCTATATGTCCTACCGATCACCCTTTCAGCCTCCCAAATGATCTGGAGTTCATGCAGTTCCAGCTCCAACTCCTTAATGTGGATTGTTCGGATCTGCAGCTGGATGCCCCTCTCACAGCTGCAGTTAACAAGGACATAGGAAGGTCCTCTGCATTCCCACATCCCGCAAGAGAAGCTTTCCAATCTCCTGCCTGGCATCTCCACTGTTCTAACTGAGCATATGTTCACATAAAAATTCTAGCTCCATCATGATTTTGCCTTCTCTGACTGAATTCTCTCCTCACTGAAACCTCAGAGGTAAAGTCTCAACGTCTCCGCTCCAACTCTGCCCTCTCCAACACTGGCCGCTCCACTTGACTACTACACTGCCTGACTTGATAATCAATGCTGAATGCTGATTGGCCACTGCTGAAAGCTAAAAAAAAACCTGCCCAGAAGCACTGCCATTAGTACACCATCAGCGAACCTGAGTGAATTACATCCTCTCAAGCTTCTGATCTCTTTGATTAATGATGGGTCAAAGCTCGGTAGGGTGTCACACGATGAATGACTGATTGGAACCCATCCCACATTCAGAGCAGGTGACCATCCTCACCACAGTGTGAATCCACCACTGTCTCTGCAGCTTGTATAAGTGTGTGAATGCCTTCCCACAGTCTGAGCAGGTCAACGTCCACTCACTGCCGAAAACAGCCTGGTGTGTTGGTAGGCGAGATGTCTGAGTGAATTCCTTCCCACAGTCTGAGCAGTTGAACAGTTTCTCCCCAGTGTGAACTCACTGATGTTTATTCAATTGAGATGTCTAAGCAAATCCTTTCCCACATTTAGAACAGGTGAGTGGCATCCCCCAGTGTGAATTCGTTGATGTACTTTAAAGTCTGATGACCGAGTGAATTTCTTCCCACAATCTGAGCAGGTGAACAGTTTCTCCCTAGTGTGAATTTGGGAGTGCTGCACAAGGTTGGATGACTGAGTGAATCCCTTCCCACATTCAGAGCAGCTGAACGGTTTCTCCCCAGTGTGAATTCGTTGATGCGCCTTCAGATGAGATGACTGAGTGAAACCCTTCCCACACTCAGAGCAAGTGAATGGCTTCTCTCCAGTGTGAATTCGGTAGTGCTTCACGAGGGTGTCTGACTTAGTGAATCCCTTCCCACATTCAGAGCAGCTGAACGGTTTCTCCCCAGTGTGAAGTCGCTGATGTTCAATCAGTCGAGATGACCGAGCAAATCCCTTCCCACATTCAGAACAGCTGAATGGTTTCTCCCCAGTGTGAATTCGCTGATGTGCCTTCAGATGAGATGACTGAGTGAATCCTTTCCCACATTCAGAGCAGCTGAACGGTTTCTCCCCAGTGTGAATTCGCTCATGTACCTTCAGTTGAAATGACTCAGTGAATCCTTTCCCACATTCAGAGCAAGTGAATGGCTTCTCCCCAGTGTGAATTTGGCAGTGCTTCACAAGGGAGTATGAATCAGTGAACCCCTTCCCACATTCAGAGCACGTGAATGGCTTCTCCCCAGTGTGAATTCGGCAGTGCTTCACGAGGAGAGATGAGTCAGTGAATCCCTTCCCACATTCAGAGCACTTGAATGGCTTCTCCCCAGTGTGAATTCGGCAGTGCTTCACAAGGGAGTACGAATCAGCGAATCCCTTCCCACATTCAGAGCATGTGAATGGCCTCTCCACAGTGTGAACTCGCTGATGTACTTTCAGATTGGATGACTGAGCAAATCCCTTCCCACATTCAGAGCATGTGAATGGCTTCTCCCCAGTGTGAATTCGGTAGTGCTTCACAAGAGAGTACGACTCAGTGAATCCTTTCCCACATTCAGAGCATGTGAATGGCCTCTCCCCAGTGTGAACTCGCAGATGCACCTCCAGTTGAGATGACTGAGTGAATCCCTTCCCACATTCAGAGCAAGTGAATGGCTTCTCCCCAGTGTGAATTCGCTGATGTCTCTGTAGTGTGGATGAACGAGTGAATTGCTTCCCACAGTCTGAGCAGGTGAACGGCATCTTTTCAGTGTGAACTCACGGCTGTTCATTCAGCTGAGATGATTGAGTGAATCCTTTCCCACATTCAGAGCAGGTGAATGACTTCTCCCTGGTGTGAACTCGCTGGTGTCACTGTGGTGTGGTTGAGTGTGTGAATGCCTTCCCACCATCTAAGCAGGTTACCGTCGTCTCACTGGTGAATTTTCAGATATATCGTTAGCAGCAGCAACAGATCAAATTGCTTCCCACAGTCAGAACAGGTGAAGCATCTCACTATGGTGTGAACTTGCTGATGTATCTTCAGGCTGGATGACTGAGTGGTTCCCCTCCCTCACACAGAGCGGGTGAATGGCCTCTCCCCACGGTGAACTCACTGGCGTGTCTGCAGGTCGGCTGTGAGTGAATCCCTTCCCACACTGAGAGATGGAGAATGATATCTCACTACAATCAATTCTCTGGCAATTCAGAAAGTCAGATGTTTGAATCTCTTGTACAATCAATGCAATTGAAGAACTGATCCCCAGTGAACAGACGCTGGTGTGTTCTCAGCACCCTGGTTCCAGTAGATAACACTGAGTTCAACAGAAACCTTCATTTCAGACACAAATACATTTCCAGCTGGGATGAGATACTTCTTCATCTCCAAGGATCGACAACAGATGTGTTGGTCTTGCAAAGAGAGCATTTGGAGACTCCTCATATATCCAGACAGAGTCGGCCTATGCACAACAGTGTTCTGCCATTTCAAACCTGTAAAAATATTTGAAAGGACATCAATGGGTGAAGAACAATTTTTCAGGTGAGATTTTAGTCCGTAGTCTGGCCTGTCTCCACCAATCTACCCTTTCCCCGTCACCCTCAATTTCCCGACTTTGCAAAAATCTATCCAACCTTGTCTCAAATACATTCACTGAGGTAGCCTCCACTGCTTCATTGGGCGGAGAAATCCACAGATTCAGCACCTTCAGGGAAAAGCAGTTCCTCCTCATCTCCATCCCAAATGCCCCGAACCTTAAGGTGATGTCCTCTATTTCTTGTCTCACCTACCAGTGGAAACAACTTTCGTGCCTCTATCTTATCTATCCCTTTCATAATTTTACATGTTTCTATAAGATCTTCTCTCAATGTGAGCTCTGGCATCATAACATTACCCAGTTCAACTCAAGTTGAGATATACCACAGGCTACTGTGGGAAGCGAGGGTGGAGATTGTTGACTCTTTGTATCATCAGTAGGGATGGGAAAAGTACCCGAGAATTGTTCAAGAAACGGAATAGAGGTAACCCAGGAAATTATAGACCAGTAAGTCTTGCATTAGTGCTGGGCAATTTGTTGGAGAAGATCCGAAGAGGGAGGGAGGGAAAAAAAAGGAAAGTTGCTACCAACGGCTGTCTTTAGGATCAGGACTACAGAGTGACGTGGGAGCTGAATTCTGAATGAAGGCATTTTTTTTTAAAAACTTCTTCGAGTGCAAGAAGGATGAGACTGCACAGGCGCGTGACGTCAACAGGACAGCGCGGAGAGTTTAAAAAGGAGACCACCCTATACAGCGGGCAGCTGTCGGAGCGGGCAGTGGAGTGAGCGGTAGCAGAGTGCAGGGCTTTGGCTTCAACGGGCTTCGGCGGTAAACGGGAGGAAGCGAGAACAAAGCACCAACTCTTTCTTTCTCACTCCCGTCTCCCCCACCCCACTTTCGCGAATCAGCCCAGACAAACAGGAACAGCAGGGCTCTCACAGCTAATGGTACAAGGTAACAGTTTAAAAAGTTCATCTGTTTTGCAAGGTAAGTGGGTGAGTAGACTTATTTTTCCTGTTTCAATCCTGTAGAATTAGACAGCATGCCTGCAGGGTTAGTGATTTGTTCAGGGTGTCAGGTGTGGGAATCCTGGGAGACCTCCAGCCTCCCTGATGGCCACATCTGCACCAGGTGCACCGAGATGCAGCTCCTCAGAGACCGGGTTAGGGATCTGGAGCTGCAGCTTGATGACCTACTGCTTATCAGGGAAAGTGAAGAGGTGATAGACAGGAGCTACAGGGAGGTAGTCATCCCTAGGCTACAGGGGTCAGAAAACTGGGTCACTGTCAAGCGAGGGAAGGGAAATGCCCGGATAGTGGAAAACACACCTGTGGCTGTCCCCCTCAGCAACAAATATCTTGTTCTGGATGTTGTTGAAGGGGATGACCTAACAGGGGACGCCCACGGTGACCGGGTCTCTGGCACTGAGCCTGGCACTGTTGTGCAGGAGGGAAGGATGGAGAAGAGGAATGTAGTAGTCATAAGGGATTCCAGAGTCAGGGGAATGGACAGGGGATTCTGTGAGCCTGATAGAGATACCCGCATGGTGTGTTGCTTCCCAGGTGCCAGGGTACGGAATGTCTCGGATTGGGTCCTGAATATTCTGAAGGGGGAGCGTGAGCAGCCAGTTGTCTTGGTACATGTTGGTACCAATGACATAGATAGGACAAAGGAGGAGGTCTTGAAGAGAGATTTCCAGGAGTTAGGAAGGAAGCTGAGAAGCAGGACCTTCAGGGTAGTAATCTCCGGATTGCTACCTGTGCCACGTGCTAGCGAGGGCAAGGATAGAAGGATCAGGCAGATGAATGTGTGGCTGAGAGACTGGTGCAGGGGGCAGGGCTTCAGATTCTTGGATAATTGGGATCTCTTCTGGGGCAAGCATGACCTGTTCAAAAAGGACAGATTACACCTGAACCCGAAGGGGACCAATATCCCAGTAGGAAAGTTTAATAGAGCTGTTAGGGAGTGTTTAAACTAATTTGGCAGGAGGATGGGAACCAGAATGACAGAGCGGAGGAAGGGGAAAACAGAAATAAATCTAAGATAGGGAGCAGTAAAGATGTCAGGAAAGACAGGCAGGTGATGGGGCAAATTTGTAGCCATTGGGATGAGTTGCAGTGCAATAAAGTTGCAGTGAAATAAAAGCAAAAAGTACAAACTATTGGTCTTAAGGTGTTGTACTTAAATGCACGCAGCATAAGGAATAAAGTGGATGATCTTGTCATACAGCTACAGATTGGCAGGTATGATATTGTGGCCATCACTGAGACCTGACTAAAGGATGCATGTCTCTGGGAGCTGAACGTCCAAGGATACACGGTGTATCGGAAGGATAGGAAGGTAGGCAGAGGGGGAGGCATGGCTTTATTGGTAAGAAATGATAATAAACCATTAGAAAGAGGTGATATAGGATCGGAAGGTGCAGAATCTTTATGGGTTGAGCTAAGAAATAGCAGGGGTAAAAGAACCCTGATGGCAGTTATTTATAGGCCTCCAAACAGCTGCAGGGATGTGTACTACAAATTACAACAGGAAATAGAAAAGGCTTGTCAGAAGGGCAGTGTTATGATAATTGTGGGGGGTTTTAACATGCGAGTGGATTGGGAAAATCAGGTCGCCACTGGATCTCGAGAGAGAATTTGTAAAATGTCTGCGAGATGGGTTTTTAGAACAGCTTGTTGTTGAGCCCACTAGGGGATCGGCTGTACTGGATTGGGTATTGTGTAATGAACCGGAGGTGTTTAGAGAGATTGAGGTGAAGGAACCCTTAGGAGGCAGTGATCATAACATGATTGAGTTCACTGTGAAATTTGAAAAAGAGAAGCCGAAATCTGATGTGTCGGTATTTCAGTGGAATAAAGGAAACTACAGTGGCGTGAGAGAGGAACTGGCCAAAGTTGACTGGAAAGGAACACTGGCGGGAAAGGCAGCACAGCAGCAGTGCCTGGAGTTTATGCAAGAAGTGAGGAAGGTTCAAGATAGGTATATTCCAAAAAAGAAGACATTTTCGAGTGGAAAAAGGATGCAACCGTGGCTGACAGATGAAGTCAAAACCAAAATTAAAGCAAAGGAGAGGGCATACAAGGAAGCAAAAATTAGTGGGAAGACAAAGGAGAGGGAAGTTTTTGAAACCTTACAAAAGGAAACTAAGGTCATTAAGAGGGAAAAGATTAACTATGAAAGGAAGCTAGCAAATAATATCGAAGAGGATACTAAAAGCTTTTTCAATTATATAAAGAGTATAAGACAGGTGAGAGTAGATATAGGACCGATATAAAATGATGCTGGAGAAATTGTAATATGTGATATGGAGATGGCAGAGGAACTGGAAGAGTATTTTGCATCAGTCTTCACTGAGGAAGACATCAGCAGTATACCGGACACTCAAGGGTGGCAGGGAAGAGAAGTGTGCGCAGTCACAATTACGACAGAGAAAGTACTCAGGAAGCTGAATAGTCTAAAGGTAGATAAACCTCCTGGACCAGATGGAATGCACTCTCGTGTTCTGAAGGAAGTAGCTGTGGAGATTGCGGAGGCATTAGCGATGATCTTTCAAAAGTCGATAGATTCTGGCATAGTTCCGGAGCACTAGAAGATTGCAAATGTTACTCCGCTATTTAAGAAGGGGGCAAGGAAGCAAAAAGGAAATTATAGACCTGTTAACTTCACATCGGTGGTTGGGAAGTTGTTGGAGTCGATTGCCAAGAATGAGGTTACAGAGTACCTGGAGGCATATGACAAGACAGGCAGAACTCAGCATGGATTCCTCATAGGAAAATCCTGCCTAACAAACCTATTACAATTTTTTGAGGAAATTACCAGTAGGCAAGACAAGGGAGATGCAGTGGATGTTCTATATTTGGATTTTCAGAAGGCCTTTGACAAGGTGTCACACATTTGACAAGGTTCCACACGGTAGGCTTATTCAGAAAGTTAGAAGGCATGGGATCTGGGGAAGTTTGGCCAGGTGGATTCAGAATTGACTTGCCTGCAGAAGGCAGAGGGTGGTGGTGGAGGGAGTACATTCAGATTGGAGGATTGTGACTAGTGGTGTCCCACAAGGATCTGTTCTGGGACCTCTACTTTTCGTGATTTTTATTAACGACCTGGATGTGGGGGTAGATGGGTGGGTTGGCAAGTGTGCAGACGACACAAGGGTTGGTGGTGTTGTAGGTAGTGTAGAGGATTGTCAAAGATTGCAGAGAGACATTGATAGGATGCAGAAGTGGGCGGAGAAGTGGCAGATGGAGTTCAACCCGGAGAAGTGTGAGGTGGTACACTTTGGAAGGACAAACTCCAAGGCAGAGTACAAAGTAAATGGCAGGATACTTGGTAGTGTGGAGGAGCAGAGGGATCTTGGGTTACATGTCCACAGATTCCTGAAAGTTGCCTCACAGGTGGATAGGGTAGTTAAGAAAGCTTATGGGGTGTTAGCTTTCATAAGTCGAGGGATAGAGTTTAAGAGTCGCGATGTAATGATACAGCTCTATAAGACCATAAGACAAAGGAGCAGAAGTAGGCCATTCGGCCCATCGAGTCTGCTCCACCATTTTTATCATGAGCTGATCCATTCTCCTATTTAGTCCCACTCCTCCGCCTTCTCACCATAACCTTTGATGCCCTAGCTACTCAGATACCTATCAATCTCTGCCTTAAATACACCCAACGACTTGGCCTCCACTGCTGCCCGTGGCAACAAATTCCAGATTCACCACCCTCTGACTAAAAAAATTTCTTCGCATTTCTGTTCTGAAAGGGCGCCCTTCAATCCTTAAGTCATGCCCTCTCGTACTAGACTCCCCCATCATGGGAAACAACTTTGCCACATCCACTCTGTCCATGCCTTTTAACATTCGAAATGTTTCTATGAGGTCTCCCCTCATTCTTCTAAACTCCAAGGAATACAGTCCAAGAGCGGACAAATGTTCCTCATATGTTAACCCTCTCATTCCCGGAATCATTCTAGTGAATCTTCTCTGTACCCTCTCCAGCACATCCTTTCTTAAATAAGGAGACCAAAACTGCCCACAGTACTCCAAGTGAGGTCTCACCAGCGCCTTATAGAGCCTCAACATCACATCCCTGCTCCTATACTCTATTCCTCTAGAAATGAATGCCAACATTGCATTTGCCGCCTTCACTACTGACTCATCCTGGAGGTTAACTTTAAGGGTATCCTGTACGAGGACTCCCAAGTCCCGTTGCATCTCAACTTTGAATTCTTTCCCCATTTAAATAATAGTCTGCCCATTTATTTTTTCTGCCAAAGTGCATAACCATACACTTTCCAACATTGTACTTCATTTGCCACTTCTCTGCCCATTCTTCCGATCTATCCAAGTCTCTCTGCAGACTCTCCGTTTCCTCAGCACTACCGGCCCCTCCACCTATCTTCGTATCGTCAGCAAACTAAGCCACAAAGCCATCTATTCCATAATCTAAATCGTTGATGTACAATGTAAAAAGAAGCGGCCCCAACACTGATCCCTGTGGAACACCACTGATAACCGGCAGCCAACCAGAATAGGATCCCTTTATTTCCACTCTCTGTTTCCTGCCAATTAGCCGACGCTCTATCCACGTATGTAAGTTTCCTGTAATTCCATGGGCTCTTATCTTCTTAAGTAGACTCATGTGTGGCACCTTGTCAAAGGCCTTCTGAAAATCCAAATATACAACAACCACTGCATCTCCCTTGTCTAGTCTACTGGTAATTTCCTCAAAAAATTGTAATAGGTTTGTCAGGCAGGATTTTCCTTTAAGGAATCAATGCTGAGTTCTGCCTATCTTGTCATATGCCTCCAGGTACTCCGTAACCTCATCCTTGACAATCGACTCCAACAACTTCCCAACCACCAATGTCAAGCTAACAGGTCTATAATTTCCTTTTTGCTTCCTTGTCCCGTTCTTAAATAGCGGAGTGACATTTGCAATCTTCCAGTCTTCCGGAACCATGCCAGAATCTATCGACTTTTGAAAGATCATCACTAATGCCTCGCAATCTCCACAGCTACTTCCTTCAGAACACGAGGGTGCATTCCATCTGGTCCAGGAGATTTATCTACCTTTAGACTATTCAGCACCCTGAGTCCTTCTCTGTTGTAATTGTGACTGCGCACACTTCTCTTCCCTGCCACCCTTGAGTGTGCGGTATACTGCTGTCTTCCTCAGTGAAGACTGATGCAAACTACTTGTTCAGTTCCTCTGCCATCTCCTTATCTCCCATTACAATTTCTCCAGCATCATTTTCTATTGGTCCTATATCTACTCTGACCTGTCTTTTACTCCTTATATACTTGAAAAAGCTTTTAGTATCCTCTTCGATATTATTTGCTAGCTTCCTTTCATAGTTAATCTTTTCTCTCTTAATGACCTTCTTGGTTTCCTTTTGTAAGGTTTTAAAAACTTCCCAATCCTCTGTCTTTCCACTAGTTTTTGCTTCCTTATATGCCCTCTCTTTTGCTTTAACTTTGGCTTTGACTTCTCTTGTCAACCACGGTTGCATCCTTTTTCCACTCGAAAATTTCTTCTTTTTTAGAATATACCTGTCTTGCATATTCCTCATTTCTCGCATAAACTCCAGGCACTGCTGCTCTGCTGTCTTTCCCGCCAGTGTCTCTTTCCAGTCAACTTTGGCCAGTTCCTCTCTCATGCCACTGTAATTTCCTTTACTCCACTGAAATACCGACACACTAGATTTCGGCTTCTCTTTTTCTAATTTCACAGTCAACTCAATTATGTTATGATCACTGCCTCCTAAGGGTTCCTTCACCTCAATCTCTCCAATCACCTCCGGTTCATTACACAATACCCAATCCAGTACAGCCGATCCCCTAGTAGGCTCAACAACAAGCTGTTCTAAAAACCCATCTCGCAGACATTCTACAAATTCTCTCTCTTGAGATCCAGTGCTGACCTAATTTTCCCAATCTACTCGCATGTTAAAATCCCCCACAATTATCATAACACTGCCCTTCTGACAAGCCTTTTCTATTTCCTGTTGTAATTTGTAGTCCACATCACTGCAGCTGTTTGGAGGCCTATAAATAACTGCCATCAGGTTCTTTTACCCCTGCTATTTCTTAGCTCAACCCATAAAGGTTCTGCATCTTCCGATCCTATATCACCTCTTTCTAATGATTTAATATCATTTCTTACCAATAAAGCCACGCCTCCCCCTCTGCCTACCTTCCTATCCTTCCGATACACCGTGTATCCTTGGACGTTCAGCTCCCAGAGACATGCATCCTTTAGCCAGGTCTCAGTGATGGCCACAATATCATACCTGCCAATCTGTAGCTGTACAACAAGATCATCCACCTTATTCCTTACGCTGCGTGCATTTAAGTGCATAAAACTCTGGTCAGGCCACACTTGGAGTACTGTGTCCAGTTCTGGTCACCCCACTATAGTAAAGGTGTGGAAGCATTGGAAAGGGTGCAAAGGAGATTCACCAGGATGCTGCCTGGTTTCCAGAGTATGCATTAAGATCAGAGATTGAGGGAGCTAGGGCTTTACTTTTGGAGAGAAGGAGGATGAGAGGAGACATGATAGAAGTGTACAAGATAATAAGAGGAATAGATAGAGTGGATAGCCAGCGCCTCTTCCCCAGGGCACCACTGCTCAATACAAGAGGACATGCTTTAAGGTAAGGGGTGGGAAGTTCAAGGGGGATATTAAAGGAACGTTTTTTACTCAGAGAGTGGTTGGTGCGTGGAATGCACTGCCTGAGTCAGTGGTGGAGGCAGATACACTAGTGAAGTTTAAGAGACTACTAGACAGGTATATGGAGGAATTTAAGGTGGGAGCTTATATGGGAGGCAGGGTTTGAGGGTCGGCACAACATTGTGGGCCCAAGGGCCTGTACTGTGCTGTACTATTCTATGTTCTACGAGGCTACTAAACAAGATAAGAGCCCATGGAATTACGGAAAAGTTACATACATGGATACAGCGTTGGCTGACTGGCATTAAACAGAGAGTGGGAATAAAGGGATCCTATTCTGGTAGGCTGCCGGTTACCAGTGGGGTTCCACAGTGGTCCGTGTTGGGGCCGCTTCTTTTTACATTGTACATCAACAATTTGGATTATGGAATAGATAGCTTTGTGGCTAAGTTTGCTGACGATACGAAGATAGGTGGAGGTGCTGGCAGTGCTGCGGAAACGGAGAATCTGCAGAGAGACATGGATAGATCGGAAGGATGGGCAAAGAAGTGGCAAATGAAATACAATGTTGGAAAGTGTATGGTTATGCACTTTGGCAGAAGAAATAAACGGGCAAACTATTATTTAATTGTGGAAAGAATTCAAGTTCGGAGATGCAACGGGACTTGGGAGTCCTCGTGCAGGATACCCTTAAGGTTAACCTCCAGGTTGAGTCAGTAGTGAAGAAGGCAAATGCAATGTTGGCATTCATTTCTAGAGGAATAGAGTATAGGAGCAGGGATGTGATGTTGAGGCTCTATAAGGCGCTGGTGAGACCTCACTTGGAGTACTGTGGGCAGTTTTGGTCTCCTTATTTCAGAAAGGATGTGCTGACGTTGGAGAGGGTACAAAGAAGATTCACTAGAACAATTCCGGGAATGAGAGGGTTAACATATGAGGAACGTTTGTCCGCTCTTGGACTGTATTCCTTGGAGTTTAGAAGAATGAGGGGAGACCTCATAGAAATATTTTGAATGTTGAAAGGCATGGCCGGAGTGGATGTGGAAAAGTTGTTTCCCATGATGGGGGAGTCTAGTACGAGAGGGCATGACTTAAGGATTGAAGGGCACCCATTCAGAACAGAAATGTGAAGAATTTTTTTTAGTCAGAGGGTGGTGAAACTATGGAATTTGTTGCCACGGGCGGCAGTGGAGGTCAAGTCATTGGGTGTAGGGATTCAAGTTTTTGGATCTTTGGGACCTCTTTTGGCGCAGGCGTAACCTGTACAAAAAGGACGGGTTACACTTGAATCCTAGGGGGACCAATATCCTGGCAGGGAGATTAGCGGGGGCTACTGAGGTGACTTTAAACTAGAATGGTTGGGGGGTGGGAATCAAATTAAAGAGGCTAGGCGTGAGGAGGTTAGTTCACAACAGGGGGATGGGAACCAGTGCAGAGAGACAGAGGGGTGTAAAGTGAGGGTAGAAGCAAAAAGTACTAAGGAGAAAAGTAAAAGTGGCAGGCCGACAAATCCAGGGCAAGCATTAAAAAGGGCCACTTTTCAGCATAATTGTATAAGGGCTAAGAGAGTTGTAAAAGAGCGCCTGAAGGCTTTGTGTGTCAATGCAAGGAGCATTCGTAATAAGGTGGATGAATTGAAAAGTGCAGATTGTTATTAATGATTATGATATAGTTGGGATCACAGAGACATGGCTCCAGGGTGACCAGGGATGGGAGCTCAACGTTCAGGGATATTCAATATTCAGGAGGGATAGACATGAAGGAAGGGGAGGTGGGGTGGCGTTGCTGGTTAAAGAAGAGATTAACGCAATCGAAAGGAAGGACATAAGCCGGGAAGATGTGGAATCGATATGGGTAGAGCTGCGTAACACTAAGGGGCAGAAGACGCTGGTGGGAGTTGTGTACAGGCCACCTAACAGTAGTAGTGAGGTCGGAGATGGTATTAAACAGGAAATTAGAAATCTGTGCAACAAAGGAACAGCAGTTATAATGGGTGACTTCAATCTACATGTAGATTGGGCGAACCAAATTGGTAAAGGTGCTGAGGAAGAGGATTTCTTGGAATGTATGCGGGATGGTTTTTTGAACCAACATGTCGAGGAACCAACTAGAGAGCAGGCTATTCTGGACTGGGTTTTGAGCAATGAGGAAGGGTTAATTAGCAATCTTGTCGTGAGAGGACCCTTGGGTAAGAGTGACCATAATATGGTGAAATTCTTCGTTAAGATGGAGAGTGACAGAGTTAATTCAGAAACAAAGGTTCTGAACTTAAGAGGGGTAACTTTGAAGGTATGAGACGTGAATTAGCTAAGATAGACTGGCAAATGACACTTAAAGGATTGACGGTGGATATGCAATGGCAAGCATTTAAAGGTTGCACGGATGAACTACAACAATTGTTCATCCCAGTTTGGCAAAAGAATAAATCAAAGAAGGTACTGCACCCGTGGCTGACAAGAGAAATTAGGGATAGTATCAATTCCAAAGAAGAAGCATACAAATTAGCCAGAGAAAGTGGCTCACCTGAGGACTGGGAGAAATTCAGAGTTCAGCAGAGGAGGACAAAGGGCTTAATTAGGAAGGGGAAAAAAGATTATGAGAGAAAACTGGCAGGGAACATAAAAACGGACTGTAAAAGCTTTTATAGATATGTAAAAAGGAAAAGACTGGTAAAGACAAATGTAGGTCCCCTGCAGACAGAAACAGGTGAATTGATTATGGGGAGCAAGGACATGGCAGACCAATTGAATAATTACTTTGGTTCTGTCTTCACTAAGGAGGACATAACTAATCTTCCAGAAATAGTAGGGGACAGAGGGTCCAGTGAGATGGAGGAACTGAGCGAAATACATGTTAGTAGGGAAGTGGTGTTAGGTAAATTGAAGGGATTGAAGGCAGATAAATCCCCAGGGCCAGATGGTCTGCATCCCAGGGTGCTTAAGGAAGTAGCCCAAGAAATACTGGATGCATTAGTGATAATTTTTCAAAACCCGTTAGATTCTGGACTAGTTCCTGAGGATTGGAGGGTGGCTAATGTAACTCCACTTTTTAAAAAAGGAGGGAGAGAGAAACCGGGGAATTATAGACCGGTTAGCCTAACGTCGGTGGTGGGGAAACTGCTGGAGTCAGTTATCAAGGATGTGATAACAGCACATTTGGAAAGCGGTGAAATGATCGGACAAAGTCAGCATGGATTTGTGAAAGGAAAATCATGTCTGACGAATCTCATAGAATTTTTTGAGGATGTAACTAGTAGAGTGGATAGGGGAGAACCAGTGGATGTGGTATATTTGGATTTTCAAAAGATTTTGACAAGGTCCCACACAGGAGATTAGTGTGCAAACTTAAAGCACACGGTATTGGGGGTAAGGTATTGGTGTGGGTGGAGAATTGGTTAGCAGACAGGAAGCAAAGAGTGGGAATAAACGGGACCTTTTCAGAATGGCAGGCGGTGACTAGTGGGGTACCGCAAGGCTCAGTGCTGGGACCCCAGTTGTTTACAATATATATTAATGACTTGGATGAGGGAATTAAATGCAGCATCTCCAAGTTTGCGGATGACACGAAGCTGGGTGGCAGTGTTAGCTGTGAGGAGGATGCTAAGAGGATGCAGGGTGACTTGGATAGGTTGAGTGAGTGGGCAAATTCATGGCAGATGCAATTTAATGTGGATAAATGTGAAGTTATCCACTTTGGTGGCAAAAATAGGAAAACAGATTATTATCTGAACGGTGCCCGATTAGGAAAAGGGGAGGTGCAACGAGACCTGGGTGTCATTATATACCAGTCATTGAAAGTAGGCATGCAGGTGCAGCAGGCGGTGAAAAAGGCGAATGATATGCTGGCATTTATAGCGAGAGGATTTGAGTACAGGAGCAGGGAGGTACTACTGCAGTTGTACAAGGCCTTGGTGAGACCACACCTGGAGTATTGTGTGCAGTTTTGGTCCCCTAATCTGAGGAAAGACATCCTTGCCATAGAGGGAGTACAAAGAAGCTTCACCAGATTGATTCCTGGGATGGCAGGACTTTCATATGAAGAAAGACTGGATGAACTGGGCTTGTACTCGTTGGAATTTAGAAGATTGAGGGGAGATCTGATTGAAACGTATAAGATCCTAAAGGGATTGGACAGGCTAGATGCAGGAAGATTGTTCCCAATGTTGGGGAAGTCCAGAACGAGGGGCCACAGTTTGAGGATAGAGGGGAAGCCTTTTAGGACCGAGGTTAGGAAAAACTTCTTCACACAGAGAGTGGTGAATCTGTGGAATTCTCTGCCACAGGAAACAGTTGAGGCCAGTTCATTGGCTATATTTAAGAGGGAGTTAGATATGGCCCTTGTGGCTACGGGGGTCAGGGGGTATGGAGGGAAGGCTGGGGCGGGGTTCTGAGTTGGATGATCAGCCATGATCATAATAAATGGCGGTGCATGCTCGAAGGGCCGAATGACCTACTCCTGCACCTATTTTCTATGTTTCTATGTATTTAAGGCAGAGATTGATAGCCATCTGAGTAGCCAGGGCATCAAAGGTTATGGTGAGAAGGCGGGGGAGTGGGACTAAATGGGAGAATGGATCAGCTCATGATAACATGGCGGAGCACTCGATGGGCCGAATGGCCAACTTCTGCTCCTTTGTCTTATGGTCTTATAGACTTACGAGCATCATATTAGGGGTAGTCAGAAAGGCTTTGTCAAGGGCAGGTGATGCCTTATGAACCTGATAGAATTTTTTTGAGGATGCACATTGATGAAGAGAGAACATTGGATGTAGTGTACATGGTTTTCAGTCAAGACTTTTGATAAGGTTCCCCATACGATGCTCATTGAGAAAGTAATGAGGCAAGGATCCAAGGAGGCCTGTTTAGTGGATCCAGGACTGTCTTGCCCACAGAAGGGAAAGGGTAGTTATCGATGGTTTGTATTCTGCATGGAGGATGGTGACCAGGGATATTCTGCAACAATCTGTTCTGGGAGCCCTTCTCGTGTTTTTTTTAAAAGTGACCTTGATGAGGAAGTAGCAGGGTGCGTTTGTAAGTTTGTCGATGACACAAATGCAGGGGCTGTTGTGGATAGTCTGAATGGTTGTCAGAGTGGAGCGTGACGTCGATAGGATGCAGAACTGGGCTGAGAGGTGACAGATGGACACAACACTACAAGGCCTTCTCATGCCCAATTCTTGCTCTTCTCAGCCGCTTCTTAAGCTCCTTTCTTGCTTCCCTATATTCCTCAATAGACCCATCTGATCAAACCTCATGTATGCTGCCTTCTTCCACCTGACTAGATTTTCCACCTCAGTTGTCACCCATGGTTCCTTCACCCTACCATTCTTTATCTTCCTCACCGGGACAAATTTATCCCTAACATCCTGCAAGAGATCTCTAAACATCGACCACATGTCCATAGTACATTTCCCTGCAAAAGCATCATCCCAATTCACACCCGCAAGTTCTAGCCTTATAGCCTCATAATTTGCCCTTCCCCAATTAAAAATTTTCCTGTCCTCTCTGATTGTATCCTTTTCCATGATAATGCTGAAGGCCAGGGACTGGTGGTCACTGTCCCCAAGATGCTCACCCACTGAGAGATCTGTGACCTGACCCGGTTCATTAACTAGTACTAGATCTAGTATGGCATTCCCCCTAGTCGGCCTGTCCACATACTGTGACAGGAATCCGTCCTGGACACACTCAACAAACTCTTCATTTCACCCTTCAATCAACCTGTGACTTGGCTCAATTTGTCTCTGTCCTTTGGTATTATTTGAAGTTCTGGTCATGTTCCACAACACTACAAAGAGAACTTGTTACCACATGTCTGATCCTGGAGATTTGGTAATTACTGGGATCACCTAGCCCCAGCAGATTGACAATCATAAACCCATCAATGGCAATGCCAGTGACAATGATGGGGAGGGCAGTAGTTATTCTCACTGGAGTGTGGCACGCTTGTGATGCGAAAGCTACGTCTCTTGTCATCGATGACAAAGGTGTTTCATATCGTTATTTACCCAGAGAGGACTAAAGCTGACGGAAGGATTTATTTTACCATACAGCACTAATTGATATTTTCACTAACTAGAAAGTAGACTCTTCATCCGAGAGTAACTGGACACTATACTAATCCTTGGATTTACATAGCTGGAGGTCGGCAGTGTTTGGGATATACTCCACGGAGAAAACGCTAGCAGTGTCACCCATGGCTGTCTCTTTCCCCAGAAGCCCCCACGCAGAAGAAACCAGTCTATCCGCCATCCAATGACCCATCGATGCGCATGCGCCGCAAAATGGCGGCGCCGCCAGATCTCATCAGCCGGAATCTCCCCGTGGCTCGGGTATGGATCGTGGGGCTGAGAGGGAGGGAAAGGACTGGGACTATCCTGAGGTGCAGGACCAGTGTGGACGGAGATCATTGCAAATTTTCCTTCAATCGCGGCTCAGACGCCAATGATTAAGTTCCCGCCCGCTGCCCCGCTCCTACCTGCCTCCGATCCTTGAGAGCCTCTCGTCTATTGAGCGCATGCGCGGGATGCGGGATTGGTGGAACCCACCACGCATGCGCATTACTTTAAAGAGGGGAAAATCGATGACGCTGGAAGGTTGCTGGTGAACGCAGCAGGCCAGGCAGCATCTCTAGGAAGAGGCATAGTTGATATTTCGGGCCGAGACCCTTCGTCAGGACTAACTGAAAGAAGAGTTACTAAGAGATTTGAAAGTGGGAGGGGGAGATCCGAAATGTAGGAGAAGACAGGAGGGGGAGGGATGGCGCTAAGAGCTGGACAGGTGATTGGCAAAAGGCGTATGAGGCTGGAGAAGGGAGAGGCTCATGGGACGGGAGGACTAGGGAGAAGGAAGGGGGCAGGGGGAAGCCCAGAGGATGAGCAAGGAGTATAATGAGAGGGATAGAGGGAGAAAAGACTCTGAGTTGAGGAGTCTGACGGCTTGGGGGAAGAAACAGTTTGGTCTTGAGAGCCCAGATGCTTCGGTACCTTTTGCCAGATGGCAGGAGGGAGAAGAGTTTGTGTGAGGGGTGTGTGGGTTCCTTCACAATACTGTTAGCTTTGCGGGTGCAGCGTGTGGTGTAAATGTCTGTTATAGCGGGAAGAGAGACCCCGATGATCTTCTCAGCTGACCTCACTATCTGCTGCTGGTCTTGCAATCCGAAACGGTGCAATTCCCGAAGTGAAGCAGCTGCTCAGGATGCTCTCGATACATCGTCTGTATAATGTGGTGAGGATGGGAGATGTGGGAGATGGACTTTTCTCAGCCTTCGCAGAAAGTAGAGACGCTGCTGGGCTTTCTTTGCTATGGAGCTGGTGTTGAGGGACCAGGTGAGATTCTCCGCCAGGTGAACACCAAGAAATTTGGTGCTCTTAACGATCTCAAAGGAGGAGCCGTCAATGTTCAGCGGAGAGTGGTTGCTCCGTGCTCTCCTGAAGTCAGCAACTATCTCTTTTGTTCACATTCAGAGACAAGTGGTTGGCTGTCTCTGAATATGAACAATAATATTGAAGGGACTGGATAGAGAGGTCGTGGAGGGCTATAGTATCTGGTTATCACAATGCCAAAAAATACAACTTAAGTATATAAACGATAGGCTCGTTCTGCGGCTTGAGATTCTAAATTGGAGAATGGAGCTTTATTCACAAAATCCTCATAGCCCAGAGTGACTGTGCACTGATCCCAGCAATGGAACCCGCCGCTACAGCCCCATGTCGCGGCGGATCGACACGATGCAAGAACACCAGTATCACAAACACAATAACGCACGCAATACTTGATCAAACTTCACTCTTTATTCATAGCATGCTATGGGGAAGTTACAGACCGATCTCACAAAGAGCCAGTCCGGACACTACCCTCCCCCGGGTCACAATCCTTCACAATTTATAATATCGATCATTACGTCAACAGGAAATCTTACAATTAGGCGAGTTAAGACAGCTTTAGAACAGTTTCGATCACATGTTAGTCTACTATTCGATGTAAAATCATCATTGGTTAGTTATAATGATTTTCTGCCAAAGCTAACCTGGATACAACATCAGTTCCTTATATTGACACCTTCCCCTTTCTCTCGAACATTCTACCCCCTACGCTATCCTTCCCATATTTAGTTATACCTTGAGATGTCCCTCCTGTATGACCAGATAGAGGACAATGTCTATTACGTCACATGTTTCTGACTTGCCCAGCAACAGTGAGCTAAGGTGCTCATAAGCTGATTAATCATTAGCTAATCATTGTTCTTAGTCTATACCTATATTTACCTATCGCTGTACTCTAACATTCCCTCCTTTTTTCATATTATGATAACTAATTAAATGGGGGTCAAGAAGGGCATCATCAGCCTTTCCGAGAAAATTCTACAGCCAACATTTAGGCAAGTCATTATCACGCAACGCACGATAAATATAACAATGAGAACAATCAGCCCGTGCAGTAAATAAGACCCCCCAAGATCCTCCCAGCAACCATCCTAACCAGCCATCCCCTTTCTTAGAACGCTGCCTGAAGTCATCCAATCGTTTCTTAATAGACCGGATGGCATGGGTTACATTATATGATTCATCAGTAGCATGGGTGATGCATTTGTCTCCGACTATAGCGCATACCACACCCCCCACCCTCAACGCTGGGCCAACTGATATTCCACAGTATACCTGGTTTGTTGTGCGTAGAGTCGTAACTCCACCAATTCTCTGTTAACAGCTTCCAGGCTTTCCACCGTACTGTTTCCCAATGCCGTTAGCTCACAAATGAGGAAGTTACGGTTCTTTGCAGCTATGGTTCCTACCGAACCCCCGAGAGAGAGAGCGCTCAGAAAACCATAGCCCAGAGAAGAGCCCAGAGTAACAGGATCCCTCCAGTCAGCCCACAATTTCTTACTCATGGCTCGAGCTGTCAGTCGTCGTCAGACGTGGGCGTTCTGGGGGCAGGGAACAGAGAGTGGTCCAATTGTTCCTACTGCAAAGTGGGTAGGTAGAGTGGTGGTAGCCGTAGTATAGGTGCCGTTAAACAAGAACATGTATCCTGTCTTGGCCCGGTAGCAAGAATTCTTACGGCTTATTATTTTATCATACCATGTGTACTTCTCGGGATACAGGGCGGAGTACTCAAAAGTCCCTGAACCAGCTGACACATGAGTCCCGTTACAATATCCACATACATACTGAATTCCCTTAGAGAGGGGCACGCATTGTTCTTGGATACATTCGCAAGAGAATATTCCCTTGTCTATTTTACATCGGTGGTCCAAACAGTGTCTCTTCAGGCAAGGTATTTTCCGGCGTACCCTGACGAAAACGCATCCCCATCCCTTTCCTGTGAAACAGAAGAGATACTCCCTGGTGCTTCGACAGCGTGTACTAGGTACCCACTCTTCCCCGTCCCCCACTGCATGCCGTTCGCGGGTCCCCAAACACTCAGGCTCCGCGGCATAGTTAACAGCTATTCCCTCAATACATTTTCCCCTAGTCCCTCTTCGAAACGTTCCCTCTATCCCTTCACATTCTGCCCCTGATCTGTGCTCCACTGTTCCGTCATGTTGTATCCAGAATAGCCCTGACGGGTTAGCTACAAACAGTGCTTCTACGGTACCAAAGGATAACATGCAGTACAATTTCCATGCCGCCGTTGATGTGCTCGATAAAACAAGCTGTCCTCTAAAGAATCCATTGCAACACCCAACAAAGAAATAGGTCCACAAATAATTAATTGCGGCCAGGAAGTCATCTTTTACAGTCACTGAGGTGTATCCAACGTTCCTGGCCTTGTACTTTAACCACTGTCGGCGATTGCAGTAGTATCTGGAATGGACCTTTCCACCGGGGTCCAAGTTTGGGACGCTCCCAATCCCTGATCAGCACCGAATCAACAATTTTCAAATCCGGCCACTCCGTTCCTCATCCTCCGGAATCCTTAAGGGTAGTTTTTACCTGGGAGTGGAGAAACTTTAGGGAGGATGTTAGTTGGCGAAAGTACTTCTGCAACTCCTCCCCCGTGATGTGTAGATCCACCTGAGTCGGGGGTATCGTATTAGCGTCCCAGGGTGTTCCACCTGGTCGGCCATAAACAATTTCCGCTGCAGATACCCCTGTAGTGGAGTGCGGGGTAATTCTCATATGGTACAAAGCCAGCGGAAGGACCTTCAGCCAGCTCTGTCCGGTGTCGGACATTAACTTAGCCAGCTTATTTTTTCAGGATGCTGTTGGCCCGTTCCACTACTCCTGCAGTCTTCGGATGGTAAGCACAATGAAACTGTTGTTCAATATGCAGCACCTCGCATAGCTCCCTATTTATGTTTCCCACAAAATGAGGGTTATTGTCCGAACTAATCTGTCTGAGTACCCCGAATCCTGGTATAACAACCTTACCACCGTGGAAGCTTTATTATTATGGTCGGAAAGGCTTCAATCCTTCTACTGAACACATCTACAATCACTAAACAATATACAATCGAGCTGAATACATTCAGAAGGACCAGTTGGCAAGGGTTTTTTTTTTCCCGGGGCACACTTTACTCCCTTTCCCGCGTTTGTCTTCTGGCAAATCAAACAGGCTTGTATTTTTGCTGTGGCAGCCTCCTCCAGCCTTGGGTGCCACCATGTTCGCAGCAAAGTATTACTCATTTCCCTCCTTGCCAAGGTGAGTGTCCGTATGCAGGCAGTCAATAAACATTGGTAGCAAAGCATCAGGAATACAAACTTTCCAACTGGGGTATGAGGCCTGTGGACACCGAATGCGCACGTCCGTGTGTCTTCCAGGCTTGTTTTTCTGAATCAGGGGCGTTCCCCTGGAGTTTTTGAACTGTCGCCCTGTCTGGAGGCCCCGGCGCTCGTGGTGATTTAGTCTTGGTGAGGGGAAATCACTGCTCTGCAGTGGAAACTGTAATAGTCGCCTCCTGCGCAGCCTGTTTGGCTGCCAAATCGGCTCTGTTGTTCCCTTTAGTCACTGCAGATTCGTCTTTTAGATGAGCCGAACATTTAATAATGGCCAATTTTTTGGGGAGCAGTATAGCCTGGAGGAGAATCTTTACATACATGTCATTCTGATCGGGGGTCCCGGAGGAGCTGAGAAACCCCCGCTGTGCCCTGAGCTGTCCAAAATCAGGGGCCATCCCGAATGCGCAGCGTGAGTCTGTATAAACATTGGCCTTTTTTTTTCCCTTGGCTAAAATACAGGCGTGAGTGAGAGCAAAAAGTTCTGCATTTTGGGCGGAGACTGGGGGATGGAGAGCCCGGATTTCGAGCGTGTGGTCGTCGCCGACAACGGCGTGGCCTCAGAGACGCTCCCCGGTCTCAAAGATGGTGGAACTGCCATTCACGTATAGTTGTGCCCCTGGAATAGCTGCATCTGGGAGGTCGGGGCGTGATGAGGTTAGAAAATGTTTCCGTAGCAGACAGTCATGAGGAGGCTCAGTCAACTCAATGGGGGCCGTCTCTAAAAATGTAGCGGGGTTGACGGTATCACAGTATGCAAAAGTGAGGAGTGGGTTATTAAGTAATGCTATCTCATAACGGCTCAGTCTGGCCTGAGTAAGATGTTGGGTTTGGTGGGAGGTAAGCAGGGCTACAATGGTGTGGGACGAATGCACTATAACTGGCTGTTGGAGAGTGATGTTGGAAGCAGCCGTAACCAGTGAATAAGTGGCCGGGAGCATCTGCGAACAGGGGGTAATCCCTGAGCTACGGGGTCCCACTTAGTGGAATAATAGGCAATAGGCCTGCGTCTGTCCCCATGAGTCTGAGTGAGCACTGCAGTGGCGCAGCCATCTAAAACATTCACAAAAAGCTGGAACGGACAGTCGTAGAGCGGGCGGCCGAGAGCAGGCGTTCTCGAGAGAGATTTCTTCAATTCCTCAAAGGCTTCTCTCTGGTGCTCAGTTAGCTTTAGAGGCCCCTTAAGCGCACTGCAAGTCAGAGGGCTCAAATGTCTTGTATACAGAGCAACATTTGGAATCCACTGTCTACAAAAGTTTACCAGGCCAAGGAAAGCACGCATGGCTTTCGGTGTAGTTGGCAGGGGAACACTCACAACACGCTGGAGGAACTCAGGAGGCCGGGCAGCATCCGTGGAAAAGATTGGTTGACGTTTCGGGCCGGAACCCTTCGTCAGGACCTTCGTCGTGTGTGTTGCTTTGACCCCAGCATCTGCAGATTATTTTGTGTTTAGTTGGCAGGGGGTCGCAAGGATTGGGATCACCCTTTCAGGAGTGAGCTGCCTTTCGGTTGCACTCAAAAGGGTTCCCAGAAATCTCACTTGCCTTTGGGCTCTCTTTATTTTCGGCGTGGGATCACGTATCCCCACGAGTGCAGGGCATTCGGAAGCGTATTGGTGTCATGTGCATTTGATGTCTCTGACGGGCTTGCCAGTAGGAGGTCGCCTACGTTCTGTATCACCGTAGAACCCCCGGGAAATTGTAAATCTCTAAGCTGCCTATGCAAAATCAGCGAGAAAATGGTGGGAGAGTGCATGTAACCTTGGGGTAACCTAGTCCAAGTGTACTGTTGATCGTGAAAGGTAAATGCAAAAAGGTACTGCCACTCAGGAGCAAGGGGAATTGCAAAAAAACGCATGTTGTAGATCTACTATGGTAAAAATTTGGGACTCCGGTGGAATGCTACTTAAGATCATAGCGGGATTAGGGACTACCGGATCTATAGGCTGTACAATTTCATTAATCTTACGGAGATCCTGCACTAACCGTCAATCTGGCCTTCCCGGCTTTGCGACGGCAAGATAGGAGTATTGCAAAGGGACTGGCACGGGACTAGAATGCCCTGCTGACGGAAGGATTCTAGGAGATGGATTATCCCTTCAACCGCCTCCTTCTTGAGAGGGTATTGGGGAATAGATGGCATCTCAGCACCTTTCCGAATGTCTATTTTTACGGGAGGGGCCGAGGTGAGACCCACCTCCATCCTGGAGACAGCCCAAAGGTCCTCTACAGGTTCATCAGTTGGCCTGTGGCAAGGCTGATGGTGCTGCAGACAACCCGGGACGCTGAAGCGTTTTTGGTGGAAGGTGAGGGTCCCTTCAGGGAAAATCTGTGGTATGCCCACCACTGCCGGGGTAGCCTGTTCCTGTAGTTTGTTAGCTAAAAATCCCAACTCTTTGGGTTTGTGTCCCTCCGTGACCTTGAGGGTCACGTGGGGAGAGACCAATCCCGATTGGTTCCACAGTTCCTCAGGCACCTCAACCAACAAAGCTGAACCCTTCTTCCCTTCAACAACGCCAAACACGGTCACAGGGACGGAATTTCCAAGGTAAGGAGAATAAATGGTTTCTAGATCCCTCGAATTGCCCGAAGGATCATATGATAAAGTCACATGGGGATCCGGGGTAGTGGGGTGCTTTCTCATAAGATAATGGGTCTTCTCTTGCGATATCAAGGGTCTACCACGGGGGTGGGTAGTGGACTCAGAAAACCTTCCGGGAATCTGAAATGCCGACAGCAATCTCCTCGTCTAATTACTGGATGCGGAGGTGCAGGGCGCATGAAAGATCCCGCCCGGCTAGATTGACCCCTATGTCTGGGGCCACAGCAAATTGTATCGCGCCCTGCTGTTCCCTGTAATGATCCTGCAGTGGAATGGTGAGAGGGTAGGATTTTTCCTGTCCTATTAGGCCACTGAGTGTTACCGAGTAATCGGACAAAGCAAAGCTATGCTGGGCAATACAGGAAGCCACTCGGGTTGACGCAGTGGCGCCGGTGTCTATCATAAAAGGTACAATTGCCCTTCTACGGACAGGCTGATAATTGGCTCCTCCTCTGGGTGGCTTGTAAGGGCAGGGAACAGTCACTGCTCTCCTTCTGCACCCCTATTTTCACTGGGTATTCAGGAGGAAAAGGGATCGCCAGCAGTAAGGAGCTGGAGTCTGCCAAGCTGCCTTGGCTGGTGTTGGCGTTGGGGGCAGCAGCCAGTGATCAGCCGCACAGCATCCATAGCACCCAGTAAGAGGGACCCGATTGGGGCGGGTGGCAGCTGAGTCGGTTGGGGGCGGCAGAACCTTGGTCCTGGGTAGCCCTCGGGGTACTTCGGTAACCAAGCCCAAGGTCCATTCGGGGGAGTAGCATACCCATATCCATAATGGTCCACCCATCGGGGGACACAAAACTGCGGTTCCATTTGGTACTCTACATTGTAGGCTATCGGCCTTATCGAGGGAAGTGCCCTGTGAGAAAAGTGCGAGTCTTTGGCTCGAGGAGTCTTCGGCGAGGAGGCTGAGAGAGGAGACCACGCACCAGTTGGAGAGGGGGAGAAGTGGTGAAGAAATGACCGCCAAGCTGATTCAGTGTGCTGCGTGCATGATGTGGGAGGTCAGGGACCTGTGGAAAATGTGTCCAGATTCAGCTTCTGAAGGACCGTGTTGCAGCACTGGAGAGGTAAATGGATGACCTCAGGTTCATCCGGGAAAATGAGAGTTTTCTGGACAGGACCTACAGTGAGATCGTTACACCGAGGATACCGGAAGAGAGAAGCGGGGCGACCATGAGGAAGGAAAGGATACTTGAAGTCCCGGAGACTCCTGGAGATGTGCCTCTCGTAAACAGGTTCACATTCTTGGACGCTGTCGGGACAGAAGACAGTGCCAGCCTGAGAGGCGGTCAGGTCTGCGAGTCACCAATTAGCGCTGAAGCAAAGCCGAGGAGACAGACGTCAGGCAGAGCCGTGGTAGTAGGGGACTCCGTAGTGAGAGGTACAGAAAGGGGTTTCTGTGGCAACAGGCAAGATTTAAGGATGGTGTGTCGCCTCCCTGGTGCCGGGATCCAGGATGTCACGGACCGATTGCAGGGCATCCTCAAGGGTGAAGGTGAACATCCGGAAGTGGTGGTGCATGTCGGCACAAATGACGTGTGAAAGAAGAGGAAAGACATTCTACAGCGTGACTTCAGAGAACTCGGAAGAAGGCTGAAAAGTAGGACTTCCAGGGTGGTTATCTCCGGTTTGCTTCCAGGTCCTCGTGCTGGAGAGAGCAGGAACAGGGAGATAATAGATCTGAATGTGTGGCTGAGGAAATCGTGCAGGAAGCAAAGATTTACATTCTTGGACCACTGGGGTATGTTTTGGGGAAAGGATGAATTGTACAAAAGGGACGGGTTGCACCTTAATAGGCGGGGGTCAGCATTCTGGCAAGAAGGTTTGCCACAGCAACACGGGTGTGTTTAAACTAAGTAGTGGGGGGGAAGGGGACGAACTGGAAACATAAGGATGGAGATAAAGGGAAAGTGAGAATAAGAAAAGTTAAGAACCACAACAGAATCAACGGAGCAGAAAGCTCAAGAAGAGATCGTACAGTATGGCCAAGTGAAATAGGAATTGATATGGGAGGTGAGGGGAGTAATGAATTAAAAGTATTGTATATGAATGCACGAAGTATAAGAAATAAAGTGGATGAGCTTGAGGCTCAGTTGGAAATTGGTAAGTATGATGTTGTGGGAGTAACAGAGACATGGCTTCCAGTGGACAGGGCCTGGGAAATGAATATTCAAGGGTATACGTCCTATGCAAAGGACAAATTGATGGGCAGAGAGGCAGAGTGTGGCTCTGTTGGTGAGGAATGATGTTCAGTCCCTTTCGAGGGGGGACATAGAATCAGGAGACCTGGAGTCAGTATGGATAGAACCTAGAAATTCTAAGGGTAGAAAGACCCTAATGGGAGTTATCTACAGGCCGCCAAACAGTAGTCTGGATGTAGGGTGTAAGTTGAATCAAGAAATAAAATTGGCATGTCGCAAAGGTAATGCTACAGCTGTTCTGGGGGATTTCAGCATGCAGGTAGACTGGAAGAATCAGGTTAGTACTGTACCCCAAGAAAGGGAGTTTGTGGAGTGCCTCCGAGATGGATTCTTAGAACAGCTTGTACTGAAGCCTACCAGAGAGAAGGCAATTCCAGATTCAGTGTTGTGCAATGAACCAGATTTGATCAGGGACCTCCAGGTAAAGGAGGACATAAATAATCTCCTGGAAATAGTAGGGGACAGAGGATCTAGTGAGATGGAGGAACTGAGGGAAATACATGTTAGTAGGGAAGCGGTGTTAGGTAAATTGAAGGGATTAAAGGCAAATAAATCCCCAGGGCCAGATGGTCTGCATCCCAGAGTGCTAAAGGAAGTAGTCCAAGAAATAGTGGATGCATTAGTGATAATTTTTCAAAACTCTTTAGATTCTGGACTAATTGCTGAGGATTGGAGGGTGGCTAATGTAACCCCGCTTTTTAAAAAAGGAGGGAGAGAGAAACCGGGGAATTATAGACTGGTTAGCCTGACATCAGTGGTGGGGAAAATGCTAGAGTCAGTTATCAAAGATGTGATAACAGCACATTTGGAAAGCGGTGAAATCATCGGACAAAGTCAGTATGGATTTGTGAAAGGAAAATCATGTCTGACGAATCTCATAGAATTTTTGAGGATGTAACTAGTAGAGTGGATAGGGGAGAACCAGTGGATGTGGTATATTTGAATTTTCAAAAGGCTTTTGACAAGGTCTCACACAGGAGATTAGTGTGCAAACTTAAAGCACACGGTATTGGGGATAAGGTATTGATATGGATAGAGAATTGGTTGGCAAACAGGAAGCAAAGAGTGGGAATAAACGGGACCTTTTCAGAATGGCAGGCGGTGACTAGTGGGGTACCGCAAGGCTCAGTGCTGGGACCCCAGTTGTTTACAATGTATATTAATGACTTGGATGAGGGAATTAAATGCAGCTTCTCCAAGTTTGCTGATGACACGAAGCTGGGCGGCAGTGTTGGCTGTGAGGAGGATGCTAAGAGGATGCAGGGTGACTTGGATAGGTTAGGTGAGTGGGCAAATTCATGGCAGATGCAATTTAATGTGGATAAATGTGAGGTTAAAACAGGAAAACAGATTATCTGAATGGTGGCCAATTATGAAAAGGGGAGGTGCAACGAGACCTGGGTGTCATTATACACCAGTCATTGAAAGTGGGCATGCAGGTACAGCAGGCGATGAAAAAGGCGAATGGTATGCTGGCATTCATAGCAAGAGGATTCGAGTACAGGAGCAAGGAGGTACTACTGCAGTTGTACAAGGCCTTGGTGAGACCACACCTGGAGTATTGTGTGCAGTTTTGGTCCCCTAATCTGAGGAAAGATATTCTTGCCATAGAGGGAGTACAAAGAAGGTTCACCAGATTGATTCCAGGGATGACAGACTTTCATATGATGGAATACTGAATCGACTAGGCTTATACTCTCTGGAATTTATAAGATTGAGGGAGGATCTTATTGAAACGTATAAAATCCTAAAGGGATTGGACAGGCTAGATGCAGGAAGATTGTTCCCGATGTTGGGGAAGTCCAGAACGAGGGTTCACAGTTTGAGGATAAAGGGGAAGACTTTTAGGACCGAGATTAGGAAAAACTTCTTCACACAGAGAGTGATGAATCTGTGGAATTCTCTGCCACAGGAAACAGTTGAGGCCAGTTCATTGGCTATATTTAAGAGGGAGTTAGATATGGCCCTTGTGGCTAAAGGATCAGAGGGTATGGAGGGAAGGTTGGTACAGGGTTCTGAATTGGATGATCAGCCATGATCATACTGAATGGCGGTGCAGGCTCGAAGGGCCGAATGGCCTACTCTTGCATCTATTTTCTATATTTCTAATAGGAAGCCTGGATCAAACAGCACCTCAGAACCATTGGCTCGAATGACTTTTTGTGTCGCCTAGTTCTTGCGCTGTGGAGCAGGGTGTGGAGTTACGTGCTGATGAGTGTGACGTCCTGGTTTATGTGTGTGTTGTCAACTAAATATTGCTCAGGGTGTGTTCACTTATTGTTTGGATTCACAAAATTCAGGTGATCGGATTCGCTGGAAACAGAACAGGAGCTCAACACAAAGTAAACACTGAGACTGCACTGGGTGGGCAAAGTTATTGTGTGTTAATTATATGCCCACTTGTTACGGCAAAGTTTCCAGTGTTACTACCACTGGCTTTGCGGATCTGCCTGATTTTTCTGCATGAGTGAGTGTGCTATTTTATAAGGACACCAAGTATCTGTCAGTGATATCTAAAATAAAACTTTTTGAATTAAATCTCATTGGTTGTGGATAACAGGTGTCTATTGTGCTCCTCCTGTATCTAATAATGCGGCCACTGATTGTATGTCCATGGTCTTCTACTCCCGTAGCCCGTCCAGTTCAATACAGTATTCGACATGTTACGCGTCCAGTGATGCCACTGCACAGTGCAGTAGTAGTCGTTTTACTGGCAGATTGAATCAGTCCCGCCTTTCTCCACCAATCTCTGTCATTAACAAGACGTTTTTGCTCTCAGAATTCAGAATCTCAGAACAGATCGAGTTCTTAATATTCTCAAGTGAGAAGGTGAGCAGCCGGATGTCGTAGTCCATGACGTGGGTAGGAAGAGTCAGAAGGTCCTGAAAGGTCAGTTTAGGGAGTTAGGCGCCAAGTTAAAGGACAGGACCTCCAGGATAGCAATCTCAGGATTGCTACCAGTGCCACGTGCAGGCGGGTTTAGAAATAGTAAGATAGCGCAGATCAACATGTGGCTGAAGACATGGTGCAGGAGGGGGGGCTTCATATTTATAGATAATTGAGCAGTTTTCCAGGGAAGGTGGGACATGTTCCGGCGGGACGGTTTACATCTGAATTGGAGGGTGGCGGCCCGAAACATCGACTGTACCTCTTCCTGGAGATGCTGCCTGGCCTGCTGCGTTCACCAGCAATTTTTATGTGTGTTGCTTGAAATTCCAAGGATTTAAACTAGATACAAGGGGGGAGGGGAACCAGAGTGTAGGAACAGATGTACGGGAGAAGGAAGAAAAAGAAAATAGTAAAGTTGTTTGCACCATTAGTGATAAGAAAGTAAGAGGTGGAAAACTTAAGTGCATTTATTTTAATGCTACAAGCATTATGAGAAATGTGGATGAGCTCAAAGCATGGATTGATACCTTGGAGTATGATGTGGTAGCTATTATTGAAACGTGGTTACAGGAGGAGTGTGATTGGCAAGTAAATATTCCTGGATTTAATTGCTTCAGGTGTGATAGAATCAGAGGGACAAGAGGGGGTGGTGTTGCATTGCTTGTCAGAGAAAATATTACAGCGGTGCTGTGGCAGGATAGATTAGAGGGCTCGTCTAGGGAGGCTACTTGGGTGAAATTGAGGAATGGGAAATGTGTAGTAATACCTATAGGGGTATATTATAGACCACCTAATGGGGAGCGAGAATCGGAGGAGCAAATTTGTAAGGAGATAGCAGATATTTGTAGTAAGCACAAGGTTGTGAGTATGGAGGATTTTAACACATAGACTGGGAGGCTCATACTGTAAAAGGGCTGGATGGTTTGGAGTTTGTAAAATCTGTGCAGTATAGTTTTTTGCAGCAATACATAGAGGTACCAACTAGAGAAGGGGCAGTGTTGGATCTCCTGTCAGGTCAGGTGACGGGGGTATGTGTTGGGGAGCACTTCGGGTCCAGTGATCACAATGCCATTAGTTTCAATATAATTATGGAGAAGGATAGGTCTGGACCAAGGGTTGAGATTTTTGATTGGAGAAAGGCTAACATTGAGGAGATGCGAAATGATTTAGAAGGAGTGGATTGGGGCAATTTGTTTTATGTGAAGGATGTAATAGAGAAATGGAGGTCATTTAAAGGTGAAATTTTGAGGGTACAAGATCTTTATGTTCCTGTTAGGTTGAAAGGAAAGGTTAAAAGCTTGAGAGAGCCATGGTTTTCAAGGGATATTTGAAACTTGGTTTGGAAAAAGAAAGATATCTACAATAAATATAGGCAGCATGGAGTAAATGAGGTGCTTGAGGAATATGAAGAATGTAAAAAGAATCTTAAGAAAGAAATTAGAAAAGCTAAAAGATACGAGGTTGCTTTGGCAAGTAAGGTGAAAATAAATCCAACTGGTTTCTACAGTTATATTAATAGCAAAAGGATAGTGAGGGATAAAATTGGTCCCTTAGAGAATCAGAGTGGAGAGCGATGTATGGAGCCAAAAGAGATGGGGGAGTTTTTGAACAATTTCTTTTCTTTGGTATTCACTAAGGAGAAGGATATTGAATTATGTAAGGTAAGGGAAACATGCGGTGTATGGGGTGTCAGGGAGGGGTAGCATCTCTGGTGGGGGAACATGTCGCATCCTTTTCAGGGCGGTTAGTCCACCTTTGGTCCCCGCCTGGCACTCAGCTCTCACCTGTGGCTCCCCGTAGCTGTTTGCATGCGACAGCGGCCACACCCCGGGCAACGGCTTCGACAAGCCGGCTAAACCAGGTGAGGGTAGCCGACAGGTCTCAAACCCTCGGTGTGATAGGGAGTTGTCTATCCCTACATGTGAAGACAGACTCCGGCGGACTGAGCGGAAGGGACCTATGGAAGGTCCAATGGTCAAGGCGGCGGTCTCTGCAAGTGTCGTGGAATGTGTAGAGCGGGACAAGACACAGAAGACGTCCTGGTCATCCACTGCACCTGGTCCCATCTCCAGCCGTCTACACTCTGTCTTGCCACTGGATCCAGATAGGAATTGGGAAAAGAGAGTGAGGCTGACGCTGCGCAAGTCTCCCTCACTTAAATCCAAATCACGCACTAGTCTCGACACCATCATAATGGTGTCGAGGTCCTCATCAATGTCAACGATGGACGAACAACAAGGGAAACAAGTAGGGACGTTATGGAAACTATGAAACTTTATACTTTATAGTCGCCAAACAATTGGTACTAGAACGTACAATCATCACAGTGATATTTGATTCTGGGCTTCACACTCCCTGGATTACAAATCTTAAATATTAAGAATATTAAAAATAGTTAAAATTAGTAAATATTAAAAATATAGGCTGGGTGGGTCGTGCCCTTGATTATCCTGGCAGCACTGCTCCGACAGCGTGCGGTGTAAAGTGAGTCCAAGGACGGAAGATTGGTTGGTGTGATGTGCTGCGCCGTGTTCACGATCTTCTGCAGCTTCTTTCGGTCTTAGACAGGACAACTTCCATACCAGGTTGTGATGCACCATAGAAGAATGCTTTCTACGGTACATCTGTAAAAATCAGTGAGGGTTTTAGGGGACAGGCCAAATGTCTTTAGTTTTTTCAGGAAGTAAAGGCGCTAGTGGGCCTTCTTGGCAGTGAACTCTGCTTGGTTGGACCAAGTCAGGTCATTTGTGATATTGACCCCCAGGAACTTAAAGCTTTTGACCTGTTCCACTTGCGCACCACCGATGTAAATTGGGTCGTGCAGTCCGCTACTCCTTCTGAAGTCAACAACCAATTCCTTCATCTTGCTGACGTTGAGGGATATGTTATTGTCTTCGCACCATGCCACCAGGTTCTTAATTTCCTCTCTGTACTCAAACTCATCATTACCCAAGATACCGCCTACAATTGTTGTGTGATCAGCAAACTTATATATTGAGTTCGATGGAAACTTGGCTACACTATCATGGGTGTACAGTGAGTACAACAGGGGGCTGAGTACACAGCCTTGTAGGCACCGGTGCTCAGAGTGATTGTAGAGGGCAGCTTGTCCCCTATTTTTACAGCCTGGGTTCTGTCTGATGAAGTTGAAGATCCAGCTGTAGATCTGAGTGCTAAAGCCCAGGTTCCAGAGCTTAGGAATCAGTTTATATGGAATGATGGTATTAAAGGCAGAGCTGTAGTCAATGAAAAGGAGCCTTACGTATGCGTCTTTATTCTCCAGGTGTTCTGAGGAATGTAGGGCCAGGGAGATAGCATCTGCCGTTGAACTGTTGCTCCGATAGGGGAATTGCAAAGCGTCGAGGTTGACCGGTAGGCTGTGGTTGATGTGTGCCATAACCAATCTCTCAAAGCACTTCATAGCAATTGATGTCAGAGCCACGGGTTGATAGTCATTCAGGCATGCCACCTTGCTCTTCTTCGGCACTGGAATTATCATTGCCTTCTTAAAACACGAGGGGATCTTAGAATGAAGCAAGGAGCAGTTGAAGATGTCAGCAAACACTCCAGCTAGCTCGCTTGCACAGGCCCAAAGAACCCGCCCAGGGACACCATCTGGGCCCGTCGCCTTCCTTGGATTTATCTTCAGGAAGCCCCTTCGAACGTCCTCCTCGGTGATGTATCTCGTTGCCACCAGGTCCGGTTCAACCGGAGGGAGCGGGACGTTCCTCTTCTGTTCGAATCTTGCGTAGAATACGTTAAGTTCATCAGGAAGAGAAGCGCCACAGTTACTGATATTCCAAGCCTTTTCTTTGTGCCCAGTGATCTCATTTAGACCCTGCCATAGTCTACGGGCATCCCTTTGATTAGCCTGGGCTTCCAACTTGGGTCGATATTGCCTCTTGGTGCCCTTAATGGCTTTCCAGAGTTCACGCCTGGATTCTGTGTAGCGACTGGTATCCCCGGATCTAAAAGCCACAGCTCTAGCCTTCAAAAGGGACTTGATCTCATAATTCATCCAAGGTTTCCGGTTAGGGAATACCCAGATCGTCTTGCTAGACATACAGTCCACCATGCATTTCCAAATAAAGTCCGTGACAGCTGAGGCATACGCATCGAGGTTAGCTCCGAGTCCTTGAATACTTACCAGTCCACGGATTCAAAGCAGTCACAGAGGACCTCATTCATTTCCTCCGTCCAACACGACACTACTTTTGACACAGTGACCTCCTGCTTCAGTTTCTGTTTGTAAGCCGGGAGAGGAGTACGGCCTGATGATTGAAGAGGAAGCACTGGAGCTTTTAAGGAATATAAAAGTGGACAAGTCTCCTGTGTCATAAGGAGGTGGCTGGGAACGGACCCAAGTGCAAAAAAACAGACACTGAAATACTAGGGGCAGGACTAGGATACAGGGCGATGGCAAGGACACGGACAGGAAAACCAGGAACCTGGAACAGGACTGGACAAAAGAGCTAGGAGCCCGGGCTTGGCCTCCGAGCCAGAGCTGGGTCTTGACTCTGGCTCGGACCCCAGAACTAGGCAAGGACGAGGCTTGGCAGGCAGGCAGGACGAGGCTGGAGTCGTCAGGCTAGAGGCTACAGTCTTCAGGCCTGGGGCTCAGCAGCAGGCCAGAGTCTTCAGGCCTGGGGCTCAGCAGCAGGCCAGAGTCTTGAGACTTGTGACTTGAGGCAAGGCTGGAGGCTTGATGCTTGAGACTTAAGTCTTGAGGTGAGGCGAGGCTGGAGGCAGGAGACTTGAGGCGAGGCGAGGCATGCTCCTCCTGGGCAGGGCACAGTTTACTTGGGCAGGGCACGGTACTCCTGGGCAGGGCACGGATCACCACCCGACAGAGGCATGGGACAGGAAGGGACAGAACCAACCCCAGGTATCGGCAAGACGGCCTGGCTTACCTGGGCGGAGGCAAGGGACAGGAAGGGAGCTAGGTACAGTGTGGCTCCAGGACAAGACCGCAGGCGAGACGAGGCGACAGTTACCAGCAAGATAAGGCATGGCTTCTGGCAAAGCAAGGCGAGACGAGATGAGAACTTCAGGTGAGGCGAGAGTTACCGGCAAGACAAGGCAGGGCTTCAGGCGAGGAAACAGAAGGCAGAGGAAGGGATACAAAGAGTAAGGACAAGAACAATCCAGCAGCCACACCCTGGTCTCTGGAGGTATTTATGCAGCCAGCCCCAACGAGCATCAGCTGCCTCAATTAGCTCAACGAGAACAGAGACAGGGTAGATAGGAAAACCTGGAGCAATGGTCGATGGACCGGACTGTGAACCGGAATACTGACTTCACGGACCGGACCATGACATCCGGGTCCTGACAGGATATTCCCTAGGACCTTGAGGGAAGTTAGTGTCGTAATAGCAGGGCTCTGACAGAAATATTTCAAATGTCATTAGAAACGGGGATGGTGCCATAGGATTGTCATATTGCTCATGTTGTTCCATTGTTTAAAAAGGGTTCTAAGAGTAAACCTAGCAATTATCGGCGTGTATGTTTGACGTCAGTGATGGCTAAATTAATGGAAAGTATTCTTAGAGAAGGTATATATAGTTATCTGGATGGACAGTGTCTGATTAGGAACAGTCAACATGGATTTGTGCGTGGAAGGTCATGTTTGACAAATTTTACTGAAATTTTTGAAGAGGTTACTGGGAAAGTTGACGAGGGTAAAGCAGTGGATGTTGTATATATGGACTTCAGTAAGGCCTTTGACAAGGTTCCACATGGAATGTTAGTTAGGAAAGTTCAATCATTAGGTATGAATATTGAAGTAGTAAAATGGATTCAACAGTGGCTGGATGGGACATGCCAGAGAGTAGTGGTGGATAACTGTTTGTCAGGTTGGAGGCCGGTAACTAGTGGTGTGCCTCAGAGATCTGCACTGGGTCCAATGTTGTTTGTCATAGACATTAATGATCTGGATGATGGGGTGGTACATTGGATTGGTAAGTATGCAGATGATACTAAGATAGGTGCCATTGTGGATAATGAAGTAGGTTTTCAAAGCTTGCAGAGAGTTACCGGCAAGATAAGGCATGGAGAGATTTAGGCCAGTTAGAAGAGTGGGCTGAAAGATGGCAGATGGAGTTTAATGCTGATAAGTGTGAGGTGGTACGTTTTGGTAGGACTAATCAAAGTAGAACATACATGGTAAGTGGTAGGGCATTGAGGAATGCAGTAGAACAGAGGGATCTAGGAATAATGGTGCATAGTTCCCTGAAGGTGGAATCTCATGTGGATAGGGTGGTGAAGAAAACTTTTGCTATGCTGGCCTTTATAAATCAGGGCATTGAGTATAGGAGTTGGGATGTAATGTTAAAATTATACAAGGCATTGGTAAGGCCAAGTTTGGAGTATTGTGTACTGTTCTGGTCACCGAATTATAGGAAAGATGTCATCAAAATAGAGTGAGTACAGAGAAGATTTACTAGAACGTTACCTGGGTTTCAGCACCTAAGTTAGAGAGAAAAGTTAAACAATTTAGGTCTTTATTCTTTGGAGTGTAGAAGGTTGGGGGGGGGGGCGAGGGGCTTGACAGAGGTATTTAAAATTATGAGGGGGATAGATAGAGTTGACGTGGATAGGCTTTTTCTATTGAGAGTAGGGGAGATTCAAAGAAGAGGACATGAGTTGAGAGTTAGAAGGCCAAAATTTAGGGGTAACACGAGGGGGAACTTCTTTACTCAGAAGGTGGTAGCTGTGTGGAACGAGCTTCCAGTAGAAGTGGTAGACACAGGTTAGATATTGTCATTTAAAGTGAAGTTGGATAGGTATATGGACAGGAAAGGAATGGAGGGTTATGGGCTGAGTGCAGGTCGGTGAGACTAGGTGAGAGTAAGCAGTCGGCATGGACTAGAAGGGCCGAGATGGTCTCTTTCTGTGCTGCAATTGTTATATGGTTATATGGTTATATTAGTGGAGTCCCTTATGGTAAACACTACAATCGTGATGTCGGAGTCCACAAGTACATGTATGAAGCACTGATGAGACTCGCATGGGCAGAGTACACACCGTGGGTTGAGGACAACGTTCCAGAGAGGAGTGGGATGATCAAACCATTCTTAGACCATGTGAACGACATGGCCAGTGACTTGAACCAACAGAAGTTGAACAATCTGCTGCAAAGTCCACTCTTAGCTGTGCCGATAACCCTGTGGTTGGACTTTCTGGAACACCTCCGTCACAACAATGGAGAGCTATCCACATTCTGGATGTCATACATTGACATGGTAGAGAACGGAGTATTTGGGCTTCTGCGTGTCTCTCGTGAGGGGGACTGGGTGTTGCACCTCCATGCTGTAAGAACCATGATCCCATGGTGATTTGCCTATGATAAGATGAATCATGCCAGGTACCTGTCTCCTTACTTTGCTCAGATGATGAATCTCCCACAGAAGAATCCTTCTGTATATGAGGCCTTCAAGACAGGCCAATTCTCAGTGCAGCTGCCAAGTAACAACCCCTTTGGGCAGATCCCTGTGGACCAGGCTATTGAATCCACAGTGAACAAAGACATACAAACTCCTGGAGGCACATCACGGTTCAGCCTGAATGCTGGCGCTATCAAGCGTTACTACATAACAGCTGAGTACCACAGTGCATTCCTGGGACAGTTAAGGGAGATGGTGCAAGGCAACAAATCAGAGCTTTGTCATGCGGAGCTACAGCGGCCAAGAATCCAGAAAGATGAGGAAGCAGTTTCAGCAGTGATTATCCTCATACGTGAATGGGTCAACCCACTTGCAGAGAAGCGGGACCTCATTAGCATCTCTACGGCAAAGGCAGCCCCCAAGACATTACCTCTGACCTGATGAAAGCATATGAGATTGGTGAGCAATGCTATGCAACCTTCAAGGATGAGAGACTGGAGGAAGACCCACCAGCAAAGAAATTCCATGACCCACTGAAAACCAACAAGCTGAAAACATTCAGTGATATGTGTAAGAAGAGAGAATTGAAATCAAATGGGAGGACGATCATCTTGAAAGCAGACAGGTCTGTGTTTGGACACATCATAGTGATGGCACAAGGGCCCAGTCTACGTATGGAGGATATCCTTTCTTATCCCCTTGGTCCATTGCCCTGGGCCCTGTCCACACCAGAAGGATTGCTGAGAAAGACAAATAAAGCTACTTTATCTAAAATCTTACAGAAAAAAAAATGTAGCAGTAGCAGAGCAACTCCCAGGAAACTCTGCTACAGTGGTTGATGGAATGAACTTGGTCCAAAGTGTGAAAGATGATCAAGCTACTTTCAGAAATGTTGCCACAACAATTCTGGTTATGGCTCTGAGGGAAGGCCGTCAGAGTAGCAGAATAGATGTTGTGTTCGACACATGAAAAGAGAACTCTATTAAGGATAGTGAAAGATCTCTAAGGGGTGAAGAGACTGGTCATGAGTTGCAAGGTATCACAGGCACACAGAAGGTGAGGCAGTGGAGGAGCTTCCTGAACAAAGTCAGTAAGAAAAATAGTCTCATTAACTTCATAGTCCATGAATGGAGGAAGGGGGAGTACACAGCAAAGCTACAGGAGAAGATTCTGTATGAATCACGTAAAGCTACCACTGGTGCAATGCTATCAGATATTTTAAAACTCTAGAGATATATACCTTGCCAAAAATCACAATGAGCATTATTCCCCTCAGATGGTACCAACCAACCCTACTGGCTCACTACTTCTAAGCAGTTTAAAACTACGCCCCCTCGTGTTAGCCATTTCAGTACTGGGAAAAAGCCTCTGGATATTCACACGACCAATGCTTCTCAACATCTTATACACCTGTATGAATTTCCTGCATGATTTTCCTCAGGCTGAATAAGACGATGAGCTCACTGTGGTTTTGACGCTGTCCAGGGCTCTGGACTAAGATGGTTAAACTCCTTCCTTCCCTGCTCTTTTCAATGTTTTGTGCCATTTTCACTAATTTCAATGGACTGTATCTCAGATAGATGAATTGTTGCAATGCGCCTCTAAAATCTGACAGCAGACTAGCGAGTGAATCTTCGATGGAGCAGAGTCAGAAACCGGAGTTGCCAGCCTGAGTCGGGGCTTTGAGGCTCCAGAAAGAGATGGGGTCCAGAGATTACGAGGAGGATGGGTAATCAGAACAGCAGAATATGGCTACAAATGAAAGATCAGAAACATTTGGAAACTGATTTCCAAAAAAATGTGGTTCATTTGTGCAGAATACTGGAGGAAATCAGCAGATCAGGCAGAAAATGTGGAGAGGAATAAATAGACAATGTTTAGGCCGAGCCCCTTCAGAATGCCTAGACTGTGTACTCCTCTGCTTCGTTGCTGGCTGAACTGCAGAGTTCCTCCAGCATTTTGTGTGTGTGCATCCTTGTATTTCAAACAACTGCAGAATCTCTTGTGTTTTATATCTGCATTTGTGACAGGATTGTACTTTGACATTAGCTGCACTAAATGCCTGTTGATATTGCGTATATTGTTTATGAGAGCGACTGTCTGCGATAAAAGAGAACTTTTCAATGGCTCCGTGATAACCCAGAAGGCACCGCGTTCAAAATTTCGCCATCGCAGAAGCACCGATCAAATGCGCAGGCGTCAAGGTTATGACGTCTCCAAATATCACGCGTGCGCACACTACACAAAAGGCTTCTCGAAATTGGTGCAGGTAAGGCATTCTCCGGACAGACATTTTGAACACCGACTTAGGGACACGGGACAATTGCTGTGAGCTCCGGACACCGTGACCCGCAATCCCGGGACAGTCCTGCTCTCTTCCCTCTCTCTCAGCCCCACGATCCGTGCACGGGCCCCGGGGAGCTTCCGGCTGATGAGGGAATGGGAACCGATGGATCTCTCAGACAGAGCTGAGCTCCAGCTGTCTAAATGCAAGGATTGGGAACTCGGAGAAAGGGAACAAAATCTTTTACATCAGCTGTTGAGAAAATCACATTTGTTCTACCTCCAGTCAAAACAAGAGAAAATCTGCAGATGCTGGAAATCCAAGCAACGCACACAAAATGCCGGAGGAACTCAGCATTAGTACTCTTTTCCATAGATGCTGCCTGGCCTGCTGAGTTCCTCCAGCATTTTGTGTGTGATGCTTGTTCCACCTCCTCTTGTTCTGGACATTTCTACCCGTGAGAACATGTTTTGACCCATTTTCTCTGGGTACATAATGATACCTTTGCCCTAGCTTTCACGTCACAAATGTACCAGACTCCAGTGAGACAGACTCCGCCCTACCCACCATATTCATTGGCATTGCCATTGCCATCAATGAGTTCACCACCGTCAGTCACCTGGGGGAGGGTTCAGAAGAAATATTTACATACAATACAGAAACTGGTGTGTATTGTGGTGGTGCAAAAGTTGCTGGAGAATTTGCAAGTGGGAAGAAGGGGAGTGATATTTGGAAATCTGACTTTTTAAAGCATCATTTAGCAAGAAAATCACATATAGGCGGTGTGCAAAAGCTCTGGCAAGAAAATCCTTCATTACCCGCTACAGACCTGCTACATAGGTTGTGTGAGACTGCAGATGAACTCGATCGAACCCAGAGGAGATCAAAGTTCTTATTGTCAGTGATTTGCTAGCTGTTAAAATGAATACTTATCTACATAAAATTCAGTTTGCACATGTTGTCACTGGGTAAAAGTTGAACAGTACAAGATTTTTTGCCCATACTGGTCATTACAAATTAGAAGGGATATTGGTTGGAAGGCGGGGAGACCTCCACTGTCCCTGACGCCCTCACCTACAAGATGTGCATCCAGCTGTAGCTTGTAAGCCTGCACTTTAAGGAGTTGGAGCTGGAAATAGATGAATTCCGCATTATCCAAGAGTCGGAGGGGGTGGTAGATATGACAGGAAGAGAGGTGAGTTACACCCAAGGTGCAGGACACAGGAGACTGGGTGAAAGTCAGGAAGGGGAATTAGGTTAAATAGCCATCACAGAGTACTCTTGTGGCCATTCCACACAGCAACAGGTAGATAACGTGGGAAACTGTAGCGGGGGGGGGGATTACCTGGCAGAGGAAAGTCAAAGGGGTGATAGGGGATTCGTTAGTTAGGGGAACAGAACTAAAAGGGAACTAATATCCTAGTGGTAAGGCTTGCTAGTGCTAGTGGGGAGGAGGTTAAACTAAAGTTGCAGGGAGGATTGGAGCCCGAATGACAGAACAGAGAGTGGAGAGGTTGAATTGACTTTATTACTTATTTCCTTCATATACATGAGGAATAGAAACCTTTATGTTACGTCTCCATCCAAATGTGCAATGTGAAACTTATAATAATTTATAATAAATAGTATGTACAACTGGACAGTCGGTATAAATAGAAGTACAATTGTATCAGTATGAATTAATCAATCAGATGGCCTGGTGGAAGAAGCTGTCCCTGAGCCTGTTGGTCCTGGCTTTTAAGCTGTGGTACCATTACCCGGATGGTAGCAGCTGGAGTTGATTGCGGTTGGGGTGACTCGGGTCGCCAATGATCCTTCAGGCCCTTTTTACACTCCTGTCTTTGTAAATGTTCTGAATAGTGGGAAGTTCACATCTACAGATGCTGGGCTGTCCGCACCACTCTCTGCAGGTTCCTGCAATTAAGGGAAGTACAGTTCCCATACCAGGCAGTGATGCAGCCAGTCAGGATGCTCTCAATTGTGCCCTTGTAGAAAGCTGTTAGTACTTGTGGCCCCATACCAAACTTCCTCAACTGCCTGAGGTGAAAGAGGTGCTGTTGTGCTTTTTTCACCACACAGCCAGTATGTACAGACCAGGTGAGCTCGTCGGTGATGTGTATGCCAAGGAACCTAAAGCTATTCACCCTCTCAACCCCAAATCCTGGGCCAGTCTGTCTCCATTTCTCCTGTAGTCTACAGCTAGCTCCTTTGTTTTAGTGACATTAAGGGTAAGGTTGTTTTCTTGACACCACTCAGATTTTGTTCAGACCTCAGGGCATGAAATTATGATATTGTAGCCATTACCTGGACTTGCTTGCACCCAACAGTCTGAGGGATTTCACGGAACAAATTCATAAAGAGATTGCAGACTATGCCAAGAAACAAAGGTTGATTCAGTAAGTTATTTTAACTTTCCATATATTGACTGGGACTCCCATACTGTAAAAGGATGAGATGGGGTAGAGTTTGTCAAATGTGCCCTTAATCAGTACGTAAAACATAGATCATAGAATAGTACAGCACAGTACAGGCCCTTCGGCCCACAATGTTGTGCCAACCCTCAAACCCTGCCTCCCATATAAGCCCCCACCTTAAATTCCTCCATATACCTGTCTAGTAGTCTCTTAAACTTCTCTAGTGTATCTGCCTCCACCACTGACTCAGGCAGTGTATTCCACGCACCAATCACTCTCTGAGTAAAAAACCTTCCTCTAATATCCCCCTTGAACTTCCCACCGCTTACCTTAAAGTCATGTCCCCTTGTATTGAGCAGTGGTGCCCTGGGGAAGAGGCGCTGGCTATCCACTCTATCTATTCCTCTTATTATCTTGTACACCTCTATCATGTCTCCTCTCATCCTTGTTCTCTCCAACGAGTAAAGCCCTAGCTCCCTTAATCTCTGATCATAATGCATACTTTCTAAACCAGGCAGCATCCTGGTAAATCTCCTCTGTACTCTTTCCAATGCTTCCACATCGTTCCTATAATGAGACGACCAGAAATGGACACAGTACTCCAAGTGTGGCCTAACCAGAGTTTTATAGAACTGCATCATTACATCGCAACTCTTAAACTCTATCCCTCGACTTATGAAAGCTAACACCCTGGAAGCTTTCTTCACTACCCTATCCACCTGTGAGGCAACTTTCAGGGATCTGTGGACATGTACCCCCAGATCCGTCTGCTCCTCCACACTACCAAGTATCCTGCCATTTACTTTGTACTCTGCCTTGGAGTTTGTCCATCCAGAGTGTACCACCTCACACTTCTCCGGGTTGAACTCCATCTGCCACTTCTCAGCCCACTTCTGCATCCTATCAATGTCTCTCTGCAATCTTCGACAATCCTCTACACTATCCACAACACCACCAACCTTTGTGTCGTCTGCAAACTTGCCAACCCACCCTTTTACCCCCACATCCAGGTCGTTAATAAAAATCACGAAAAGTAGAGGTCCTAGAACAGATCCTTGTGGGACACCACTAGTCACAATCCTCCAATCTGAATGTACTCCCTCTACCACCACCCTCTGCCTTCTGCAGGCAAGCCAATTCTGAATCCACCTGGGCAAACTTCCGTGGATCCCCCTGCCTTCTAGCTTTCTGACTAAGCCTACTGTGTGGAACCTTGTCAAATTTCCGATGTAGAAGTGTGCAATAAGCTATTAGGAAGTGATTCAAGGCTAGTGACAGAAATTAGTGTACGAGAACACTTTGTATCCGGTGATCATAATGCCATGAGATTCCAAGTAAATACAGAAAGACAGAGGTCTGGACCTCTCTTGAGATTCTGAATTGGAGAGGGGTCTATTTTTATGGTAGTTGCAAGGATTTGACAAGTGTGGATTGGGACAGGATGTTTTTTAGCAAAGGAGTACTGTACTTGGTAAGTGGGAGTTCTTCGGAAGTGAAATTTTCAGGGTGCAGAGTGTTCCAAAATGAAAGTTGAATGGTAACTGGTGCAGGGTACCTTGGTTTTCAAGAGATATTGAGACCCCGGATATTTTGTTCCTCTAAATGCCTCAGACTGTTGGGTGCTGCCAAGACTCATTAATGACTGCAGTATCATAATTTCACATCCTGAGCTCATCTGACTTTTTTTTCTGTTGGTTTCTAAAGGCTTCCCAATACTTCTTGCTCATTTGTTTGTCCTCTCTTTGGCTTTTATGTTGGCTTTGGCTTCTCATTTCAGCCCTGTTTGTGTCCTCCTGCCTTTCGAATGTTTCTACTTCTTTGGGATGTATCTATCACTCAGCTTCCTAATTGCTCCCAGAAACTCCAGCCATTGCTGCTCCATTTTCACTCCTACCAGTTTTCCCTTCCAAACAAGTTTGGCCAGCTTCTCTGTGATAGAAACATGGAGAAGTTCAGGACAGAAACAGGCTATCTGGCCCGCCAAGTCAATGCCAAAAAAACCATTTAAACTGTCTAATGCCGGGGTCTCAACCTCTTTTGCACCGCTGACCGGTTTAATATTGACAATATTCTTGCGGCCCGGCCAACCCGGGGGGATGGAGGGTGTAGGGTTGCCAACTTTCTCACTGTGTTTACCCCGAGAAAGACTACCATGACCATGAAGCCTTGCGTGGGCACCTGTGTGCGCATACATGCTGTGCACAGGTGTGTACGTGCTGATTTTTTTCTACAAATCGGTTTTGGCGATTCTGTTCAGTGAGATTACACTGTACATACATTATTTCTACTTTATATAGGCTATGTATTTATCATATCATTCTTGGTTTTACTATATGTTAGTGTTATTTTAGGTTTTATGTGTTATTTGGTATGATTTGGTAGGTTATTTTTTGGGTCTGGAAACGCTCAAAAATTTTTCCCATATAAATTAATGATAATTGCTTCTTCGCTTTACGCCATTTTGGCACGAAAGGTTTCATAGGAACGCTGTACCTTAGCGGGGGAAATACGGGACAAGGGCGGTCTCGTGTGGGACAAACCAATTTAGCCCAATGTATGGGATGTCCCGGCTAATACAGGACTAGTGGGGGGGGAGGTGTTAATCACGACTGGAATATAGGTGATAAGTCAACTATAAGTCACTTATAAGTGGCTAGTACACTCAATTTCATTACTAAAAGGGATTATTTATTGAATTTAATATTAAACACACAGTGCATATTTTCCTCGCATGAATACAGTGATAAGTCACTTATAAGTCAATAGCATCATAACATTTTAAGTAATGTTTGGATATTAAACACACAAGGCATGTTTTCCTCGTATGAACATATAAAATCATTACAACACACCAATATCACTGAATCAGTGGGAGCCCTGGGCTTGTTTTTTTCTGCAACAGGAGGGTCCTATCATGGGGTGATTGGAGACAGTGATACTCGAACGGGGTTCTTTACGTCTAGCCTGTTCCGCGATTTAGTTTTCATTGCATTCATTGCAGAGATATGTTGGAAATGGAAGCAACGTTTTCAGTGCTTTTGTGGCTATCTCAGGATATTCAGCCTTGACTTTGATCCGGAATGCCGGCAGAGATGTTATGTCAAACATACTTTTCAGCCCACCGCCATTTGCAAGCTCGAGGAGTTGATCTTCTTCCCGCACTGACATGGATGACACGTGCGTAATGACCTTGTGTGCGTTCAAGTTCAACAGTGGACGTGACAGGGAATGAGGAAAGGTGCAGCTGACTCATATCACCAAATCATATCGTTTCCTTGTGGCCCGGTAGCATATGCTTTGCGGCCCGGTGGTTGGGGACCTCTGGCCTAATGCAATGACCTGCACTGGGACCGTCGCCCTCCATACCCCTACCATCCAGGCTCCCAATCAAACTTCTTTTAAATGGTGAAACCGAGCTCATATTCACCACTTGTGCTGGCATCTCATTCCACACTCTCACGGCCATTTCAGTGAAGAGTTTTTCTACATGCTTCCCTTAAATTTACACCTTCCTCACTTAACCCATGACATCCAGTTGTAGACCAACTTGACATTGGTTTAAAAATCCTGCTTCCTTTTACTTTATCTATACTTTCATAACAAATCTATACCTTCTAACAAATCCTCAAAGCAATGTATAATTTCCCGGTTTATGTTTAGAGCCTTTTAAAAAAAGTGAAAGATCATTGGCTATTTTCCAATCCTCTGGTACCTCCCCCGACACTAAGGATGATTTAATTATCTCTGCTAGGGCCCTGACAATTTCTGCACTTGCATCCCATAGGGTCCGAGGAAGCACCTTGTTATGCTTGGAGATTTATCCACCCTAATCTGCTTCAGGATAGCAAACATCTCCTCTTCTTTAATCTGTGCAGTGTCCACGATTTTAATGCCGCTTTTTCACACTCCCATAGACCTTGTGTCCATCTCACGATGAAAAAATTATTTAACATCTTCCCCATCTGCTGTGGTTCTGCACATGGATTGCCATTCCGGTCTTCCAGAGGACCAACTTTGTACCTTACAATCCTTTTGCTCTTAATCTATCTCTAGAATCCCTTTGGAATATCGTTCATCTTTTCTGTGAGGGCAATCTCATGCCTTCTTTTAGCCATCCTGATTTATTTCTTATGTGTTCTCTTGCATTTCTTATACTCCATAAGAACCTGCCTGCCTATCCCTGTTATGCAATTCGGTTTTGTGTTTCACTGGGGTCTCAATATCTCTTGCAAACCAAGAATTCCTGCAGTTTTTATCTTTACCTTTTATTCTGACAAGCACATACCCACTTTGTACTTCCAAAATTTCGCTTTGAAGGCCTCCCACTTACCAAGCACACCTTTGGCATAAAGAGCCTGTCCCAGTCCACAGTTGCCAGATCCTAGTGTCAGAATTCCAGGTGTTGATCCATGCCCTGAACACATCCACCCTTCCTACTCTGCTCCTTGCATTGAAATATACAGGGCTCAGCATATTCACTGCACCATGCTCAATGGTTTTCATTCCTGACTTTAGAACCATAGAACATTACAGCACAGAAACAGGCCTTTTGGCCCTTCTTGGCTGTGCGGAACCATTTTTCTGCCTAGTCCCACTGACCTGCACCTGGACCATATCCCTCCATACACCTCTTATCCAGGTACCTGGCCAAGTTTTTCTTAAATGTTAAAAGTGAACCCACATTTACCACTTCAACTGGCAGATCATTCCACACTCCCACCACTCACTGTGTGAAGAAGCCCCCCCCCCACAATGTTCCCTTTGAACTTCTCCCCCCTCACCCTTAACCCATGTCCTCTGGTTTTTTTCTCCCTTTGCCTCAGTGGAAAAAGGCTGCTTGCATTCACTCTATCTATACCCATCATAATTTTATATATCTCTATCAAATCTCCCCTCATTCTTCTACGCTCCAGGGAATAAAGTCCTAACCTAGTCAACCTTTCTCTGTAACTGAGTTTCTCAAGTCCCGGCAACATTCTTGTAAACCTTCTCTGCACTCTTTCAATCTTATTAATATCCTTCCTGTAATTTGGTGACCAAAACTGCACACAATACTCCAAATTCAGCTTCACCAATGCCTTATACAACTTCACCATAACATTCCAACTCTTATACTCAATACTTTGATTTATAAAGCCAATGTACCAAAAGCTCTCTTTACGACCCTATCTACCTGTGATGCCACTTTTAGGGAATTTTGTATCTGTATTCCCAGATCCCTCTGTTCCACTGCACTCCTCAGTGCCTTACCATTAACCTTGTATGTTCTACCTTGGTTTGTCCTTCCAAAGTGCAATACCTCACACTTGTCTGTAGTAAACACCATTTGCCATTTTTCAGCCCATTTTTCCAGCTGGTCCAAATCCCTCTGCAAGCTTTAAAAACCTTCCTCACTGTCCACTACACCTCCAATCTTTGTATCATCAGCAAATTTGCTGATCCAATTTACCACATTATCATCCAGATCATTGATATAGATGACAAATAACAATGGACCCAGCACTGATCCCTGAGGCACACCACTAGTCACAGGCCTCCACTCGGAGAAGCAATTCTCTACTACCACTCTTTGGCTTCTTCCATTGAGCCAATGTCTAATCCAATTTACCACCTCTCCATGTATACCTAGCGACTGAATTTTCCTAACTAACCTCCCATGCGGGACCTTGTCAAAGGCCTTACTGAAGTCCATGTAGACAACATCCACTGTCTTCCTGGTAACCTCCTCGAAAAACTCTAATAGATTTGTTAAACATGACCTACCACGCACAAAGCCATGCTGACTCTCCCTAATCAGTCCCTGTTTATCCAAATACTTGTAAATCCTATTTCTTAGTACTCCTTCCAATAATTTATCTACTACCGATGTGAAACTTACCAGCCTATAATTTCCTGGATTACTTTTAAAGCCTTTTTTAAACCTCGGAACAATGTGAGCTATCCTCGAACCCTCCGGCACCTCCCTGTAGATATCGACATTTTAAATATATCTGCCATGGCCGCTGCGATTTCAACACTAGTCTCCTTCAAGGTCCGAGGGAATATCCTGTCAGGTCCTGGGGATTTATCCACTTTAATTTGCCTCAAGATAGCAAGCACCTCCTCCTTTTCAATGTATATAGATTCCATGACCTCACTACTTGTTTGCCTTATTTCCATTGACTCCATGCCAGTTTCCTTAGTAAATACAGATGCAAAAAACCTATTTATGATCTCCCCCATTTCTTTTGGTTCCATTAATAGGCGATTGCTCTGATCTTCAAGAGGACTAATTTTATCCCTTACTATCCTTTTGGTCTTAATATAGCTGTAGAAGCTCTTTGGATTATCCTTCACCTTGACTGCCAAGGCAACCTCATGTCTTCTTTTAGCCCTCCTGATTTCTTCCTTAAGTATTATTTTGCACTTTTTATACTCCTCAAGCACCTTATTTACTCCCTGTTTCCCATACATGTTGTACATCTCTCTCTTCTTTATCAGAGTTCCAATATCCCTTGGGAACCAAGGTTCCTTATTCTTATTCACTTTGCCTTTAATCCTGACAGGAACATACAAGCTCTGCACTCTCAAAATTTCTCCTTTGAAGGCTTCCCACTTACCGATCACATCCTTGCCAGAAAACAACCTGTCCCAATCCACGCTTTTTAGATCCTTTCTCATATCTTCAAATTTAGCCCTTTTCCAGTTTAGAATCTCAACCCAAGGATCAGATCTATCTTTATCCATGATCAAGTTGAAACTAATGGTGTTATGATCACTGGAACCAAAGTGTTCCCCTACACACACTTCCGTCACCTGTTCGAACTCATTTCCTAATAGGAGATCTAGTATTGCATCGTGTCTAGTTGGTACCTCTATATATTGATTTAGAAAACTTTCTTGAACACATTTTACAAACTCTAACCTGTCTAGACCTTTAACACTATGGGAGTCCCAATCAATATGTGGAAAATTAAAATCCTCTACGATCACAACTTTATGTTTCCTGCAGTTGTCTGCTATCTCTCTGCAGATTTGCTTCTCCAATTCTCGCTGACTATTAGGTAGTCTGAGGACTGAACAACATCTGACTAACCCCTCCACTATCTGTTCTGTTATTCAGGCTCCCATTCTCCCTGCAACTTTAGTTTAACCCCCCCCCCCCCACCTCCCACCACGCAGCTCAATCACCCATTTGGCTTTCGTCTCCCAGATCAATAAAAAGGAGGTACATACCAGGTACAGGCAGATAGGAAGAAATGGGGTACTTATGAAGTACAGGAAATTCAAGTGAACACTTATGAAAGAAATAAAAGAAGGCATGAGGTTGCCCCAGCAGACAAGGTGAAGGAGAATCCTCAGGGCTTCTGCAGATATGTTAAGAGCGAAAAGATTGCAAGGGAAAATAATTAATCCTCTGGAAGATCAGAATGGTAATCCACATGAGGAGACGAAATAGATGGGGGTGATTTTTTTTTTGCATCTGTATTTACTCAAGAGATGGACACAGAGTCTATCGAAGTGAGGCAAAGCAGCATCAAGTTCATGGACCCTGTTCAGATTACAGAGGTGGAGGTGTTTGCTGCCTTAAGACAAATTACCATGGATAAATCCCCAGGGCCTGACAAGTTGTTCCCTAGGACCCTGCGGAAGACAAGTGCAGAAATTGTCAGGGCACAAGCACAGATATTTAAATCATCCTCAGTGACCGGTGAGGTACTGGAGGATTGGAGGACAGCCAATGTTGGTCCACTGTTCAAGAAAGGCTCTAAAAATAAACGAGAAAATTTTACGTTGGTGAGCTTGACATCAGTAGGGGGAAAGTTATTGGAATGTGTGTGCAGGATCCGGATATATAAATATTTGGATAGATGTGAACTGATTAAGGATAGGCAGCATGGCTTTGTGCATGGTAGGTCATGTCTAGCCAATCTTACAGAGTTTCTCGAGGAAGTTATCAGGAAAATGGATGAAGGCAAGACAGTGGATGTTGTCTACAAGGACTTCAGCAAAGCACTTGACAAAGTCTCATCTGGGAGGTTGGTCAAGAAGGTTCAGTCACTCAGCATTCAAGATGAGATAGTAAATTGGATGAGACACTGTCTTTGGGAGAAGCCAGAGTGTGGTAGCAGATGGTTGCCTCTCTGACTGCAGGCCAGTGACTAGTGGTTGCCACAGGGATCAGTGCTGCATCTGTTGTTGTTTGTCATCTATATCAGTAATCTAGATGATAGGGTGGTGAACTGGATCAGCAAATTTGTGGATGACACCAAAACTGGGGATTTAGCAGACTGCGAGAAGTCTATCATGACTTGCAGTGTGAACTGGACCAGCTGGAAAAATGGCTTGAGAAATGGAAAATGGAATTTAATGCTGACAAGTGTGAGGTGTTGCACTTTGGTAGGACCTACCGGGCTAGGACTTTCACAATGACTGGTGGGGCATGGAGGAGTGTTGTTGAAGAAAGGGACCTGGGAATGCAGGTCTATAATTCACTGAAAGTGGTGTCACAGTTAGATAAGGATGGAAAGAAAGATTTTGGCACATTGGCCTTCATAAACCAAAGTACTGAGTACAGGAGATGAATGTTATGTTGACTTTGTACAAGACATTGGTGAAGCCTAATTTGGAGTATTCTGTGCAGTTTTGGTCACCAACCTAAAGGAAAGATGTAAAAGAGTTGGAAAGAGTTCAGAGAAAATTCACAAGGATGTTGTCAGGTCTGGAAGACTTGGGTTATAAGGAGAGACTGAACAGGTCTGCGCTTTATTCCTTGGAATGTAGAAGATTAAGGGGAAATTTGATAGAGATACAGGTTTCCCCCGCCATCCGAAGGTAGAGCATTCCTATAAAACGGTTCGTAAGCTGGAATGTCGTAAAGCGAAGAAGCAATTACCATTTATTTATATGGGAAAATTTTGTGAGCGTTCGCAGACCCTAAAATAACCTACCAAATCATGCCAAATAACACATAAAAACCTAAAATAACAGTAACACATAGTAAAAGCAGGAATGATATGTTAAATACACAGCCTATATAAAGTAGAAATACTTTTCCACAATCATTGCCTGCACTGTTCTCCGTAGCGAAAATCTCATGCAAGCGCTCACGGCAAAAACACGGCGCAAGCGCTCTCCAGTAACCTTTAAGCTATGAAGCTGCCAAATCATACCAAATAACACATAAAAATACACAGCCTATATAAAGTAGAAATAATGTATGTACAGTGTAGTATCACTTACGGAATCGGGAAGACAGCTTGCCGAGCACACTGATGATGGTGTGTTAGGCTGAGTCGTGGAGTTTGGGTGGTGCAGTGGCACCCACCCTCCGGGCAGCGAACTGATACCGATCCATGAAGCATGCAGGGGTACAGCAGTAGCCGGGAGGCACACAGCACATCTTTAGGAAAAAAGCCGAAATAAACAAGCTAATTAATTAGGTGCTGCCCGGCACGTAAATGTCGGCCCAGATCGGAGGCGATGCAAGCCCGGGGGTTGGGGTGGTGGGACACTGGGGTGTCATCTCATCATCGATCAGGGCAGGCCGGTCATCTTCTTCTATGTCTGCCTGCCTCGATGTCGAAGGTTGAGGTTCGTCATCTGCTGTGGCTGATGTGGAAGGCTTGCTTGACTGCTGAGCCTCGCGCATTTTTCTATCATACAGTTCCTTGTAAGGACTCAAACCGTCTTGCAAATATGCAACCAACGTACCCTTTCAAAACTAAAGTGGTACTTTATCATTACTCATTCGGTTTCGATTGTTATCCTTTCCCCTTCCAATTGCATCAGCTTTTCATCTATCAGTTCTTGGTCATGGGATGCCAAAACCTCTTCAACGTCATGTTCGTCAACTTCCACAAGCCAAACTCACTTTGTCCTTACTTCATTCACCACAATCAAAACGCTAAATTATGTCTAGTTTTACGCTAAGTGTAACACCCTTACAAGCTCTTTTAGGCTTTTCCGATAGCTTAGAACTCATCTTGCTAATGGCTGCTCACAGGCACGTGTTTAAGCAATGCCGGCTAGAATGCTGTTCCGAATCCAGGAGAGAGCGGCTGCTTGGGGTGTGAGTTGATTTTTTTCGCACGCTGACTTTTACGCGCACTGCCTTTTTTCGTAACAGTGAAAACACCTTCTGTTAGTGAAAAAAGGGAACTAATGTAGGTCTTTCTTAACAGTGATGTTTCGTAAAGCGAATGTTGGAAAAGCGGGGGACACCTGTATACCACAATTATGAGGGTTATAAATGGGCTAAATGCGAGCTGGCTTTTACCACTGAGATGGGATGGGACTACAACCATAGGCTATGGCTTAAGGGTGAAAGGTGAAACGTTAAGGGGAACTTCACACAGATGGTCATCTGGGTGTGGAATGAGCAGCCAGCACAAGTGGTGCATGCGAGCTCAGTTTCAACATTTAAGAGGTTCATATACATACCTGGATTGTAGGGGTAGGGGAGTAGAAAGTTTAAATAGTTCAACACAAACTAGATGGGCCAAAGGGCCTGTTTCTGTGTTGTACTTTTCCATGACTCTGTGACAAGAATATTAAGTAATACTGACATTCACTCGAATTCCTTTTAACAGCTGTGCAGACCAACCATACGTTTGAGTAGGAGATATTTACATGGCATTAAAATTGGCACTTTAAATTAACAATACACAAAAAAAAATCCCAGCTGCACGTCAACAAAGGCTATTTGCTTGAGAGTGTTTCAGTTACTGTGGGGCCAGGCACCCATGTAGCTCAGTGGGAACAGAATAATACCACTGGAGAGAGTCAAACTGAGCCAAGTAACAGTTTGGAGATGGAAGAAATGCCCCATTCTTATAGAGACAGGAAGAGCATCAGAGAGTTTGATGGTCATTTCAGATACCAGCACTGTGCCCAGTTACAAGATAATTTCTCTCCCTAACTTGGGTTGAACTGCACTGTAACCGTGTGATGCCAGATCACACCCTGGCAACTAAAGTGATCTCATCTGAAATGTTGTCCTTCACCCATTGATGGATTTTGTAAATCTTTTTACAGGTTAAAAATGACAAGGAATTTATATGGGAATTCCAACAAAACACACCAGTTTTCCTGTCTCTGTCTAGATATTTAAGAAGTGGAGCAAGGGATTCAATCGACCATCCTTCCTGCTCAGACATTGGGAATGGATTCAGTCAGTCATTTCAACTGAAGGTACATCAACAAGTTCACACTGGGACAAGGCCATTCATCTGTTCGGTGTGTGAGAAGGGATTCAGACCATCTTCTCACCTGTGGACACAACAGTCAGTTCACACTGGCCAGAAGCTGGTCATCTGAATTTGTGGGAAGGGATTCACTCGGTCATCTCTGACCTAATGGCTCACCAGCGAGTTCATACCGGGGAGAGGCCATTCACCTGCTCGGACTGTGGGAAGGGATTCACTTACTCATCTAAGCTGAAGGTACATCAGCGAGTTCACACTGGGGAAAGGCCGTTCACCTGCTCAGTCTGTGGGAAGGGATTCACTCAGTCATCCACCCTACAGAGTCACCAGCGAGTTCACACTGGGGAGAAGCCGTTCACCTGCTCAGACTGTGGGAAGGGATTCACTCAGTCATCCACCCTACAGAGTCACCAGCGAGTTCACACTGGGGAGAGGCCATTCACCTGCCCAGACTGTGGGAAAGGATTCACTTTATTATCTCACCTACAGAGACACCAGTCAGTTCACACTGGGAAGAGACCATTCAACTGCTCAGTCTGTGGGAAGACATTTACTCAGTCATCCCACCTACAGAGTCACCAACGAGTTCACACTGGGGAAAAGCCATTCACCTGCTTAGACTGTGGGAAGGGATTCACTTGGTCATCTGATCTACTGAGACACCAGCGATTTCACACTGGGGAGAAGCCATTCACCTGTTCAGACTGTGGGAAAGGATTCACTTTATTATCTCACCTACGGAGACACCAGTCAATTCACACCGGGGAGAGGCCGTTCACCTGCTCAGTCTGTGGGAAGACATTTACTCAATCATCCCACCTACAGAGTCACCAGCGTGTTCACACTGGGGAGAGGCCATTCAGCTGCTCAGTCTGTGGGAAGGGATTCACTCAGTCATCCGAACTACAGAGTCACCAGCGAGTTCACACTCAAGAGAAGCCGTTCACCTGCTCGGACTGTGGAAAGGGATTCACTCGATCATCCACCCTATTGGCACACCAGTCAGTTCACACTGGGGAGTGGTCATTCACCTGCTGTGAATGTGGGAAGGGATTCACTCGGTCATCTCATCTACTGAAACACCAGCGAGTTCACACTGGGTGGAGGCCGATCACCTGCTCAGACATTGGGAAGAGATTCTCTCAGCCAAATCAACCAAATGTGCATCAGTGAGTTCACACTGGGGAGAGGCCGTTCACTTGCTGTGAATGCGGGGAGGGATTCACTCAGTAATCTAACCTTGTGACACAGTACCAGGTTCACACTGGGGGGAAAGTTTCAATAAGCTTCATGCTGGATATTTGTCCATCACCGTTGCTGAATGCAATTTCGAGAGTGACTGTCAGTGCTGAACTCTGCAGTTATTACTGCTGCTCACCACACCCAGTTCTGCACCCTGGTCACTGGGCATGAGAGGAGTTTCTTCTGCAGTCTGAAGAAGTCGAGCTGACTGTAGTTCTGTCTAAGATGTTCTTCGCCCCTCAAATCTCTGGGCTGAGGAAGAATGACAATGGTAGTTACCCTCCTTAATCATGACTCATTTCCACATTAAGGGTGATTTTCTCTGCTTCTAAAGGGTTGTTAGAAAGCACCCCTGTCCTCTAAAGTCTGAAAGCAGAATGGGAAACCATCTGTTGGATGTTCCAATGAAGCAGGATCAGAAACCAGAGGTGGGCCTGCACAGGACAGAGTTTGGGGCTCCGGACGATGGTCAGGGTAAGAACGTATGATGAAGAGAAGGAATCAGCAGCGGGGCGTGGCAACAAATGACAGAGTCGCAGCATTTGGAAGCTGATTGACAGAGAAGATCTTTCAGTTGTCTGACTGATGACACAAACAATACCTGTGGTGAGGTGCTCCACTGGTCGAGGAGCGTATGTGTTGGGAATGTTTTTATCTATTGAGGGAGTTGTTCCTGCTTGTTTATCCTGTAATATTATTAATGGCCTCCTAGGTTCCTCCAGTATTTTGTGTATGTGTTGCTTGGATTTCCACCATCCACAGATTTTCTCCTGTTTTTGATAAAAACAAAAGCGAGGTCATATAATATAGCAAGAAAATAGTGGAAAGTTAGAGGATTGGAAAGCTTTTACATAACCAACAGGAGACAACTGAAAAAAACGCAGGAGAGACAAGATGAAAAATTACGGTAAGTGAAATGATAATATCAAGTATCAAAAGTTGTTCAGATATACAAAGAGTAAAAGGGTGCAAGAGTTGATATTGTACCACTGGAAGATGATGCTGGCGAGTTAGTAATGGAACAAAGAAATAGCGGCCAAATGTAGTAAGTATTTTGTGTCATTCTTCACTGTGTAAGACACTAGCGGTATAAGACCATAAGACATAGAAGCAGAATTAGGCCATTCAGCCCCATTGAGTCTGCACCGCCGTTCTATCATGTCTGATCCCGTTTCTCACTCAACCCCATGCACCTGCCTCCTCGGCATATCCTGTAATGCCCTGACTGATCAGCAAACTATTAGCTTCTGCTTTAAATGTATCCACAGACTGGGCCCCCACTGCCGTCTGTGTTATAGAATTCCACAGATTCACTGCTCTTTGACTAAATAAAATCTTCCTTAACTACTCTAAAAGGTCGCTCCTCAGTTTTGAAGCTGTGCCCTCTGTTACGGCTCCCCCCACCATACGAAAAGTCCTCTCCTCATTCACTCTATCTAGACCTTTCCACATTCGGTGAGTTTCAGTGAGATTTACCCCCCACTACCTGCATTTATTAAACGTAGGTCAGTGCAGGAGTACAGGCCCAAGGCTGGCAAACACTCCTCATATCTTAACCCCTTCATTCCCGGAATCATCTTCTTGAGCATCCTCTGGACTCTCTCCAATGACAACATACCTTTTCTGAGATATGGGCCACAAATACTCAAAGTGTGGCCTAAATAGTGTCTTATAAAGTATCAGCATTATCTCCTTGCTTATATATTCTACCTCACGTTAAATAAATGCCAGCCTTGCATTTGCCTTCTTTACCACAGACTCAACCTGTAAATTAACCTTCTGGGAGTCTTCCCCAAGGACTCATATTTCCTTCTGTACTTCTGTTGTTTGAACCTTCTCCTCAATCAGATAATAGTTCATATCGTTACTTTTGCCAAAATGCATTATCGTACATTTCCCAATATTGTATTCCATCTGCCACTTTTTTACCCATTCTTCAAATTTGTCTGTGTCCTGTTGCAATCACATTGCTTCCTCAGCACTACCAACGCCTCCACCTATCTTTGTATCATCCACAAACCTTGCCACAAAGCCATCAGTTCCATTTTCCAAATCATTGACAAACAATGTGAAGAGTAGTGGACGGAACACTGACTCCTGAAGACCACTAGTCACTGCTGGTGTTACGTAACCGGCAACAGTGAATATCAGTCAAGACAGGTTATATAAAAACAACCAAACATTTACTAAACACGGATAAACAATAAAAAAAAATGAAAACCTTAACCGGGAGTTAACCGCTATGCAGCGGTTCAACAAATCGTCACTCGGCACTGGTTCTGAAAGCGTTAAATGCTTAAACAGTTCTTAAAGTGGTGAAGTCAGATATGGTTCTTAAAATGGTAAATTCGAAAGTCCAACAGATTTATACATTCACTTGGGAAAGACTTCTTTGGAGAAGGATTTCTTCATAGACTCGACTTTCCTGCTGGTTCAGTCCACAGGATTCACAATGCAGGAAATAAACAGTTTAAAACAACTGACCTTAAATTCTTCTAGAGAGCAAATCCTGCATGAACCCCCTCCTCTTTTGGCAAGAGTTATCTTCGATGCAGGTCACTACTCCTTCAACGAATACTCAATAAGGTCGATCCTTTGTTAAACTGCCGAACGATGCCAACTCCTCTCAATCCTTCGGGTCCTGTACTTCGATGAAGTCTTCACTCTCCCGTACTATTGCTGGAATACGGTACATCAACACATCTAGCAAAAATTTCCAGTCCAGCACTATTGTGCCTTGCAACAGAACGTAACAACCGTTTTAAAAATGAAACTGCATCATAAAAACAAATACGCATCAGAAAGGGAGACACAGATATTCTAGCTGGAAATCTAAAAACTAAAAACTAACTGCGTCATCTGGGGTCTTCCCTTATATACCCGTGCTGCACATGTCATCACGTGACCTCACATCGGCGGGCAAACTACATCAGGTGACCTCCAAAAGACCATTACATCATTCTCACAAAAAAAAATCACAGATCTCCTTGAGGCATGTAACACTAGCCATCCAGAAAAGGCTCCTTTTATTCCCAATTCCTACTTCTTGGCTGTCAGCCATTCCTCTATCCATGCTTCTGATTTTGATCCTGTTGAACAGTATCATGTGTGAGGCCTTATCAGATGCCTTCCGAAAATCTAATTAAATTACATCCACTGCCTCTCGTTTGTCCATCCTGGTTATTAATTCCTTGAAGAACTTTAACAGATTTGTCAGGCAAGATTTCCCTGTACAGAAGCTATGCTGGCTTTGATTTATTTTATCATTAGTCTTCTAGTACCCCCAAACCTCATCTGTTATAATAGACTCCTAATGTGTTGGTTGTCAGTGGTGGGGGGAAGGGGTGGTCACACGATTATTAGCCCAGCCATTAAACCAATAGATCTCGAGCACAGCAGCACGTGGGTGACGTAAGCCACCGTGCACGTGAGGGCAGATCCCGGTGTGGGGAACCCGTGTGTGACGTCACCTGTGGGGGAGCGCTTGTATTTAAAAGCGCCTTAGTGGACGTTTCTCATGATTTCAGTGGGACAACAACATGAATCACGGGTTTTATCACTGAATCCAGTGTTGTGACATGTAAAGTCCCCTGTTATGTGTCCGGCTGTGCCGTGTTTTTGGTGGAGTGGGCAGCGTGGTGTTTGTCTCGATTTGGGTCACAACACCAGAATTGCCAGCGGGGTCCACACAGAGTGTATTAGTCAACAGAAAACATCTCGTCCCTGCAGTCTTTGTCTCCTGGTAAACTCAACACCGTGACAGTGTGGTCCATATGAACCCCTTCCTCACCCACCCCGTTTTTATTCAGATATGTCCTCCCTTCCTTCTCCGTCCTGAAGGAGGGTTGAACCTGAAACGTCGACTGTTGACTCTTTTCGGTAGATGCTGCCTGGCCTACTGAGTTCCGCCAGCATTTTGTTTGTGTTGCTTTGGATTTCCAGCATCTGCTGACTTTGTCGTGTTTGTGATTTACCTCTGCGTTGCTCCGCCGGCCTCCGGCCACTGGTAACTCTGTAGAGACCTCCGGACACTGGTGGCACTGCGGGGAGCTCCGACACCATTGGCGATGGGCAGACCTCCAGCCACCGGTAGTGCTGCGGAGAACCCCCTGCTAAACGCAGGCGTGGTGCCGACTGCAGCTGTTGCCAGTTCAGGTGGCAGTGAGGAAGAGTTTGATCCCGGGATTGTGTAAATCGGGGGTATGCTGCAGTGGGAAAAGCCCGGGGCCGAGTTCTGCCGGACGGTGGTAGTCTCCGGGCTGTCCGCTCCCGCAGCCCCGATTTTAGCTTTGCGCCCGAGCCCGGGCTGTGGGATCAATTAGTTGTGGTTCCCAAGCTGGGAGGGGTTTGGAGTGAAGGGGATCTGTCTGTGTGTGGGTACAGGTTACAGGTGGACGTGTGGGTGTGGGGTGAGTGGAGGGAACGGTGTGGGACCCTAGGCCTGAAGTAGCGGTGTGGTGGTGGTGGTGGTCTGTTGTGAGAAAGTGGGATGATCGGACCTTCCATGACCCGGGTCAAATAAGGTTGTAAACAGGGGAGGATCTGCTCCATTGTATCGGACGCTCGGGTATCCTTTCATTGAGCAACAATTCTCTGTTCATATTAATTACTGTCTAATCTTGCAGTTAAGATTGTGTTTGTTACAAAGCCCCAGAGCCTGGGAAGAGCTGTCATCACCATGGGCTGTTGGTGCAGACTGGGTCGGCGGTGGGGTGTCAGTGACCTCTGCCTCAGAGAAGGGCACGGGTTTGTACAGTGTGTTGAGAGATATCAATGTCCTTAGAGTGGATTCAGATCTGGTGGCAATCTGGAGTTTGCAAGGGAAAAGGGAAAAAAGAAGCGGCTTGTGAGAGAGTTTTCAACAGGGATTCATGGTCAGCGGTGGAGGGAGACAGGACCTAACTGACAGATCATATTAATTGTATTTTTTGATATATATAATCTCACAGATGGTGACTGAAGAAGAGGCTTGTTGAGGGAGGATACCCCGAGGTGAGCTAGTCAGACCCGGTATCAGGAGAGTGACAGTGATGTGATTTCTTGTGTCACGGCTACAAACAGTCATCTCAAGTGACTTGTGTGGAGATGCAGCTTCCCTGGAGTTGGAGGAAAGAGGACACACCAACAGGTGGAACCAACTGTGGGAAGACATGGTTTGTCAGGACTGATGACGAACTGAATGTACCACTATCTTAAGACTGAATCAGAAAACTATTCTGAGGGCAGATGAAATGTCAGAAACAGGGGAGATGTGATCACACGTGCAGAGGGCAGGGGTTGTGTCTCCATTAGACCCTCAGTGAGGTAGTTCAAGTTACAATGTGCCGGGATAGAGGCACAGAGTTTTGTGCCGGATTGAATCACTGATTCTGACACAGTGAGAGGGTTAGTTTCACTGTAAGGGAGCAACATTAAAGGAAGAGGACACAGGAACTTCATCAATTGTCAGTTGTTTAGCAGAAGTGGCCAATCCATATGTTACCTTGACAGAAACAGATATTCACAGTGGTGACAAAAGGGTGCAGTCTGGTTTATTTCAGGTTGGAGAAGGTTGTAGAGTTTTGAAATCAATGCCTTGCGGTGCCACCATCATTAATTTAGCATGTCCAGAGTGGTGGATCACGCAGCTCTGAAACAGGCCTTTGAACGGCCATATCTTTACTGACCATCCGTTCACTGTCTGCAGTGGTCCCATCTATCAGCACTTGGTTCATAGCCGACTGTATCTCGGCAGTTTCAATGCTCATCCACTTTGTAAATGTTGTGAAGGGACCTGCCTCCACCACCACTTCGGGCAGTGTGTTCCAGATTTCAACTGCCCTCTGAGTGAAAAATCTCTTCCTCAGATCCCTCTAAACCTCTTTGCCCTCTGCTTAAGTCTATGACTTCTGATGTGTGATACCTCTGTCCCAGGATCGTGGGCTATATGTGCATTAGTGAAGCCTTTGATAAAGTGCAAAGTGGTAAGTTTCTGTGGAAAACTAGATCACATGGGATCCAGCGAGAGCTGGCTAACTGGATGCACAGTTGTCTTCATGGTAGGAAGCAGAGAGTGATGTTCCCTAGGGATACATCCATTGCTACTTGTCATCTATATCAATAACTTGGTTGAGAATGTACAGGGGATGAGTAGCAACTTTGCAGTAAGCAAGTTTGAACAATTACTTTCATTCAAAGATAAGTATAAACACTCCCCTCTGTTTCCCTCTCCCACTTGACCTCTTCCTACCCCTACGGTTTGTTCCTCTCCCATACCTTCTGCCTTTCCAGCTGCCTTCCCTCTGCACACAGTCTTCCCCCTGAATGCTCAGAGGTCATAGGTTAAGAGTGAGAGGTGAACTGCTTTAGGGGAATCTGAAAGGTGAGCCCCCTCTCTCAGAGGTTAGTGAGGGTGTGGAAGGAGCTGCCATTGGAACTGGTAGATGCAGGTTTAATTTCAACAATTAATAGAAATTCTGATCAGTACAGAATGGGAGGTGGACGGAAGGCTATGATGCAGACAGTTGGGACGAGGCATAGAAATCAGTTTGGCATGGACTAGATAGCTGAGGGGCCTGTTTCTCTGTTTTTGTTGTCTGTTGCTCTAATAATATCCCGATTTGTAATTTTCACAGTCAGTGCTTTGCTGTGTATCCCCCTGTTAAGTCTCAGGCTTGTTCAACTCACTTTTGGCCGGGGGAGCAGCCTTCGGCCCTGCCAAACTGGGTAATCAAGTTTGTGTGGATGCTGTGTGATGTACCCCACCACGCCAAATAACAGACAATACACCATATGCGATTAAATGATTACACTTTATAGAACTTACTGGAACAATGTAATTAATAGAGATAAAATATAAAAGGAAAGTAAAAGGTGCCAAACTTATCAAAGTTCAACCACTTCATGCACAACCATTGGAGTTCAAGTAACAGAGTTTTCTTTCCACCATTCAGTCCCTCTGATCATGGTGGTCGACCAGACGCTCCACCCGAGTCTGTCTTCATCTCCTCTCCTCGCCGAAGACCCTGGGCCTCGGACTCCCACTGGGGGTCCGTCCCGTCGGCCAGCTTACAGCATCGCGTCTCCTCTCTCTGTCCCCATCGCGCCTTCTCCCCAAAAACCCACAAAACAATAGCTTACAGACACACAAGAAAGAATAACATCTATCCCAATTGGTTCGTTCACTCTCTTATCAATAATATAACCCAAACAAGCAGAGAGAGAACTCCTTACATTGCAGTTATTATTACAGAAAAGCCATTTTGATTATAACATAACAAAGAAGCTATTTTGTTAGCCTTTGCAGTAACATAAAAGAAAAAAAACCCTTACACTCTTCCCCCACCAAATAAAGTCATGTCCTCATGACTTCTAAATAACACGCCAACCCTTCCTGCAGACACAAAAACCCCAATCCAGGTACAAACAGTCACATGGCTCCCCAAACAGTAGACCTTAGGCCCTGATCCACCGGCGCTACGTAGGCCAACCTATCTGGGAGTTTCCTAATCCTCCGAGATCTCCGTACCCCCTGACCTAAACCCTTAAGGCTCAGACACTACTGGAGATACCTTGGGTCTGCTTGCAAACTCCTCTCTCAATCTCTCACTCATGCTCCCATTGCAACTCGAAGCCCCCTGTCCCGTATCCAGGGCCCCGCTTCTTTTCCTTCCTGATCCTGCTGTAACCGAGGCTGCCCACAGCTAGCCCTCCCCACTACCCCTGACTCAGTGGGAGAAGGGCCAAAAGTCTTTTCCTCAATCAAGGGGGAAGTTAGCGAAAGGCAGCATGTACCACACATCCAGCACATCATCCTTCTAATCCGTATTCTTCTTCATTCCCTCAATCGGTAGCTGCTGTTTGATTTTCTCCAAATGGAAATACTTAGCCTGGGCTGCCTCTGCAGCCTCTTCAGCCTCCTGCAGTCAAGACGTCAGCTTCCTCTCTGACTCCTCCAATTCTCGCCCCAGTCTCAACAGTTCTGCCCCACGCTTCATGTCCATCTCCACCCAGGACGCAATTACACCACCAGCTTCTTCCAATCTGTTCTGGATCAATTTCTGCAGATCCTTTCGAAGGTTGGTCATTGTTTCGTCTCCCTGGATTAATTCATCAGTACATGACCGCAGTTTCGGCTCAGAATTCCATTTCTCCGTCTCCACTTTGACAAGCATGAACTCCAAGTCTTCAATGGTTGTCCTGAGCTCCGGCACTTGCCGCACATCATTGTCCCCCAAGGTGAATCCAAACCCTGGACGACCATCCACATACGCCAAAACTCCATTGTGGGATGGCCACAGATAGAAAAAAACAGGGATTGAATAGACTTGCGAGGTAATCTCAACACATAGAGGTAGTGAGCACCTGGAATGAGCTGTTCAGTGTTTGCATTGTTGGTTATCTACCTCGGGTTCAGTATTCTCACCGTGTTTGGAAATTCCCTCTCACTGCCGTCTGTCTATGAGCAGCTGGAAATTAAAGAAACACTCAAGATGCTGGAGACCTGAAATCAGATCAGAAATTGTTTGAAGCTATTCCAACACAGGGTGTTGGAGCTGAAACATTAACTTTGTTCCTCTCCAGAGATATTCTTTATCTGTTGAGTGCTTCTTGTATTTGCAGTTTTTTAGAACATTTCTTTGGAATGATTTAAGTCTCCTGGGAAATGGACTTGTGTAGGACACACGATGTAATTCATTCTCTTACAGCACAGAAACAGGACTTTTGGCCCATCTAGTCTGTGCCATTTTCTGCCTGGAACCATCCACGTGCACCCAGACTAGAGATGTCAATACATCCCTCATGCATGTACCCATACAAACTTCTCTTCAAAGCTGCAATTGAACCTGCATCACCTCCTGAGTGAAGTAAAAATCACAGCGAACAGGGTTGTCGGAACAGATCGGTTGAGAACACTCCTGGGTACCGGCTTCCAGAGAGAATACGCTCACTCTACCACCACCCTCTGCCTTCTCTGTCAGGTCATTTCGGTGTCCACAAAGCCAAGTTCCCCTGGATCTATGTTTCCTGACACCATGACCTGGCCTAATTTGGGGAACGTTATCAAAAGTCTTACTCAAATCCAGTTGGTGCTTCTGAATGAATTTCAATAAATACTCCCGAATACCTGAAGTGAAGTGAACAGAGAAGAGATAAGTGCAGAATATGTGAAAAAGACCGAAAAAATGAAGTTCCATTGGGACAAAGAAATTGAAATTCCTGTGTGTGTGTGTGTTATCCTGTGAATGTCTGTAATTTTGTGAGGGAGAAATGAACAGGAAAATAGATAGAAGATAGAAATATAGATTATGGAGAGAAGCACAGACAGACAGAGATATTTCCCCATCGCAGGAAAACTTATTGCTGTAATATGAGAGAATTAAAGAGGTCGGTGTGGACAGAAACGCCGGCGTGGACATCGTAGACCTCACTATACACATCGATGCTGTGAAACTCCATGGACAAGGTGAAGCTAACTGCTCGCTTGCATGAGCAGGATATGTTGATTGCGGAATGTCACTGGTAGGTAAGGACAAGAGGAACTCTTATTGCTATTGCTCCACTGTCCGCTCTTACCAGATTGCTTTCTCTCCAGCCCCTTACCTTTCATACACACCTGGCTTCATCTATCACTTTTTCCCTCCCCACGACATATTTTTCTGGCGTCTTCCCCCTAACCCTCCAGAACTGATGAAAAATCTTGGCCGAATACGTCGACTATTGATTCATTTCATAAATGCTGCCCCACCTGCTGAGTTCCTCCAGCATTTTGTGTGTGTTGCTTTGGATTTTCATCATCTGCAGAAATCCACGTGTTTAAGATACGGAAATGTATATAGTTTTGAAAATTTGAAATGGATGAAGACGCACGGATGAGTGAATCCATAAGACCATCAGATCTATGAGCAGAAGTAGGACATTCGTCCCATCGAGTCTGCTCTGCCATTCAATCATGGGCTGATCCAATTCTTCCAGTCATCTCCACTCTTCTGCTTTCACTCCATACCCTTTGATGCCCTGGCTAATCAAGAACCTATCTATCTCTGTTTAAAATACACCCAATGACTTGGCCTCCACACTACCAAGTACCCTGCCATTTACTTTGTACTCTGCCTTCGAGTCTGTACTTCCAAAGGGTACCACCTCACACTTCTCCGGGTTGAACTCCATCTGCCACTTTTCAGCTCACTTCTGCGTCCTATCAATGTCGCTCTGCAATCTTCGACAATCCTCTACACTATCTACAACACCACCAACCTTTGTGTCATCTGCAAACTTGCCAACCCACCCTTCTACCCCCACATCCAGGTCGTTAATAAAAATCACGAAAAGTAGAGGTCCCAGAACAGATCCTTGTGGGACATCACTAGTCACAATCCTCCAATCTGAACGTACTCCCTCCACCACCACCCCCTGCCTTCTGCAGGCAAGCCAATTCTGAATCCACCTGGCCAAACTTCCCTGGATCCCATGCCTTGACTTTCTGAATAAGCCTACCGTGTGGAACCTTGTCAAATGCCTTACTAAAATCCATATAGATCACATCCACTGCACTACCCTCATCTATATGCCTGGTCACCTCCTCAAAGAACTCTATCAGGCTTGTTAGACACGATCTGCCCTTCACAAAGCCATGCTGACTGTCCCTGATCAGACCATGATCCTCTAAATGCCCATAGATCCTATTTCTAAGAATCTTTTCCAACAGCTTTCCCACCACAGACGTAAGTCTCACTGGTCTATAATTATCCGGACTATCCCTACTACCTTTTTTGAACAAGGGGACAACATTCGCCTCCCTCCAATCCTGTGGTACGATTCCCGTGGACAACGAGGACATAAAGATCTTGGCCAGAGGCTCAGCAATCTAGTCCCTTGCCTCGTGGAGCAGCCTGGGGAATATTCTGTCAGACCCCGGGGACTTATCTGTCCTAATGTATTTTAACAACTCCAACACCTCCTCTCCCTTAATATCAACATGCTCCAGAACGTCAAACTCACCATCATCAAGTTCCCTCTCATTGGTGAATACCGAGGAGAAGTATTCATTGAGGACCTCACTCACTTCCACAGCCTCCAGGCACATCTTCCCACATTTATCTCTAATCGGTCCTACCTTCACTCCTGTCATCCCTTTTGTTCTTCACATTATTGAAGAATGCCTTGGGGTTTTCCTTTACCCTACTCACCAAGGCCTTCTCATGCCCCCTTCTTGCTCCCCTCAGCACCTTCTTAACCTCCTTTCTTGCTTCCCTATATTCCTTAATAGTCCCATGTGATCCTTGCTTCCTAAACCTCATGTATGCTCCCTTCTTCCACCTGACCAGATTTTCCACCTCACTTGTCACCCATGGTTCCTTCACCCTACCATTCTTTATCTTCCTCACCAGGACAAATTTATCACTAACATCCTGCAAGAGATCTCTAAACATCTACCAAATGTCCATAGTACATTTCCCTGCAAAAACATCATCCCAATTCACACCCGCAAGTTCTAGCCTTATAGGCTCATAATCTTCCCTTCCCCAATTAAAAAATTTCCTGTCCTCTCTGATTTTATCCTTTTCCATGATAATTCTAAAGGCCAGGAAGTGGTGGTCACTGTCCCCCAGATGCTCACCCACTGAGAGATCTGTGACCTGACCTGGTTCATTACCTAGTACGAGATCTAGTATGGCATTCCCCCTAGTCGGCCTGTCCACATGCTGTGACAGCAATCCATCCTGGACATACTTAACAAACTCTGCCCCATCTAAACCCTTGGAACTAATTAGGTGCCAATCAATAGTAGGGAAGTTAAAGTCACCCATGATAACAACCCTGTTATTTTTGCACCTTTCCAAAATCTGCCTCCCAATCTGCTCCTCTGTATCTCTGCTGCTACCAGGGGGCCTATAGAATACCCCCAATAGAGTAACTGCTCCCTTCCTGTTCCTGACTTCCACCCATACTGACTCAAAAGAGGATCCTGCTCCATTACCCACCCTTTCTATAGCTGTAATAGTATCCCTGACCAGTAATGCCACCCCTCCTCCCCTTTTTCCGCCCTCTCTATCCCTTTTAAAGCACTGAAATCCAGGAATATTGAGAATCCATTCCTGCCCTGCTGCCAGCCAAATCTCTATATTGGCCACTACATCATAATTCCATGTAAGCTCTCAATTCATCACCTTTGTTCCTGATGCTTCTTGCATTGAGGTACACACACTTCAGGCCTTCTACCTTACTACCTTTACACCGTTTATTCTGCTTCTCTTTCCTCAAAGCCTCTCTACATGTTAGATCTGGCTTTACTCCATGCACTTCTTTCACTACTCTATTGCTCCGGGTCCCATCCCCTTTACAAATTAGTTTAAACTCTCCCAAACCATGCTAGCAAGCCTCCCTGCAAGGATTGTGCTCCCCGTCAAGTTCAGGTGCAGCCCTTCCAATCTGTACAGATCCCACTTTCCCCAAAAGAGATCCCAATGATCCAAACATCTAAAACCCTGCTCCCTGCACCAACTCCTCAGCCACGTATTCAACTGCCATCTCCTCCAATTCTTACCATCACTGGCAGCAACCCTGAGAACGCCACCCTTGAGGTCCTGTTCTTCAGCCTTCTGCCTAGTTCTGGAAACTCACACTTCAGGACCTCATCCCTCTTCCTGTCTATGTCGTTGGTACCAACATGTATCATGACTTCTGGTTGCTTCCCGTCTCCTACCAGGATGTCGTGCACCTGGTCAGAGACATCCCGGACCCTGGTACCCGGGAGGCAACAAACCATGTGGGTGTCGTTCTCATGTCCACAAAATCTCCTGTCTGCTCCCCTGACTGTAGAGTCTCCAATGACGACAGCTCTCCTCTTCTCCGTCTCACCCTTCTGCACCACCGGGTCAGACTCAGTGCCGGAGTCCCTGCCACCGTGGCTCACACCTGGTCGGTCGTCCACGCCAACAGTATCCAGGACGGTAAACTTATTATTCAGGGGAATGGCTACAGGGGTGCTCTGCACTACCTGTCTGCTCACCTTCGCTTTCCCCCCTCTGACTGTCACCCAACGACCTGCTTCCAACAGCCTCGGTATGACCACCTCCCTGTAGCTCTCATCTATGACTGCCTCAGTCTCCCTTATGAGTCGAAGGTCATCCAGCTGCTGCTCCAGATTCCTTACATGGTCTTCCAGACTGCCCAGCTGTATGCACTTCTGGCAGATGTGATCTAGATGATGGGGTGTTAAATTGGATTAGTAAGTATGCAGATGATATTAAGATAGGTGGAGATGTGGATAATAAAGCAGGTTTTCAAAGCTTGCAGAGAGATTTAGACCACTTAGAAGAGTGGGCTGAAAGATAGCAGACTGAGTTTAATGCTGATAAATGTGAGGTGCTACATTTTGGTAGGACTAATCAAAATAGGACATAGATGGTAAATGGCAGGGCATTGAAGAATGCAGTAGAACAGAGGGATCTAGTAATAATGGTGCATAGTTCCCTGAAGGTGGAATCGCATGTGGATAGGGTGATGAAGAAAGCATTTGGTATGCTGGCCTTTATAAATCAGAGCATTGAGTATAGGAGTTAGGATGTAATGTTGAAATTTACAAGGCATTGGTAAGGCCGAATTTGGAGTATTGTGTACAGTTCTGGTAACCAAATTAAAGGAAAGATGTCAACAAAATTGAGAGAGTACAGAGGAGATTTACTAGAATGTTGCCTGGATTTCATCTCCTAAGTTACAGAGAAAGGTTGAACAAGTTAGGTCTTTATTCTTTTGGATCGAAGAAGGTTGAGGGGGGACTTGATAGAGGTGTTTAAAATTATGAGGGGGATAGATAGAGTTGACGTGAATAGGCTTTTTCCATTGAGAGTGGGGGAGATTCAAACAAGAGGACATGAGTGTGAGAGTTAAAGGGCAAAACTTTAGGGGTAATATGAGTGGGATCTTCCTTACTCAGAGAGTGGTAACTGTGTGGAACGAGCTTCCAGAAGAAGTGGTTGAGGCAGGTTCGGTGTTTTCATTTAAAGTTAAATTGGATAGAGATATGGAGAGGAAAGGAATGGAGCATTATGGGCTGAGTGCAGGTCGGTGGGACGAGGTGGGAGTAAGAGTTCGGCACGGACTAGAAGGGCCGAGATGGCCTGTTTCCGTGCTGTAATCGTTATATGGTCTCAGGTATTCTGTAATCTCATCCTTCACAAGCGATTCCAACAACTGCCCAACCACTGATGCCGGGCTTACAGGACTGTAGTTTCCTTTCTTCTGCATCCCTCCTTTCTTAAATTGTGGATAACAGTTGCAGTTTACCAGTCAACCGGTACAATGCCAGACTCTGTCGATTCTTGTAAGATCATCGTTAATGCCTTCACAATTCTTCCAGATACTTCCTTCAGAACCCGAGGGTGCATTCCATCAGGATCAGGAGATTTATCCACACTCGGACCATTAAGCTTCCTGAGCACCTTCTTAGTCGTAATTTTCACTGCACAGACTTCACTTCCCTGACACTCTTGAATATCCAATATACTGCAGACGAACTCCACTGTGAAGACTGAGCAAACTACTCATTCAGTTCCAGTGCCATCTCTGCATCTCTCATTACAATATCTCCTGCGTCATTTTGTATTGGTCTTATATCTACCCTTGAGTCTCTTTTACCCTTTATATACTTAAAGAAGCTTTTGGTATCTTCTTTGATATTAGTGGCCTGCTTCCTCTCAAAATTTATCTTTTCCTTCTGAATGACCTTCCTAGATTTCTTCTGCAAGTTTTTTAAAAGCTGTCTAATCCTCTATCTTACCGCTAGCTCTGGCTTCCTAGAACTTTTGCTTTTACTTTGGCTCTGACTTCTCTTGTCAGCCACGGTAGTGTCCTTCTTCCCTTTGAAAATTTCTTCTTATTTGGAAAAACAAATCTGTCTTGCACTTCTCTCATTTTTTGCAAAAACTCCAGTCATTGTTGCAGTATCCTTCCTGCAAATGTCCCTTTCCAATCAACTTTAGCCAGTTTCCCTCTCATGCCATTGTAATTTCCATTATTCCACTGAAATACCGACACATTGGATTTTATTTTTCTCTCTCAAATTTCAATGTGAACTCAGTCATAGTTTGATCACTGTTCACTACGCGTTCCTTAACTTTAAGCTCCCTTATCACCTCTGCATCATTGCACAACACCTAAGTCAGCACAGCCGATCTCCTAGTGGGCTCAACAATGAGCTGTTCGAAAAAGCCATCCTTTGGCCATTCTACAAATTCTGTCTCTTGAGGTCGAGTAGTAACCTGGTTTTCCCAATCCACTCTCATGTTAAAATCCCCAACAATTTTTACACGCCTTTTCTATCTCTTGCTAAATTTGCAATCCACATCCCGGCTGCTGTTTGTAGGCCTGTATACAACTGTCATTCGGGTCATTTTACACTTGCCATTTCTTAATTCAACCTATAGAGACTCTACTCCTTCCAATCCTATGTCATCTCTTTCCAACGATTTAATATTATTTCTTGTACACAGGGCCAATCCACTTCATTTGCCTACTAACCTATCTTTCTGATACACCGTATATCCTCGGACGTTCAGCTCCCAATGGCAGCCATCCTTTAGCCAAGTTTCAGAGATGGCCACAACGTCATATTTGCCAATCTGTAGCTGAATTTCAAGATCATCTATTTTATTTCTTATGCTGCGTGCATTCAAATACAACACTCTCAGTCCAGTATTTGTTGCATTCTGTTTTAATTGCACCATGACTCTATTGCCCTGTAACTCATGCCACTGGCTTTGATTAAACTTTGTCTCCTGCTTGTTCTTTCTGTGATCTCTGTTGCATGCTATCTTTGATTGATTTCTGTTTTCCCCTTCCTCAGCCCAATCACTCTGGTTCCCATCCCCCTGCCAAATTCGTTTAAGCCCTCACTAACAGCTTTATTAAATGTGCCCGCTAGGATATTGGACACCTTTGGGTTCAGGTATAACCCGTCCTTTTTGTACCGGTCGTACCTCCCCTGGAAGAGGCCCCGATAATCCAGGAATCTGAACCCCCGCCCCCTACACAAGTCTCTCAGCCACACATTAATACGGCTGATCATGCTATTCCTTCATCGCTAGCATGTGGCGCAGGCAGCAATCCTGAGATTACTACCCCAGAGGTCCACAGGGGTCTGTGTTGGCAACATTTCTGTTTACGTTCTATGTCAGTGCATCGGATGACAGTATTGATGGCCCTGTGGCCAAATTTACGCCATGAAGTGGAATATTGAAAGGACTTGATAGAGAGGTCATGGAGGTCTATAGCATCTGGTTATCACAATGCTATAAATTACAAAGTAAATATACAAACGATTGGCTTGCTCCATAGCTTGAGATTCTAAATTGGAGAAGGGCGCTTTATTCACAAAATCTTCACAGCCCACAGTGACTGTGCACTGATCCCAGCAATGGAACCCACCACTGCAGTCCCACAGTGCACTATGAACTCATTGGAAAGCTACAAAATTGCATGTGAATAGCCTCCCCTCTCCCAACTCCACTCTTTCTGCGTCACCAGCAGACTGGGACATCTCACATCTCGCTGCCTCCCCCAGGCCATTAAACTGAACAACTGTGGTCAGGGACTGATCTCTGGGGTACTCCAAACGCTACCTCCTTCCAGTCTGAAACAACCCATTCATCCAGCCACACACTACCGGCACTTTATCGATCTCCAACGAAAACCCTACTCCTGAGGTTCAATACCATTGCTGACTCTGAGTTTACCACCGTCAAATGCCAGGAGGGACATAATAATCAGAAAGTCTCTAGTCGCAGCCGTGTACATAAACTGTGATCTTAGTGGGTGTGTGGCGCATGCTCAGAATGTGAAGGAGACAGACAAACAAACTGAGCCAAGTCACAGACTGATGAAGGGCGGGTATGATCCATTTTGATACAGAGAGGGAAGCAGAGAGCTTGATATTGTGCCTGATGCCAGAACTGTAGCCAGTTAGAAGATGAAATCTTGTTGCTCTAAATTGTTTTGAGCTGTGACAGTGTTTTTATCAGAAGGCACCATGGAGACTAAATTATCTGAGTTGAAATGTTGTCCTTCACCCACTGATGTGTTTTGTAAAGTTGTAACAGTGCAGAAAAGTCAAAGGATTTGTGTATGGGGATCTCAAACACAACAGCACGTTAGTTCTGCTGTATCTGTCAGTTCACCAGCGCTTGAATGCCGCCGATCCTTGAATGTGGAGGCGGGAATGGTGGAGAAGACAGCGCCCCACTCGCTACAAGGAGAGCCCGAACACGTGTCCATGTCCGTCATCTGATTGGATACATTGCCATGTTGTTGATAGCAGAGAGATGTCATTCACTGGCTCTCATTTTGGAAGGGATTCAGTCAGGGATACACCAATAGCTTCGCACTGGGAAGCTGCTGTTCACTTGCTCCGTGTATGTGAACAGACTCATTCAATTAACCCACCTTGTGATGCTCCAGTGAATTCACAATAAATAGGGGCCACATTTCTGTCCGGAGTGAGCAAAGAGTTTTACTCAATCATCCCAGCTGCTGCAACACCAGCAACTTCACAACAGGGAGGAAGTTCAAATCAGCTCTGGTTTAAATGCTTAACCATCACGGTGACTGAAAGCAGCTGCAGGTTCATGGGGGACTATTACTGACAGAATCTGCAGTTCTTGCAGCTGCTCATCACACCCAGGACTGAACCCTGGTCACTGAGCATCAGAGGAGTCTGTTCTGCTATGTTAGCCTTAAACTGGACTGGTATTTTATATTGTGGTTCTGTGAAAGATAAATCAGACTGCATCAAATCCCGTATCTCAGGTACTTTCTGTCTCTACCACACTCACAATGTACACTAGAGAGGCCACTCGGCCCATCTGGTCCCTGCCCATGTTTCTAATCCATATCAGTGTATCAAAATCTATCCCTGCCATTCTCCTCTCACTCTCCCTGTGATGACAGGTTGGAACTAGTCACCACCCCGTCGGAGAAGAGATTTCCCTTGAATTTCATAGAATCATATAAATCTACGACACATTCAGGCCCTTCGGCCCACAATGTTGTGCCAACCATGTAACCTACACTAGAAACTGTCTAGAATTACCCTACTGTATAGCCCTCTATTTCTCAAGGCTCCATGTAACAATCTAAGAGTCTCTTAAAATACCTCAACCACCGTCACTGGCAGTGCATTCCTCACACCCACCACTCTTTGTGTAAAAAACTTACCTCTGACATCTCCCTTGCAACTGCATCTAAGCACCTTAAAACCATGCCCCTCGTGTTAGCCATTTCCGTCCTGGGTAAAAGCCTCTGGCTATCCACACGATCAATGCCTCTCATCATCTTATACATCTGATGAATTCCCTGCATGATTTTCTCTGGACTGAATAAGACGATGAGCTCACTGTGGTTTTGATGTTCCCCAGGGCTCTGGAGTAAGGTGGTTAAACTCCTTCTTCCCTGCTCTTTTCAATGTTTTGGGTAATTTTAACTAATTTTAAAGGACTGTGCCTCAGACAAATGGGTTGTTGCAATGCACCTCCAAAGTCTGACAGCAGACTAGCGAGTGAATCTTCGATGGAGCAGAGTTAGAAACCAAAGATTTGCCAGCCTGAGTCAGGGTTTTGGGGCTCCAGAAAGAGATGGGGCCTAGAGTTTACAAGGAGCAGGAGGAGGAATCAGACCAGCAAGATGTGGCTACGAATGAAAGATCAGAAACATTTGGAAACTGATTGATCCAAAAAAAAGGTGGTTAATTTCTGCAAAATGCTGGTGGAAATCAACAGACCAGGCAGCAAATGTGAAGAGGAATAAATAGACGTTTAGGCCGAGCCACTTCAGCATGCCTAGTCTGTGTACTACTCTGCTTAATTGCTGGCTGAACTGCAGAATTCCCCCTGCATTTTGTGTGTGTGTGCGTCTCTGTATCTCGAGCAACTGCAGAATCTCTTGTTTTACATCTGCATTTGTAAGGTTCTACTTTGGCACTAGACCCGCTGGAAGTAAGTGTATTGTTTATGGGAGCTGCTTTCTGCGTTAAAAGAGCTGCTAAGTTTTCTACACACAAAAAAAAACTGAGGTATGGACACGGAACCGGTGCTTGCGGAAACTTTTCGTGGCACCATCATTACCCAGAGAGTTCAGTGTAACAATATTGGCAGAGTCACTGAAGCTCCGGTCAAATGCGCATGCGTCAGGGTTGCGGATTGTCCCGAATATCGCGCATGCGCGCAGTACACAAAAAAGGCCTTAGGAGGATCGATTGAAGGTAAGAGTAATTTTCCGGACGGGTGTTTTTCAACATGGATTGAGGATGAATTGCTGTGAGCTCCGGACACCGTGACGCGCAATCCCGGGACAGTCCTGCTCTCGTCCATCTCTCTCAGCCCCACGATCCGTACACGGGCCCCAGAGAGCTTCCGGCTGATGAGGGAATGGGAACCGATGGATCTCTCAGACAGAGCTGAGCTCCAGCTGTCTAAATGCAAGGATTGGGAACTCGGAGAAAGGGAACAAAATCTTTTACATCAGCTGTTGAGAAAATCACCTTTATTCCACCTCCAGTCACAAACAAGAGAAAATCTGCAGATGCTGGAAATCTAAGCAACGCACACAAAATGCTGGAGGAACTCAGCATTAGTACTCTTTTGCATAGATGCTGCCTGGCCTGCTGAGTTCCTCCGGCATTTTGTGTGTGTTGCTTGTTCTACCTCCTCTTGTTCTGGACCTTTCTACCGGTGGGATTATGTTTTGACCCATTCTCTCTGGGTACATAATGATATCAAACACCCTTGCCCTGGCCAATAAGTAACTTTCACATCACAAATGTGCCAGATTCCAGTGAGACAGACTACTGCCCTTCCCTTCGTATTCATTGGCATTGCCATCAATGAATTCACCACCATCAGTCACCTGGGGGAGGGTTCAGGGGAAATGTTCATGTACAATACAGAAACTGGTGTCACCTGTGTGTGTTCTGGTGATGCAAAAGTTGCTGCAGAATTTACAAGTGGGAAGAAGTGGAGTGATGTTTGGAAATCTGACTTTAAAGCGTCGTTCAGCAAGCTAATCACATGTGGACAGTGTGCAAAAGCTGGAGTGAGAAAATCCTTCATAACCGTCTTCGGGCCTGCTACATAGGTTGTCTGAGAGTGCAGATGAAATCGATCAAACCCAGAGGATATCAAAGTTCTTATTGACAGTGATTTACGTGGGCACGTGGCCAACTGGTTAAGGCATTGGACTAGCGACCTGAAGGTCGTGAGTTCCAGCCCCAGCTGAGGCAACGTGTTGTGTCCTTGAGCAAGGCACTTAATCACACATTGCTCTGCGACGACACTGGGGCTGGTCTTCCATACAAGAGTGAAGACTTCCCAGTCGCAGATCCACGGTCTCGCAAGACTAACGGATGCTAGCTGTTTAATACCTCTTTATTTAAAATTCAGTGTGCACATGTTGTCACTGGGTAAAACCTGTACAGCACAAGATTTTTCAGCACACTGCTCATTACAAATTAGAGGGGACATTGGTGGGAAGGTGGGGAGACTTCCAGTGTCCTTGACGCCCTCACCTACAAGATATGCATCCACTTGCACGTTACAGAGTTGGAGCTGGAAATGGATGAATTCCAGATCATCTGGGAATCGAAGAAGGTGATAGATATAGAAACCATAGCACAACTACAGCACAGAAACAGGCCTTTTGGCCCTTCTTGGCTGTGCCGAATCATTTTCTGCCTAGTCCAGTCATACTTTATTGATCCTGAGGGAAATTGGTTTTCATTACAGTTGCACCTTAAATAATCCAATAGTGATAAAACCATAAATAATTAAATAGTAATATGTAAATTATGCCAGGAAATAAGTCACCCTGTTGGCTCAGGATGTCTGACCCTCTAAGGGAGGAGTTGTAAAGTTTGATGGCCACAGGCAGGAATGACTTCCTATGACGCTCTGTGTTGCATCTCGGTGGAATGAGTCTCTGGCTGAATGTACTCCTGTGCCCAACCAGTACATTATGTAGTGGATGGGAGACATTGTCCAAGATGGCATGCAACTTGGACACCATCCTCTTTTCAGACACCACCATCAGAGAGTCCAGTTCCATCCCCACAACATCACTGGCCTTACGAATGAGTTTGTTGATTCTGTTGGTGTCTGCTACCCTCAGCCTACTGCCCCAGCACACAACAGCAAACATGATAGCACTGGCCACCACAGACTCGTAGAACATCCTCAGCATCGTCTGACAGATGGTAAAGGACCTCAGTCTCCTTCCCTGCACTCTTTCAACCTTATTAATATTATTCCTGTAATTTGGTGACCAAAACTGAACACAATACTCCAGATTCGGCCTAACCAATGCCTTATACAACCTCATCATAACATTCCAGCTCTTATACTCAATACTTCGATTAATAAAGGCCAATGTACCAAAAGCTCACTTTACAACCCTATCTACCTGTGATGCTACTTTTAGGGAATTTTGTATCTGTATTCCCAGATCCCTGTGTTCTACTGCACTCCTCAGTGCCTTACCATTTACCCTGTATGTTCTACCTTGGTTTGTCCCTCCAAAGTGCAATACCTCACACTTGTCTGTATTAAACTCCATCTGCCATTTTTCAGCCCATTTTTCCAGCTGGTCCAAGTCCCTCTGCAGGCTCTGAAAACCTTCCTCACTGTCCACTGCACCTCCAATCTGTATATCATCAGCAAATTTGCTGATCCAATTTACCACATTATCATCCAGATCATTGATATAGATGACAAATAATAATGGACCCAGCACTGATCCCTGTGGCACACCACTAGTCACAGGCCTCCACTCAGAGAAGCAATTCTCTACTACCACTCTTTGGCTTTTTCCATTGAGCCAATGTCTAATCCAATTTACCACCTCTCCATGTATACCTAGCGACTGAATTTTCCTAACTAGCCTCCCATGCGGGACCTTGTCAAAGGCCTTACTGAAGTCCATATAGACAACATCCACTGCCTTCCCTTCATCCACTTTCCTGGTAACCTCCTCGAAAAACTCCAATAGATTGGTCAAACATGACCTACCACGCACAAAGCCATGTTGGCTCTCCCTAATAAGTCCCTGTCTATCCAAATGCTTGTAGATTCTGTCTCTTAGTACTCCCTCCAATAACTTAACCACTACCAACGTCAAACTCACCGGCCTATAATTTCCCTGATTACTTTTTGATCCTTTTTGAAACAACGGAACAACATGAGTTACTCTCCAATCCTCCAGCACTTCACCCGTAGTCACCAACATTTTAAATATATCTGCCAGGGCCCCCGCAATTTCGACACTAGTCTCCTTCAAAGTCCTTCTTAAGTATTTTCTTGCACTTTTTATACTCCTCAAGCGCCTTATTTACTCCCTGTTTCCTATACATGTCATACAACTCTCTTCTTCTTTTTCAGAGTTCCAATATCCCTTGAGAACCAAGGTTTCTTATTCCTATTCAATTTGCCTTTAATCCTGACAGGAAAATTCTGCACTCTCAAAATTTCTCCTTTGAAGGCTTCCCACTTACCGATCACATCCTTGCCAGAGAACAACATGTCCCAATCCACGCTTTTTAGATCCTTTCTTATTTCTTCAAATTTGGCCTTCTTCCAGTTCTGAACCTCAACCCTAGGGCCAGATCTATCCTTGTCCATGATCAAGTTGAAACTAATGGTGTTATGATCACTGGAACCAAAGTGCTCCCCTACACAGACTTCTGTCACTTGTCCTAACTCGTTTCCTAACAGGAGTTCCAATATTGCATCCCCTCTAGTTGGTCCCTCTATATATTGATTTAGAAAACTTTCCTGAACACATTTTACAAACTCTAACCCATCTAGACCCCTAACAGTATGGGAGTCCAAATCAACATGTGGAAAATTAAAATCCCCTGCCACCGTAACTTTATGTTTCCTGCAGTTGCCTGCTATCTCTCTGCAGATTTGCTCCTCCAATTTTTGCTGACTATTTGGTGGTCTATAATACAATCACACTAATGTGGCCATACCTTTCCTGTTTCTCAGCTCCACCCATAAGGACTCAGTAGACAAGCCCTCTAATCTGTCCTGCCTGAGCACTGCTGTAATATTTTCCCTGACAAGCAATGCTACTCCCCCACCTTTCATTCCTCTGCCTCGATCACATCTGAAACATCGGAACCCTGGAATATTAAGCTGCCAGTCCTGCCCCTCCTGTAGCCAAGTTTCACTAATTGCTATAACGTCATAATTCCACGTGTCAATCCACACCCTCAACTCATCCGCTTTCCCCGCAATACTCCTAGCATTGAAATATATACACCTCAGAAGATTTTTACCACCACTCACAACTTTTCTATTAGCGGATTTGCTTGAACTTTTAACATCATTTATGTTCACCCCAGCCCCACTGTCAGCTCTGGTACTGTGGTTCCCATCCCCCTGCAAATCTAGTTTAAAACCTCCCCAATAGCACTAACAAACCTCCCTGAAAGGATCTTGGTCCCCTTGTAGTTCAAGTGTGATCCGTCTCTCTTGTACAGGTCCCACCTGCCCCAGAAGGGGTCCCAATGATCCTGAAATCTGAAACCCTGCCCCCTACACCAGTTCCTCAACCACTTGTTCATCCTCCAGAGCATCCTATTCCTACCCTCACTGGCACGTAGCACAGGTAGCAGTCCGGAGATTACCACCCTCGAGGTCCTGCTTTTCAACTTCCTACCAAGCTCTCTATACTCACTGTCCAGGACCTCCTCACTCTTCCTTGCTATGTCATTGGTACTGATGTGCACCACGACATCTGGCTGATCACCCTCCCACTTCAGAATTTCATGCAAGCGATCAGAGACATCCTTGACCCTGGCACCCGGGAGGCAACAAACCATCCTGGATTCTCTGTCACGACCACAGAACCTCCTATCTGTATCTCTAACTATCGAGTCCCCTATCACTACCGCTCTCCTCTTTTTCCACCCTCCCTTCTGCACTGCAGAGCCAGACTCAGTGCCAGAGATCTGGCTGCTGCAGCTTGTCCCAGGTAAGTCATCCCCCCCAACAGTATCCAGTGCGGTATACTTGTTGTTGAAGGGAATGGCCACAGGACTCAGTAGACAAGCCCTCTACCCTGTCCATAAAGAGAGGTGAGTTGCACCGAGTCAGGAAGGGGAATGGGGTTAAATAGCCATCCCAGAGTACTCTTGTGGCCATCCCACACAACAACAGGTAGACCATTTTAGAAACTGTTGTGGGCGATTACCTAGCAGGAAAGTCAAAGAGCTGATAGGGGATTTGTTAGTTAGGGAACTAAAACTAGCAAAGGTCTGATATCCGAGTGGTAAGGCTTGCTAGGCTCGTGTGTGGTGGGACGGGGTGGTTAAACTAAAGTTACAAGGGTGATTGGAGTCAGAATGCCAGAACAGATAGTAGAGAGGGTGAATTGAAATGAATTATATCCTTAATGTACATGAGGAGTAGAAATCTTTACATTACTTCTCCATCTAAATGTGCAATGTGTAATTTCTAGTAATTTATAATAAGTAGTTAGTACATAGGACAGTCATTATAACATAGAAATACAATTGTATCAGCATGAATTAATCAGTCTGATGGCCTGGTGGAAGAAGCTGTCCCGGAGCCTGTTGGTCCTGGCTTTTATGCTGCAGTACCGTTTCCCGGATGGTAGCAGCTGGAACAGTTTGTGGTTGGGGTGACTCGGGTCCCCAGTGATCCTTCGGGCCTTTGTAGATGTCCTGAATAGTGGGAAGTTCACATCTACAGATGCGCTGGGCTGTCCGCACCACTCTCTGCAGAGCCCTGCGATTGAGGGAAGTACAGTTCCCATACCAGGCAGTGATGCAGCCAGTCAGGATACTCTCAATTGTGCCCCTGTAGAAAGTTCTTTGGATTTGGGACCCATACCAAACTTATTCAAGTATCTGAGGTGAAAGAGGCGCACAGCCATATACCACACAGACAGTATGTACAGACCACACGAGATCCTCGGTGATGTTTATGCCGAGGAACTTTGTAGAGTTTGTAGACTATGCCAAGAAACAAAGGTTGATTCAGTAAGCAATTTTAATTTTCATGTATTGAGTGGGAGTCCCATACTGTAAAAGGACTAGATGGGGTAGAGTTTTTCAAATGTGCCCTTAATCAAGACGTAGAATTCCCAATGTAGAAGTGTGCAATAAGTATTAGGAAATGATCCAGCATTAGTGCTGAAGTTAGTGTATGGGAACACTTTGTATCTAGTGTTCATAATACCATGAGGTTCCAAGTAAATATGCATAAAGAAAGGGCTGGAGGATCTCAACCATTCTAAATTGGAGAAGGGTCAATTTTATCAGAATTTTATCAATGGTACTACTAAGGCTCTGACAAATGTGCATTGGGACAGGCTATTTTCTGGCAAAGGAGTACTTCGTAAGTGGGAGTTCTTCAGAAGTGAGGGTGTAGCGTTTCTATTGTATGTTAGTTAAAGTCTGTCCCGAGCCTTGTGGCCCATCAGGTTTCTGCCGGTTTCTGTGGCATGAAGCAACTGAGAGTACGAGACTTCCCCCCCCCCCTCTCCCAGATAGAACGCCAGTCTATCATGAGGTTAACCCCCAGCATTTCCCCGGCACCCATTTTCAGCTGGGTGGACTGGAGCAGTGTGTGGTTAAGTGCCTTGCTCAAAGACACAATACGCTGCCTTGGCCAAGACTCAAACCCAACGCCCTAACCACTTGGACACGCGCCACACAGAGTTTGAATGTGCCTGCCAAAATAAAAGTTGAGTGGTAACTGGTGCAGGTTACCTTGGTTTTCAAGAGATATTGAGGCCCCAGATATTTTGTTCCTCTAAATGCCTCAGACTGTTGGGTGCTACCAAGACTCATTAATGACTACAATATCATAATTCCACGCCCTGAGCATATACTTTATAGTTTATTGTCGCCAAACAATTGATACTAGAACGTACAATCACCATAGCGATATTTGATTCTGCGCTTCCCACTCACTGGATTACAAATCAATAGTAAATATTAAAAATTTAAATTATAAATCATAAATAGATAATAGAAAAATCAAAAGTAAGGTAGTACAAAAAGAACCGAGATGCAGGATATATGGAGTCTACGGCCCAGATCCGGGTCAGGATCCGTTCAGCAGTCTTATCACAGTTGGAAAGAAGCTGTTCCCAAATCTGGCCGTACGAGTCTGCAAGCTCCTGAGCCTTCTCCCGGAGGGAAGAGGGACAAAAAGTATGTTGGCTGGGTGGATCGTGTCCTTGATTATCCTGGCAGCACTGCTCCGACAGCGTGCGATGTAAAGTGACTCCAAGGACGGAAGATTGGTTTGTGTGATGTCTTCACGATCTTCTGCAGCTTCTTCCGGTCTTGGACAGGAGAACTTCCATACCAGGTTGTGATGCACCCGAGAAGAATGCTTTCTACGGTGCATCTATAAAAATTAGTGAGGGTTTTAGGGGACAGGCCAAATTTCTTTAGTTTTCTCAGGAAGTAAAGGCGCTGGTGGGCCTTCTTGGCAGTGGACTCTGCTTGCTTGGACCAAATCAGGTCATTTGTGATATTGACCCCAAGGAACTTAAAGTTTTTGACCTGTTCCACTTGTGCACCACCGATATAAATTGGATTGTGTGGTCCGCTACTCCTTCTGAAGTCAACAACCAATTCCTTCGTCTTGCTGATGTTGAGGGATAGGTTATTGTCTTCGCACCATGCCACCAGGTTCTTAATGTCCTGTCTGTACACAAACTCATCATTACCCGAGATACGGCCTACAATTGTTGTGTCATCAGCAAACTTATATATTGAGTTTGATGGAAACTTGGCTACACAATCATGGGTGTACAGTGAGTACAGCAGGGGGCTGAGTACACAGACTTGTGGGGCACCGGTGCTCAGAGTGATTGTAGAGGAGAGCTTGTCCCCTATTACAGCCTGGGTCCTGTCTGTGAGGAAGTTGATGATTCAGCTGCAGATCTGAGTGCTAAGGCCAAGGTTCCAGAGCTTAGGAATCAGTTTATTTGGAATGATGGTATTAAAGGCAGAACTGTAGTCAATGAAAAGGAACCTTACGTATGCGTCTTTATTCTCCAAGTGTTCTAAGGAAGAACGTAGGGCCAAGAGATGGCATCTGCCGTTGACCTGTTGCATCAGTAGGCGAATTGCAAAGCGTCGAGATTGACCGGTAGGCTGTGGTTGATGTGTGCCATAACCAATCTCTCAAAGCATTTCATAGCACTTGATGTCAGAGCCACAGGTCGATAGTCATTCAGGCATGCCACCTTGCTCTTCTTTGGCACTGGGATTATCGTTGCCTTCTTAAAACATGAAGGGATCTTAGACTGAAGCAAGGAGCAGTTGAAGATGACAGCAAACACTCCAGCTAGCTCGCTTGCACAGGCCCGGAGAACCCGTCCTGGGACGCCATCTGGGCCCGTAGCCTTCCTTGGGTTTATCTTCAGGAAGCCCCTTCGAACGTCCTCCTCGGTGATGATGAATCTCGTTGCCACCAGGTCCGGTTCAACCGGAGGGAGCGGGACGCTCCTCTTCTGTTTGAATCTTGTGTAGAATACGTCAAGTTCGTCAGGAAGAGAAGCACCACAGTTACTGATATTCCCAGCCTTTTCTTTGCGCCCAGTGATCTCATTTAGACCCTGCCATAGTCTACCAGCATCCCTCTGGTTAGCCTGGGCTTCCAACTTGGCTCGATATTGCCTCTTGGTGCCCTTAATGGCTTTCCAGAGTTTACGCCTGGATTCCGTGTAGCGACTGGTATCCCTGGACCTAAAAGCCAAGATCTGACTTTTTGACTTTATCTGACTTTTTATTTAGTCGTCTTCTGTTGGTTTCTAAAATCTTCCCAATAGTTTTTGCTGTTTTGTTTGTCCTCTCTTTGGCTTTTATGTTGGCTTTGGCTTCTCAATTCAGCCACCGTTGTGTCCTCCTGTCTTTCCAATGCTTCCACTTCTTTGTGATGTGTCTGGCACTCACCTTCCGAATTGCTCCCAGAAACTCCACCCATTGCTGCTCTGTTGTCACCCCTAGCTTTTCCCTTCCAAACAAGTTTGGCCAGCTTCTCTGTCATAGAAACATAGAACATAGAACATTGAACACCACAGTACAGTACAGGCCCTTCGGCCCTTGGTGTTGTGCCGACCCATATAATCCTTAAAAAAATGTACTAAACCCACACTACCCTGTAACCCTCTATTTTTCTTTCATCCATGTGCCTGTCCAAGAGGCTCTTAAATACCCCTAATGTTTTAGCCTCCTTCACCATCCCTGGCAGGCACCCACAACTCTCTGTGTAAAAAAACTTACCCCTGATGTCTCCCCTAAACTTCCCTCCCTTAACTTTGTGCATATGCCCTCTGGTGTTTGCTATTCATGCCCTGGGAAACGGGTACTGGCTATCCACCCTATCTATACCTCTCATAATCTTGTAGACCTCTATCACATCCCCTCTCATCCGTCTACGCTCCAAAGAGAAAAGTTCCAGCTCTGCTAACCTGCCTCATAGGACCTGTTTTCCAATCCAGGCAACATCCTGGAAAATCTCCTCTGCATCCTCTCTATAGCTTCCACATCCTTCCTATAATGAAGTGACCAGAACTGAACACAATACTCTAAGTGTGGTCTCACCAGAGGTTTGTAGATTTGCAACATGACCTCTCTTGAACTCAATCCCCCTATTAATGACGCCTAGCATCCCATAAGCCTTCTTAACTATCCTATCAACCTGTGCAGCGACCTTGAAGGATGTATGGATTTGAACCCCAAGGTCCCTCTGTTCATCCACACTCTTAAGTAACCAACCATTAACCCTGTTCTCAGCCTTCTGGTTTGTCCTTTCAAAATTTATCCGGATTTATCCTCACATTTATCCGGATTGAACTCCATCTGCCACTTTTCTGCCCAACTCTGCATCCTGTCTATATCCTCTTGTAATCTTTGACAACCTACAGCTCCATCCACAACTCCTCCAATCTTCGTGTCATCTGCAAACTTACTCACTCATCCTTCCGCCTCTTCATCCAGGTCATTTATAAAAATCACAAAGTGCAGGGGTCCCAGGTCAGATCCCTGCGGCACTCCACTAGTCACCGACCTCCAGGCAGAATACTTTCCTTCCACTACTACCCTCTGCTTTCTTCCTGTAAGCCAATTTTTTATCCAAATAACCAAAGTTCCACTGATCCCTTGCCTCTTGAGTTTCTGGATGAGACTCTCATGAGGGACCTTGTCAAATGCCTTGCTAAAATCCATGTAGACCATATCTACCACCCTACCGTCTTCAATTTCTTTTGTTACCTCTTCAAAAAACTCAATTAGGCTCGTGAGGCACGACCTTCCCTTTACAAAGCCATGTTGACTATCCTTGAGTAGACTGTACTTCTCCAAGTGCTCGTAGATCCTATTCTTACTGACGTAAGACTCACCGGTCTATAGTTCCCAAGATTCTCCCTACTACCTTTTTTAAACAAGGGAACTACATTTGCAATTCTCCAATCCTCCGGCACCTCCCCTGCAGCCAAAGAGGATTCAAAGATCATAGCTACTGCTCCAGCGATCTCCTCTCTCACTTCCCACAGCAACTTGGGGTATATCACATCCGGCCCTGGGGATTTATTAACCTTGATGTTTTTAATAAGATCCAACACTACTTCTTCCTTAATCTCCACATTGTCAGCACACAGGCCTGTTCTATTTCGACCTCACCCTGATCAAAGTCCTTTTAACTTGTGAATACTGAAGCAAAGTATTCATTTAGGACCTCCCCAACCTCCTCCACCTCCAGGCACATGTTGTCTTCGTTATCCTTTAGCGGCTCCACCTTTACTCTTGTCATCCTTCTGTTCTTCACATACGCATAGAACACCTTGGGGTTCTCCTTAATCCTACATGCCAAGGCCTTCTCATGCCCCCTTCGAGCTCTCCTAAGTCCTTTCTTAAGCTCCTTCCTGGCTACCCTATAATTCTCATGAGCCCCTCCTGCTTCCTGCTTCTTATATCTAACGTATGCTTCCTTCTTCCTCTTGACAAGTTGCCTCACGTGTTTCGTCAGCCACGGTTCTCTTTTCCTCCCATTTTTTCCTTGTCTCAGTGGGACAAATCTATCCTTAACCCAGCACGAGTGATCCCTAAACTTCCTCCACAATACTTCTGTGCTTTCACCCTTGAACATCTGTTTCCAATTTACTCTCGCTAGTTCCTGCCTCATCCCTTCATAGTTAGCCCTTTCCCAGTTAAGCACTTTCCCATTTTGTCTGTTTTTGTCCTTTTCCATAGCTATGCTGAAGCTAAGCGAGTTGTGGTCACTCTCACCAAAATGCTCCCCCACCATGAGGTCTGCCACCTGACCAGGTTCATTACCCAGAACTGGATCCAGCAGGGCCTCTCCTCTCATCAGCCGATCCACATACTGTGTCAGGAATCCTTGAACACAGCTGACAAATTCAGCCCCATCTATCCCCCTTGCAGGCAGGAGGTGCCAGTCAATATGAGGGAAGTTGAAATCACCCATAACTACAACCCTGTATTTCCTGCACCATTCTAAAATCCGCCTGCTTATCTGCTCCTCGGTGTCCCGAGGGTTATTTGGGGGCCTATAGACTACTCCCAGCACAGTGATTGATCGCTTCCTATTTCTGACTTCCACCCACACCGACTCAGTGGACACTCCCTCTGCAGCGTCCTCCCTTTCTATAGCCGTGATACTATCCCTGATCAGTAATGCTACTCCCCCGCCTTTCCTACCTCCCATCCTATTCCTTTTAAAACACCTAAACTCCGGTACCTGCATCAGCCAATCCTGCCCTTCCTCCAGCCAAGCTTCTGTAACGGCCACAACATCGTAGTTCCACGTACTGATCTATGCTCTAAGTCCTGACGAAGGGTCTCGGCCTGAAACATCGACTGTATCTCTTCCTAGAGATGCTGCCTGGCCTGCTGCATTCACCAGCAACTTTGATGTGTGTTGCTTGAATTTCCAGCATTTGCAGAATTCCTGTTGTATGCTTTAAGTTCATCCCCTTTATTCCTAATGCTCCTAGCGTTGAAATAGACACATTTCAACCCGTCTAACTGGCTATATTTATGTTTTGTCCCCTGCCTTTCCTTCCTCACCAACTCAGAACACACAGCATCGTGCCCTTGTCCTTCTACCCTTATCTCTGTACTCACATTCTGATTCCCACCCCCCTGCCAAACTAGTTTAAACCCTCCCCAACAGCTCTAGCAAACCTGCCGGCCAGGATATTGGTCCCTTTCCAGTTCAAGTGAAGTCCGTCCTTTTTGTACAGGTCAGACCTTCCCCAGAAGAGATCCCAATGACCCAGAAATCTGAACTCCTGCCCTCTGCACCAACTCTTCAGCCACACATTCATCTGCCATAACTTCCTGTTCCTACCCTCTCTGTCTTGTGGCACAGGCGGCAGTCCTGACATTACCACCCTTGAGGTCCTGCTTTTTAACTTTTTTCCAAACTCCCTATATTCCTTCTTCAGGACCTCATCCCTACTCCTATCTATGTCATTGGTCCCCACGTGGACCATGACATCTGGCTGCTCACCCTCTCGCCTGAGAATACCGAGAACTAGATCCAAAATTTTGCGGACCAGCTTGTTGTTGAGCCCACTAGGGGAAGGGCTGTACAGGATTGGGTATTGTGTAATGAACCGGAGGTGATTAGAGAGATTGAGGTGAAGGAACCCTTAGGAGGCAGTGATCATAACATGATTGAGTTCACTGTGAAATTTGAAAAAGAGAAGCCGAAATCTGATCTGTCGGTATTTCAGTGGAGTAACGGAAGTTACAGTGGCATGAGAGAGGAACTGGCCAAAGTTGACTGGAAAGGGACACTTGCAGGAAGAATGGCAGAGCAGCAGTGGCTGGAGTTTATGTGAGAAGTGAGGAAGGTGCAAGACAGATATATTCCAAAAAAGAAGAAATTTTCGAATGGAAAAAGGTTGCAACCGTGGCTGACAAAAGAAATCAAAGCCAAAGTTAATGCAAAGGAGAGGGCATACAAGGAAGCAAAAATCAATGGTAAGACAGAGGTATGGGATGTTTTTAAAAGCTTACAGAAAGAAACTAAGAAGGTCATTAAGAGGGAAAAGATGAACTATGAAATGAAGCTAGCAAATAATATCAAAGAGGATACTAAAAGCTTTTTCAAGTACATAAAGAGTAAAAGACAGGTGAGAGTAGATATAGGACTGATAGAAAATGATGCTGAAGAAATTGTAAGATAAGGAGATAAGGAGGAACTGAACGAGTATTTTGCATCAGTCTTCACTGAGGAAGACATCAGCAGTATACCGGACACTCAAGGGTGGCAGGGAAGAGGACTGTGCGCAGTCACAATTACGACAGAGAAAGTACTCAGGAAGCTGAATAGTCTAAAGGTAGATAAATCACCCGGACCAGATGGAATGCACCCTCGTGTTCTGAAGGAAGTAGCTGTGGACATTGCGGAGGCATTCGCGATGATCTTTCAAAAGTAGATAGATTCTGGCATGGTTCCAGAGGACTGGAAGATTGCAAATGTCACTCTGCTATTTAAGAAGAGGCCAAGGAAACAAAAAGGAATTTATAGACCTGTTAGCTTGACATCGGTGGTTGGGAAGTTGTTGGAGTCGATTGCCAAGGATGAAGTTACAGAGTACCTAGAGGCATATGACAAGATAGGCAGAACTCAGCATGGATTCCTTAAAGGAAAATCCTGCCTGACAAACCTATTACAATTATTTGAGGAAATTACCAGTAGGCTAGACAAGGGAGATGTAGTGGATGTTGTATATTTGGATTTTCAGAAGGCCTTTGACAAGGTGTCACACATGAGGCTACTTAACAAGATAAGAGACCATGGAATTATGGGAAAGTTACATACGTGGATAGAGCATTGGCTGATTGGCGGGAAACAGAGAGTGGGGATAAAGGGATCCTATTCTGGTTGGCTGCCAGTTACCAGTGGTGTTCCACAGGGGTCCGTGTTGGGGCCGCTTCTGTACATCAACGATTTGGAGTATGGAATAGATGGCTTTGTGGCTAAGTTTGCTGACGATATGAAGATAGGTGGAGGGGCTAGTAGTGCTGGGGAAACGGAGAGTCTGCAGAGAGACTTGGATAGATTGGAAGAATGGGCAGAAAATTGGCAAATGAAATACAATGTTGGAAAGTGTATGGTTATGCACTTTTGCAGAAGAAATAAACGGGCAGACTATTATTTAAATGGAGAAAGAATTCAAAGTTCTGAGATGCAACGGGACTTGGGAGTCCTCGTCCCAGATACCCTTAAAGTTAACCTCCAGGCTGAGTCGGTAGTGAAGAAAGCGAATGTAATGTTGGCATTCATTTCTAGAGGAATAGAGTATAGGAGCAGGGATGTGATGTTGAGGCTCTATAAGGCGCTGGTGAGACCTCACTTGGAGTACTGTGGGCAGTTTTGGTCTCCTTATTTAAGAAAGGATGTGCTGATGTTGGAGAGGGTACAGAGAAGATTCACTAGAATGATTCTGGGAATAAGAGGGTTAACATATGAGGAACGTTTGTCCGCTCTTGGACTGTATTCCTTGGAGTTTAGAAGAATGAGGGGAGACCTCATAGAAACATTTCGAATGTTGAAAGGCATGGACAGGGTGGATGTGGCAAAGTTGTTTCCCATGATGGGGGAGTGTAGTACGAGAGGGCATGACTTAAGGATTGAAGGGCGCCCATTCAGAACAGAAATGCGAAGAAATTTTTTTAGTCAGAGGGTGGTGAATCTATGGAATTTGTTGTCACGGGCAGCAGTGGAGGCTAAGTCATTGGGTGTATTTAAGGCAGAGATTGATAGGTATCTGAGTAGCCAGGGCATCAAAGGTTATGGTGAGAAGGTGGGGGAGTGGGACTAAATAGGAGAATGGATCAGCTCATGATAAAATGGCAGATCAGACTCGATGGGCCGAATGGCCGACTTCTGCTCCCTTGTCTTATGGTCTTATGGCCCCTGGCACCAGGGAGGCAACAGACCATCCGGGATTCTCGATCTTTCCCACAGAACCTCTTATTAGTCCCCCTAACTATCAAATCCCCTATCACTACTGCTCTCCCCTTTTCACTCCTTCCCTTCTGAGGGTCCAGTCTGGGTGCCAGACATGCGACCACTACAACTTGTCCCTGGTAAGTCGTCCCCACCAATAGTATCCAAACATGGAGAAGTTCAGTACAGAAACAGGCTATTTGGCCCATCTAGTCAATGGTGAAAAAACATTTAAGCTGTCTAATGCAACTACCTGCACTGGGACCATCGCCCTCCATACCCCTACCATCCAGGCTCCCATCCAAACTTCTTTTACATGTTGAAACCCAGCTCGTTTCCACACTCTCACGACCATTTCAGTAAAGAGCTTTTCCAAATGTTCCCGTTAAATTTTCACTTCCCCACTTACCCGTGATCTCTGGTTGTCGTCCCACCCAACCTCAGTGGAAAAAGCTGCTTGCATTTACCCTATCTACACCCTCATAATTTTGTGTACTTCTAACAAATCTTCAAAGCAATGTATAATTTCCTTGTTTGTGTTTACAGCCTTTTTTGGTGTATAAGATGACAAGAGGCATTGATTATGTAGAAAGCCAGAGGTTTTCTTCCAGGACTGAAATGGCTAACACGAGGGAGCATAGTTTTAAGGTGCTTGGAAATAGATACCGAGGAGATGACAGGGGTAATTTTTTTACACAGAGAGTGGTGGGTGAGTGGAATACACTGCCGGCTATTTGCGTGAGAGTGTTTCAGTTACTGTGGAGCCAGAAACCCATGCAGCTCATTGGGAACAGGGAATAATACCAATGGAGAAAGTCAAACTGAGCCAGGTCACAGATTGGAGATGGTAGAAATGCGCCATTCTTATAGAGACAGGAAGAGCCACAGAGAGTTTGTTGGTCATTCCAGATACCAGCGCTGGGCCCAGTTAGAAGATGATTTCTCTCTCCAACTTGGGTTGAACCTCACGGTAACAGTGTGATGTCGGATCACACCTTGACAACTCAGGTGATCTCATCTTAAATGTTATCGTACACCCATTAATGGATTTTGTAAATCTTTTTACAGGTTACAAATGACAAGGAATTTGTGTACGGGAATCTCGAACACAACACGCCAGTTTTACTGTCTCTGTCCAGATATTTAAGAAGTGGAGCAAGCGAATCACTCGATCATCCTTCCTGCTCAGATGGTGGGAATGGATTCACTCGATCATTTCAACTGAAGGTACTTCAGCAAGTTCAAACTGGGACAAGGCCATTCATCTATTCTGTGTTTGAGAAGGGATTCAGTCGGTCTTCCCGCCTGTGGACACACCAGTCAGTTCACACTGGGCAGAGGCTGGTCATCTGCTGAATTTGTGGGAAGGGATTCACTTGGTCATCAGACCTAATGGCTCACCGGCGAGATCACACTGGAGAGAGGCCATTCACCTGCTCGGACTGTGGGAAGGAATTCACTCGGTCATCTAAACTGAAGGAACATCAGCGTGTTCACACTGGAGAGAGGCCGTTCACCTGCTCAGACTGTGGGAAGGGATTCACTCGGTCATCTGACCTAATGGCTCACCAGCGAGTTCACACCGGGGAGCGGCCGTTCACCTGCTCGGACTGTGGGAAGGGATTCACTTGCTCGTCTCACCTGAAGGTACATCAGCGAGTTCACACTGGAGAGAGGCCGTTCACCTGCTCAGACTGTGGGAAGGGATTCACTTTGTCATCTGATCTACTGAGACACCAGTCAGTTCACACTGGAGAGAGGCCATTCACCTGCTCAGACTGTGGGAAGGGATTCACTCGATCATCTTACCTTGTGGTACACCAGCGAATTCACACTGGAGAGTGGCCGTTCTCCTGCTCAGACTGCGGGAAGGGATTTACTTGGTCATCTCAACTGAAGGTACACCAGCGAGTTCACACTGGGGAGAGGCCGTTCACCTGCTCAGACTGTGGGAAGGGATTCACTTTGTCATCTCATCTGAAGGAACATCAGCGAGTTCACACTGGAGAGAGGCCGTTCACCTGCTCAGACTGTGGGAAGGGATTTGCTTCGTCATCTCCACTGAAGGTACATCAGCGACTTCACACTGGTGAGAGACCTTTCACCTGCTCAGTGTGTCGGAAGGGATTCACTTTGTCATCTGATCTACTGAGACACCAGTCAGTTCACACCGGAGAGTGGCCATTCACCTGCTCAGACTGTGGGAAGGGATTCACTTCGTCATCTAATCTGAAGGTACACCAGCGAGTTCACACTGGGGGGAGGCAGTCATCTGCTCAGACTGTGGGAAGGGATTCACATCATCATCTAAAGTGAAGGTACATCCGCGTGTTCACACTGGCAAGAGCCGATTCAGCTGTCATCTGTCACTCTGTCATCTCACCTACTGACATACCAGTCAGGTGACACTGGAGAAGGGCCGTTCACCTGCTTGGACTGCGGGAAGGAATTCACTTGCTCATCTAAACTGAAGATACATCAGTGAGTTTACACTGGAAGAGGCCGTTCACCTGCTCAGACTGTGGGAAGAGGTTCTCTCAGCCAAATCAACCAAATGTGCATCATTGAGTTCACACTGGGGAGAGACTGTTCACCTGCTGTGAATGTGGGAAACGACTCACTCAGTCATCTCACCTTTGGTAACTCTCGCTTCAGCTAGCAGCTTAATTTAGGGGTTAACAGCCCCCAGCCTGGCCAAACTTAAAAAATCTCCTTTGGGTGGTTGCTGTGTGATGTGTCCCCTGTTACAAATTACTACCCTGAAATAACAAACGATGTGCAGTATGTGATTAAACAATTGAGCTTTATAAATTTTACTTTGACTATTGGGTTAGAAAAGAAAACAGAAAAAAGGGCCCACTCTCTCCATTCACGTCCTCTCAAAAGACCACGAAAATCTCTCTTCCAGACTCACAAGAAAGAACAACATTTCTCTCACTGGATCGCCCTGCACTCCAAAACCCTGTTATCACTAGTCATAACATAAACCTTAAGGAGGGGAGGAGAAGATGGTGGCACGACGCAGTGTGCACGGCCGCTCCGAATTGATATCATATTTGTTAAATAGGGGCCGTGCACAATCCTGATTTGATGGAGACAGACGTGAGAAGCACGGAGGAACATCTGGAGAAACTTCTGAAATGCCCGGCTCACTGCCACTGCTACTGTGCGATCGAGAATCTACTGAGGGGAAGGCCCATAATCCTTTGCTTTGACTATTGCCTGTTGTTGGGGCTGGGGTCAAAGCGCTCGGCAGAGATGGTGCTCGGTGTCGGAGGGCTGGTCGGAGGCTTGAAGTTTTTGGACGGACTCAGAGTTGGACTCTGGTCGGGTGCTGCCAGGATGCTGCATCGACAAGTTTGCGGCGCTGGAAGCTCATGGCAGGGAGAGTTTTTCCTTTCAACAGTCTGCGTGAGATGATGGGACTTTCAAGAGACTTTGAGACTTTTTTTTACCGTGCTCATGGTCTGTTCTTCATTAAATTATGGTATTGCTTTGCACTGTTGTAACTATATGTTATAATGATGTGGTTTCTGTCAGCTTTTATTAGTCTTGGTTTGTCTTGTGTTTCTGTGAAATCATTCTGGAGGAACAAATTGTATCATTTCTTAATGCATACATTAAGAAATGATACATTCCAGAATGAGGGGTCACAGTTTGAAGATAAAGGGGAAGCCTTTTAGGATCGAGATTAGGAAAAACTTCTTCACACAGAGAGTGGTGTATCTGTGGAATTCTGTGCCACAGGAAACAGTTGAGGCCAGTTCATTGGCTATATTTAAGAGGGAGTTAGATATGGCCCTTGTGGCTAAAGGGATCAGGGGGTATGGAGGGAAGGCTGGTCCAGGGTTCTGAGTTGGATGATCAGCCATGATCATACTGAATGGCAGTGCAGGCTCGAAGGGCCGAATGGCCTACTCCTGCACCTATTTTCTATGTTTCTGTATTACTAAATGACAATAAAAGAGGACTGCGTGTCCTCATAATCTAATCTAATCTAAATAATCTAAAACATTGCTGCTACAGAGAAACCATTACCACAGCAGTGAAACATTACAGAGAGGCCATTACACTTGTGACGCACTGCTGGGTTCGCACTGGGGTGAAAGTTTCAGTAAGCTGCATGCTGAATATTTGTCCATCATTGTTGCTGAATGCAATCTTGGGAGTGACTGTTGGTGCTGAACTCTGCAATTATTGCTGCTGCTCACCACACCCAGTTCTGCACCCTGATCACTGGGCATGGGAGGAGTTTCTTCTGCTGCATATTCACTTTTAATGGGACTGGAGTTTAATATTTTACATCTGTGACAAATAAATCAGTTCTATTTTAAACCCTGGTATCATCTCCGGTACTTAGTGAATTTATAACACAACTAGTGTACAGTAGAGAGTCAGCTCAGGCCGCTGGACCCTGCCGGTGATTCTGTTCCACGACGGTCCTGTTAAATCCTCCCCTGTTGTTTCCCTCTCGCTCTCCCTGTGGTGATGAGTTCCAAACAGTCACCACTCTGTGGGTGAAGAGGTTTTTCTTGAATTTTTTGCAGACTGAAGAAGTTGAGTTGACTGCAGTTCTGTCTGACATGTTCTTTCTGTCTGACATGTTCTTTGCCCCTCAAATCTCTGGGCTGAGGAAGAATGACATTGGGAGTTAACCTTATTCACGACTCATTTCTACGTTATAGGTCATTTTCCCTGTGATAAAGTTATAAGGGAATTGGGGGATTCTCAGATTCCTGTAAATAGTGGGTTAAGGATGAATACGGACTGTGCCTGTGGGTTCTGGTTTGAGAAGGGCTGCAGTGTGTTTGAGCAGCTGCTTCTTTTGAGTGAAGATAAGGATTGCAAAATTTTTAAAAAACCACAAGAGGATGTCTCCTGGCTTTTCACGCCTTTTGGTTTTAACAAAGGGTGGCGATAATGCAGGACCTTCCTTACATTCCTTTCTTAATTTCGGTAGAGTCTCTTATCTAAATTATTAAATTTGCTCTATTTGAGTAGCCGGAATGTCTATTGACCTGACTGTTCTTTTGTATTGAGATGTTAAAGGTTCAATCTGTCCTACTGACATGTAAATGCTGAGTGTCCAGACAAGGACAAGCAGGATGTGAGAATTAATTATACTCTGTTCTCTGTTTGCCTCTGCCTGTTGTGATTAAGTGTTCTTTGTCAATACGTTTACCTCTGTTTTAGGTGATTAAGTGGCCTTTGTCTCGGACTATCACTGTTGCTGAGCATTCGTGACAAAGCTGTTATAAAATCTCTGTAACTCTGTGCTTCGGGAGAGAGACTTCCGTGGCTGAGTCTCTGTGAGTGCAGAAGGAGGGTTCTCTCTCATAGCTTGCTACTTATAAAGGTGGAAAAGAATCAACTGTGTTAGTTGTTTCATTACATCAGCTTAATCACTGTTGACAGTTTGGCGACCCAGCCAGGAGTCCAAAGGAGTGATCCCCGTGAGGCGGCATCAGCGATAATCTGTGTGGCGGCGACTTGAGACGGATGGGCCCACAAGGTAAGATTCACCTTGATCTCACTCAGTAGCCAGTCGCACGGAAAATCCATTCGTCTGACGGGCAACTCTAATGTACTCCTGCAGAACCCGAGTGCCATAGTAAGAGTGAGGTTCGAGTCCTCTGCTGAGCAAAAGGGTAAAAGCGGGGTTCGAGTCCTCTGCTAAACAAAAAGAGTTGGGTTGGAGTCCCAGTTTGAGGCCACATCTTGAGTATCCACTCTGCCTTAGATTGTTTGTTAAGAGGGGCAATCCCCCATGCGAAGGTCAGGAACCTGAAGTGGGTGAGAGAAAAAGAGTGCCCAATTAGTGTTTCAGAGATGAATATATAAAACCCTATGAAACGATGGTTCAGACCTTAGATAAAACGGGAAATAACACACTGTTATTTAAATCAAGTAAAGATGATCCAGAAAAAGAGAATGACTATTGTAGATTATTAGCATGCTTAAATTAGAAATTGGGTAATGATATTTGGCCTTTCGGAGAAATTTGGGACATAGAGTCATGTGATTGAGCAGTTAATTTAATCTGGAAAAAGAACTGTGGAAAAAAATGGAAATTCCTGATTAAAGAATGGAAAAGATAAAGCTGATACTAAACGAAATAATACTTCACTGGCCAGACAGACAAACAAAGAAAACAGGCAAAGGCAGAGATAGACAGGAAGGTTTAGGTTGGCAGTGCTGCGTGTGAGATCTAGGGCAAACACGGGATCCTGAACCCATGTCTGGCATACCGACCTTGTTTGAGGATTGGACACCATTCGTATTCCCCATCTTATCGGGGCCGATTAAAACAAATGCTATGGATTGGCCTGACATTGATCAATATCGAATACGACGAGCTTTGACATATTGTTGAGATCCGGTTTTCGAATCCCGATCAGGCCCACATTGTTGTGCCGACCCTCAAATCCTGCCTCCCATATAACCCCCCACCTTAAATTCCTCCATATACCGATCTAGTAGTCTCTTAAATTTCACCTGTGTATCTGCCTCCACCACTGACTCAGGCAGTGCATTCCACGCACCAACCACTCTCTGAGTAAAAAACCTTCGTCTAATATCCCCCTTGAACTTCCCACCCCTTACCTTAAAGCCATGTCCCCTTGTATTGAGCAGTGGTGCCCTGGGGAAGAGGCACTGGCTATCCACTCTATCTATTCCTCTCAATATCTTGTATACCTCTATCATGTCTCCTCTCAACCTCCTTCTCTCCAAAGAGTAAAGCCCCAGCTCCCTTAATCTCTGATCATAATCCATACTCTGTACACCAGGCAGCATCCTGGTAAATCTCCTCTGTACCCTTTCCAATGCTTCCACATCCTTCCAATAGTGAGGCGACCAGAACTGGACACAGTACTCCAAGTGTGGCCTAACCAGAGTTTTATAGAGCTGCATCATTACCTCGCGACTCTCAAAGTCTATCCCTCGACTTATGAAAGCTAACACCCCATAAGCTTTCTTAACTGGCATTCACAGCAAGAGGATTCGAGTACAGGAGCAGGGAGGTACTACTGCAGTTGTACAAGGCCTTGGTGAGACCACACCTGGAGTATTATGTGCAGTTTTGGTTCCCTAATCTGAGGAAAGACATCCTTGCCATACAGGGAGTATAAAGAAGGTTCACCAGATTGATTCCTGGGATGGCAGGACTTTCATATGATGAAAGATTGGGTCAACTAGGCTTATACTCACTGGAATTTAGAAGATTGAGGGGGGATTTATTGAGATCTATAAAATCCTAAAGAGATTGGACAGGCTAGATGCAGGAAGATTGTTCCAGATGTTGGGGAAGTCCAGCACGAAGGGTCACAGTTTGAGGATAAAGGGGAAGCCTTTTAGGACCGAGATTAGGAAAAACTTCTTCACACAGAGAGTGGTGAATCTGTGGAATTCTCTGCCACAGGAAACAGTTGAGACCAGTTCATTGGCTATATTTAAGAGGGAGTTAGATATGGCCCTTGTGGCTAAAGAGATCAGGGGGTATGGAGGGAAGGCTGGTACAGGGTTCTGAGTTGGATGATCAGCCATGGTCATAATGGCGGTGCAGGCTCGAAGGGCCGAATGGCCTACTCCACCTATTTTCTATGTTTCTATGTTTACCCTGTCTACCTGTGAAGCAACTTTCAGGGATCTGTGGACATGTACCCCGAGATCCCTCTGCTCCTCCACACTGCCAAGTATCCTGCCATTTACTTTGCACTCTGCCTTGGAGTTTGTCCTTCCAAAGTGCACCACCTCACACTTCTCTGGGTTGAATTCCATCTACAACTTCTCAGCCCACTTCTCCAACCTATCAATGTCTCTGCAGTCTTTGACAATCCTCTACACTATCTACAACACCATCAACCTTTGTGTCGTCTGCAAACTTGCCAACCCACCCTTCTACTCCCACATCCATGTCGTTAATAAAAATCATGAAAAGTAGAGGTCCCAGAACCGATCCTTCTGGGACACCACTAGTCACAATCCTCCAGTCTGAATGTACTCCCTCCACCACGACCCTCTGCTTTCTGCAGGCAAGCCAATTCTGAATCCACCTGGCCAAACTCCCCTGGATCCCATGCCTTCTGACCTTCTGAATAAGCCTACCGTGTGGAACCTTGTCAAACGCCTTACTAAAACCAATATAGATCACATCCACTGCACTACCCTCATCTATATGCCTGGTCACCTTCTCAAAGAACACTATCAGGCTTGTGAGACATGATCTGCCCTTCACAAAGCCATGCTGTCTGTCCCTGATCAGACAATGATTCTCTAAATGCCCACAGAACCTAACTCTAAGAATCTTTTACAACAGTTTTCCCACCACAGACGTAAGGTTCACTTGTCTATAATTACCCAGACTATCGCTGCTAACTTTTTTGAACAAAGGGACAACATTTGCCTCCCTCTAATCCTTTGGTACCATTCCCGTAGACAACAAGGACATAGAGATCCTAGCCAGAGGCTCAGTAATCTCTTCCCTCGCCTCGTGGAGCTTCCTGGGGAATATTCCGTATTGCGCCAGGGAGTTATCCGTCCTAATGTGTTTTAATAACTCCCACACTTCCTCTTCCTTAATATCAACATGCTCCAGAATATCAACCTCACTCATATTGTCCTCACTGTCATCAGGTTCCCTCTCACTGGTGGATACCGAAGAGAAGTATTCATTCAGGACCTCGCTCACTTCCACAACCTCAGGAGGCATCTTCCCACCTTTGTCTCTAATCGGTCCTACCTTCACTCCTGTAATCCTTTTGTTCCTTACATAATTGAAGAATGCCTTGGGGTTTTCCTTTACCCTACTTGCCAAGGCCTTCTCATGCCCCCTTATTGCTCTTCTCAGTCCCTTCTTAAGCTCCTTTTTTGCTTCCCTATATTCCTCAATAGACCCATCTGATCCTTGCTTCCCAAACCTCATGGATGCTGCCTTCTTCCACCTGACTAGATTTTCCACCTCACTTGTCACCTATGCTTCCTTCACCCTACCATTCGTTATCTTCCTCACTGGGACAAATTTATCCCTAACATCCTGCAAGAGATCTCTAAACATCGACCACATGTCCATAGTACATTTTCCTGCAAAAACATCATCCCAATTCACACCTGCAAGTTCCAGCCTTATAGCTTCATAATTTGCCCTTTCCAATTAAAAAATTTTCCTGTCCTCTCTGATTCTATCCTTTTCCATAATAATGCTAAAGGCCAGGGAGTGGTGGTCACTGCCCCCCAGATGCTCACCCACTGAGAGATCTGTGACCTGACCCGGTTCGTTACCTAGTACCAGATCTAGTATGGCTTTCCCCCTGGTCGGCCTGTCCATATACTGTGACAGGAATTCATCCTGGACACACTTAACAAACTCTGCCCCATCTTAGCCCTTGGAACTAATCAGGTGCCAATCAATATTAGGGAAGTTAAAGTCACCCATGATAACAACCCTGTTATTTTTGCACCTTTCCAAAATCTGCCTCCCAATCTGCTCCTCTGTATCTCTGCTGCTACCAGGGGGCCTATAGAATACTCCCAATAGAGAAACTGCTCCCTTCCTGTTCCTGACTTCCATCCATACTGACTCGAAAGAGGATCCTGCTACATTACCCACCCTTTCTGTAGCTGTAATAGTATCCCTGACCAATATTGCTACCACTCCTTCCCTCCACCCCCATCCCTTTTAAAGCACTGAAATCCAGGAATATTGAGAATCCATTCCTACCCTAGTGCAACCAAGTCTCTGTAATGGCCACTACATAATAATTCCATGTATGTATCCAAGCTGTCAGTTCATCTTTGTTCCTGATGCTTCTTGCATTGAAGTACACACACTTTAGCCCTTCTACCTTACTACCTTTACACCCTTTATTCTGCTTCTCTTTCCTCAAAGCCCCTCTGTATGTTAGATCTGGCTTTACTCCATGCACTTCTTTCTCTGTTCTATTGCTCCGGGTCCTATTCCACTTGCAAATTAGTTTAAACCCTCCTGAACCATGTCAGCAAGGAACTGAAGGAAGGGACGCACATATTCACGCCCCCAGCCACTGGGGTGTAACCAAGCAGAATGAAACTTGCTCTGTCCGTTGAAAGTTAAGATTCTATGCACGGACAAAGATGTCACCCTGGGACTAGCGAACAACCGACAGCTTCCCCAGTTACCGACCCCCACCCCCCAGTGGTGGGCACTTAATTTGGACTCCAATTTGTGTGAACCCCCTCTGCCAGAGGCAGTCGCTCATTTGACTCTGCGCTATGATCCTACAGAGTGCTCAACTGAGGAAAGCCAATATTATGCACCCCTCGAGGGACAGATGCTCCCAGTCACAGTGACTGGAGAGGTTAAAGGAAAAGAGTGCAGTGTATTACTGGCCAATGTTCCGGATTCCCTTTGGCGACAGACAGGACTGGTGGTTTCCCATACCACCATTACGGTTTGCCCTGGGTTCAAGCCAAAGAGCCGAGGGTTGCTTGCCTACACCCTGACAAAACAAGCCTCCAGCAGCGAGGGAGGGTGGCAAGACTTGGCCGTGGGCCTACTCCGATTCTGAAGACGGGACATCTGGTAAGACACTCTTTTAATATTGACTGAACCCAAGACGTTGTACCCCATCTCTGGGAAATTTCAGGCCATGAAGTCGGCCGCACCAACTGCCCCCCTCCCACCCGTCCGGATCACCGTTGAAGAAGGACAAACTCTCCCATCCCTTCTGCAATGCCCCCTCAAGCCCGAGGCAACGTTTTATGAGGATGGAAGCTCTTTTGTGCATCTAGCAGCAGAATGATATTCCAGCTGTGCGATAGTGACGACAGTGAAGTAATTGAGCAAGTTTCCTCTGCAGCAGCTGTCTCCGCCCAGAAAGCTGAGCTACTTGCTCTGACTCATGCCTGTATCCTAGCAACAGACTACTCAGTTCTGATTTTGAAGAATCCACCACAGAACCAATTCTTTGTGGAAGACCTGAAAAAAAAACGCAAAGTCATGAATGAAGATGACTTTGAAGAGGCAGTCCACAACTATTTGGAACAAAATAAAAAGAGCCTGAATGAGGGCTTCAGTGGAGGAGCCAAAAATACAGGCCTAAGCTGGAATCCTCTTTGATTAATGTTTCAAATTTTTAAAATGAAAAAGCCTGTGGAAAAGAAGTGTCAAACAGATTAAAGTGTGACTTTTACATAGACTCCCGTTATGCCCTGACTACAGAACTCTGGGGATTCCTGACTTCCTCTGTTGCCGCCCCCCTCCCATTAGTAATGCTACCTTTATAAACAACTTACTTACCGCTCTACAGCTACCTCGAGTTTTGGCCATTATTAAATGTGCAGCCTGTACTGGGGAATCTGATAAGATATCTAAGGGGAATACTAGGGCTGATGCAGCAGCTAAAGAGACAGCCTTGGACCCCGCACTTTTAGTCCCCTCGGGAGCCCAGCAAGCTCTTATTAGACAAAATCTAAGGACGGGTATGCCAGACACAGGGTTAATATAAAATTTCCAGGGGGACGCTCCTGAAGGAGAGGGCAAACTTCGGTCCCAAATGGGTTACCACCTTAAACATCAGACCAATTTATGGGTGACCCCTGTGGGACAGGTTTGTGTTCCCTCTGTGTTCTTATCTATCTTGATAGATTATGTAAATAATTGTACACACTTAGGCAAGGAGGGAATGGTTAATATCTTGGTGGCGGAGCGCCCTGATTTCCAGCAAGCAGCTGAAAAGCGAGCCACAGCATGTGGAAAATAAAAATGAATGCTGCAAAGGGATTCCCTGTGGTTCTGGAACCACCCCTTGCCTGGTGGACCTTTTTTTTCATGTTTACAACTTGATTTCATAGAACTACCTAGAGTACATTGTTATAAATATTGCTTGGAAATAGTAGATGTATTTAGCAGATGGATTGAGGCTATACCCACTACTGATAATACTGTTGTAAAAATATTACTAAGAGAAACGATTCCCCATTATGGATTACCTGAATCAGTAAGCTCAGACAATGGACCTCATTTTATTGCTAAGATAAATGAGAAAATCTGTAAAGAATTGGCAATAAAACAACAATTTCACTGTGCTCACCATCCAAGAGCAGCTGGTATAGTGGAACGAACAAATGGAACCTTAAAGAATAAGCTAACCCAAACTTATGGAAGAGACTGGACTAACCTGGCTTAACCATATAACCATATAACAATTACAGCATAGAAACAGGCCATCTCGGCCCTTCTAGTCCGTGCCGAACTCTTACTCTCACCATGTCCCACCGACCTGCACTCAGCCCATAACCCTCCATTCCTTTCCTGTCCATATATCTATCTAATTTAATTTTAAATGACAACATCGAACCTGCCTCAACCACTTCTGCTGGAAGCTCATTCCACACAGCCACCACTCTCTGAGTAAAGAAGTTCCCCCTCATGTTACCCCTAAAGTTTTGCCCTTTAACTCTCAACTCATGTCCTCTCGTTTGAATCTCCCCCACTCTCAATGGAAAAAGCCTATCCACGTCAACTCCATCTATCCCCATCATAATTTTAAATACCACTATCAAGTGCCCCCTCAACCTTCTACGCTCCAAAGAATAAATACCTAACTTGTTCAACCTTTCTCTGTAACTTAGGAGATGAAACCCAGGCAACATTTTCGTAAATCTCCTCTGTACTCTCTCAATTTTATTGACATCTTTCCTGTAATGAGGCATCCATTAGTCTTGCGAGACCATGGATCTGCATCTGGAAAGTCTTCACTCGCCAGGGCGCAGGCCTGGACAAGGTTGTTTGGAAGACCAGCAGTTGCCCATGCTGCAAGTCTCCCCTCTCCACGACACCAATGTTGTCCAAGGGAAGGGCATTAGGACCCATACAGCTTGGCACCGGTGTCATCGCAGAGCAATGTGTGGTTAAGTGCCTTGCTCAAGGACACAACACGTTGCCTCGGCTGGGGCTCGAACCCACGACCTTCAGGTCGCTAGTCCAATGCTTTAACCACTTGGCCACGAGAACTGTACACAATACTCCATATTTAGCCTCACCAATGCTTTATACAATTTCAACATCACATCCCAACTCCTATACTCAATGCTCTGATTTATAAAGGCCAGCATACCAAAAGCTTTCTTCACCACCCTATCTACATGAGATTCCACCTTCAGGGAACTATGCACCATTATTCCTAGATCCCTCTGTTCTACAACATTCTTCAATGCCCTACCATTTACCATGTATGTCCTATTTTGATTAGTCCTACCAAAATGTAGCACCTGACATTTTTTCAGCATTAAACTCCATCTGCCATCTTTCAGCACTCATCTGACTGGCCTAAATCTCTCTGCAAGCTTTGAAAAACGACCTCATTATCCACAATGCCACCAGTCTTAGTATCATCTGCATACTTACTAATCCAATTTATGACCCCATCATCCAGATCGATAATATATATGACAAACAACATTGGACCCAGTACAGATCCCTGAGGCACACTGCTAGACACCGTCCTCCAATCTGACACACAGTTATCCACCACTACTCTCTGGTGTCTCCCATCCAGTTACTGCTGAATCCATTTTACTACTTCAATATTAATACCTAACGATTGAACCTTCCGAACTAACCTTTCGTGTGGAACCTTGTCAAAGGCCTTACTGAAGTCCATATAGACAACATCCACCGCTTTACCCTCGTCAACTTTCCTGCTAACCTCTTCAAAAATTCAATAAGGTTTGTCAAACAGGACCTTCCACGCACAAATCCATGTTGACTGTTCCTAATCAGACACTGTCTATCCAGATATATATATATACCATCTCTAAGAATACTTTCCATCAATTTACCCACCACTGACGTCAAACTCACAGGCCGATAATTGCTAGGTTTACCCTTAGAACCTTTTTTAAACAATGGAACAACATGAGCAATACGCCAGTCCTCCAGCACCATGCCCGTTTCTAATGACATTTGAAATATTTCTGTCAGAGTTAGTATTTAGTATTCTGTTAGTATTTCTATACTAACTTCCCTCAAAGTCCTAGGGAATATTTTATCTGGACCCGGAGACTTATCCACTTGTACATTCCTTAAAAGCGCCGGTACTTCCCCTTCTTTAATCATCATACTTTCCATAACTACCCTACTTGTTTCCCTTACCTTACACAATTCAATATCCTTTTCCTTAGTGAATACCGAAGAAAAGAAATTGTTCAAAATCGCCCCCATCTCTTTTGGCACCGCACATAGCCGTCCACTCTAATATTCTAAGGGACCAATTTTATCCCTCACTATCCTTTAGCTATTTATATAACTGTAGAAACCCTTTGGATTTATTTTCACCTTACTTGCTAAAGCTGCCTCGTATCTTCTTTTAGCTTTTCTAATTTCTTTCTTAAGATTCTTTTTACATTCTTTATATTCCTCGAGCACCTCATTAACTCCAAGCTGCCTATATTTATTGTAAATCCCTCTCGTATATTTATTGTAAATCCCTCTCTTTTTCCGAATCAAGTTTCCTATATCCCTTGAAATCCATGGCTCTCCCAAACTTTTAACCTTTCCTTTCAACCTAACAGGAACATCAAGATCCTGTACCCTCAAAAAAAACACCTTTTTTTGAAGGCAAAATTCCCAATTCAAAACATGTAATCGAAAGTAATCTGAGTTGGGTCTGGATAACCAGTGTCATTACTCCTGGTGATATCTGCAATACATCTTTAGTAGTATGGTTCATTTGACGGACGTGTTTAAATTCAGATATTGTCGTTATGTCAACGATACGACAGGATAAGGAGCAACCTTACTGTGAACAATAAAATAATGGCACTGTATAAGGAGCTTTATTCTCAAGGATTCCAGCGATAGGACATGGTGCACAATGATTTGATCAGAATATTTATTTAAAAATACACATGCAATATGTCTGCTGATATAATTTTTGAGGAAAGGTCAGCTGTGTAACGCTGTTGAGCCCATCGATCTGTACTGAAGGAAGTTACAATGTTATTATTAGGTTCCCGGGTGTCGGATATTGACTCCAGCCACTGTACACAAGGTGCACATATCTGACATTTCAGATTTGTTATCCACCATCCCGCGACAGCGTGTTCATGTTAACTTCCAACGGATATCGCGCAGAAATGAACCTGGCATTCACGAGAGAAAACTGTCACCATTAACGGACAAAAACATGTGTCGGGAAAACACTAGGTCACATTGGATCCCTCCAACTCTACATTGTGAAGATCAAAAATAATACAACGAGCTTTTCTTTCAGCCGTCAAAGTCATTCCGGATATTATTACGAATACAATAACGAAAGTCGATGGTAAATGCCTCTATCTTCCTCCGTAAGTCTGGACCCCCGATGGGGCCCTTGTCCCTAAATGTCTCTCCTCCAAGCTCAGAACGACTTTCAGTACAATTTTGTCCGCGGCATCGGTTATATCTTGGTCTGACAGGGATTATAAATGACACAATTGCTGACAATGGGTTTGTCGATTGACAATGTGGATGGATAATCGACGGTTAATTTCTTGCAATGGAACGAACACTGGAAATGAAGTATGTTACCAATGTGGTTTCCGTTGTGCTTCAATAACCAGGAATAATGTCTGGAGTATGGCGACAGGAATAGGGGAGAATTGTGGGCAACGACGAGTAAACAATGGAGTAGCGCAGAGAACGATCTTCGGAGAGCGGAGATGGGGGACGGAAGGTCGTGCCTGGAAGTAAAGGCAATATGCAAATGCTGGAAGTTACGGAAAAATATGCTGCATGCGGAGGCTCGTGGCGTGTTACGTGAAGACAAGGAGACCCAGTCTCCTACTATTCTAGGTGAGATGGAGTGATGTTACCTGCGGGAAGTACAACAGATATCGGTGATGGCGACAACGGAATAGCCCTTATGTGATCGTCCGTGTGGCAGGAGGTATCTCACCATAACTGTGGGAGTCAGTAGCTTGGCTTTGTAAAATATGTCTTTGATGATCTATCTCTGGAATTGGGGACAGAGAGATCGAGAGACAAGAGCGGTGTCAAAATGGGACAAACCAGATCTGAGGGCGTTGTGGAAAGTTGTAGGCAACGTTGATGAATTGACGAGCTCAGCCTGGGTGCAGGAAGCAGCACTAATTGAGTCGACAATGGATTGCAGTATCGATTCATTCGTCACTGTAGGGGATAAACAAGTTGCTTCGGGAAGACAGACGCCGTCGCAGGAGTATGGCCCTTGCAATTGGACTAATATATCCGGGCGGTCAGAAGTCCTGCACAGTGGAACTGTGGGGAAAAATGCACGAAGATCTGTAGGGCACGGATGAGAGGATAGGCCGGTGAATGAGAGAAGTGCATTGCGGCTGTTTAAGGGACCCTTCTATGGTATTGGCCCTTGGGAGAAGTGAGTGGAAGACGGATAGTGCCGGTCCCAGAGGAACAGAAAGCCGCCACAGTGTATGGAACAATGTTGGTTAGGTTCGGGGCGAGGGGCTGTGTTGGCTGGAGGCGCTGCTAGGTCACGACTTTCTCACTACAATGAGAGCGAGCGGAGATTTTACCACATTATTTAGCTGCTCCCTGAACTTGGTCGGTGTAAGAGCGTAAAGGGCCGTGTTTGTACAACAGCTCCGAAGCTGCAGAATGATGCCCAGCTCTCGCAGAGATTCGGGCGGAACCACAGAAATGGTAAGATCACACAGCCGATCCCACACAGAATAAACAGTGAAAGGTACCCATAGCAAGATGAAATTCCCCGAAACGATTAGCAATAAAACGAGGGATTTCCTGCGTTTCTCCATCTCCGGGTCTTTGGTACTTTCTCCGTTACCGGGAACCCTGAGTCTCCTGCGACCTGTGCTGGTGAGTAAGACGTGCCTGACGGTGAAGCCATTCGTTACTAGAACCAGAACATATGGGAATACAGGGGTGAGGAAGTAATAAAATAGGTCAATTTGAGTCGTGAAATTGAAATAAAGAAATCTCTTTATATAAAGGAATGGATTGATTACCCATGTGTATTCCTCTGTGAGCCGAAAATACCAGTAGATATTTTTTAAACCGCTGATTGCAGTTACTGTCCCCAAAACCAAGGCCACAGTTTTCCCCGTGCAAAATTTTCTTTTCAGCTTCTGGCAACAAATGGCGACGAACCGATCAAAGATGAACGAGACGGTGAACCAGACCGAACAGCCGGTGACGGTGTAAATCAGAGCAGTGTGGATATTACACCACTTGGTCATTGATTGCAGAAAAACGTAGTACGGCATGTACGTAAGTGGAATCTTGACGTAGCGCGCCAAGGTTTCAAAGCAGACCACCATATACAGCGGCCATCGTCGGAGTGGACTAAGTCAGAGTGGGACGGCTTTGGCTCAACAGGCTTCGGCGAGAACAGGCAGAGGCTGGGGTAGGTTCCGGTAAGTTTTTAATTCAGATTCTCTAGCGTAGAGAGAATGTCAGGCAGGATGTTGGAATGCTCCTCTTGCAGGATGTGGGAAGTCAGGGAGCCCTCCGGTGTCCCTGACAATGACACCTGCAGGAAGTGCATCCAGCTGCAGCTCCTAACAAACCACGTTAGGGAACTGGAGCAGGAGCTGGATGATCTGCGGATCATTCTGGAGAATGAGGAGATTACAGATAGTAGCTACAGGGCGGTAGTTACGCCAAAGGAGCAGAGAACTAGAAATTGGGTCACTGTCAGGCGAGGGAAGAGGAAAGGGCAGGCAGAGCAGGGTTCCCCTGTGGCCATTCACCTCAACAACAAGTATACCGCATTGGATACTGTTGGGGGGGGGGGGGATGACTTACCTGGGACAAGCTGCAGTAGCCGGATCTCTGGCACTGAGTCTGGCTCTGCAGTGCAGAAGGGAGGGTGGAAAAAGAGGAGAGCGGTAGTGATAGGGGACTCGATAGTTAGAGATACAGATAGGAGGTTCTGTGGTCGTTACAGAGAATCCAGGATGGTTTGTTGCCTCCCGAGTGCCAGGGTCAAGGATGTCTCTGATCGCTTGCATGACATTCTGAAGTGGGAGGGTGACCAGCCAGATGTCGTGGTGCACATCGGTACCAATGAAATAGCAAGGAAGAGTGAGGAGGTCCTGGAGAGTGAGTATAGAGAGCTTGGTAGGAAGTTGAAAAGCAGGACCTCGAGGGTGGTAATCTCAGGATTGCTACCTGTGCTACGTGCCAGTGAGGGTAGGAATAGGATGCTCTGGAGGATGAACAAGTGGCTGAGGAACTGGTGTAGGAAGCAGCGTTTCAGATTTCAGGATAATTGGGACCTCTTCTGGGACAGGTGGGACCTGTACAAGACTGACGGGTTACACTTGAACTACCGCGGGACCAATATCCTTTCAGAGAGGTTTGTTAGTGCTATTGGGGAGGTTTTAAACTAGATTTGCAGGGGGATGGGAACCACAGTGCCAGAGCTGACAGTGTGGCTGGGGTGAAAATAAATGATGTTAAAAGTTCAAGCAAATCCGCTAATAGAAAGGTTGTGAGTGGTGGTAAAAATCTTCTGAGGTGTATATATTTCAATGCTAGGAGTATTGCGGGGAAGGCGGATGAGTTGAGGGCTGGAATGACACGTGGAATTATGACGTTATAGCAATTAGTGAAACTTGGATACAGGAGGGGCAGGACTGGCAGCTTAATATTCCAGGGTTCCGATATTTCAGATGTGATCGAGGCAGAGGAATGAAAGGTGGGGGAGTAGCATTGCTTGTCAGGGAAAATATTACAGCAGTGCTCAGGCAGGACAGATTAGAGGGCTTGTCTACTGAGTCCTTATGGGTGGAGCTGAGAAACAGGAAAGGTATGGCCACATTAGTGTGATTGTATTACAGACCACCAAATAGTCAGCGAGAATTGGGAGAGCAAATCTGCAGAGAGATAGCAGGCAACTGCAGGAAACATAAAGTTGTGGTGGTAGGGGATTTTAATTTTCCACATGTTGATTGGGACTCCCATAGTGTTAGGGGTCTAGATGGGTTAGAGTTTGTAAACTGTGTTCAGGAAAGTTTTCTAAATCAATATATAGAGGGACCAACTAGAGGGGATGCAATATTGGAACTCCTGTTAGGAAACGAGTTAGGACAAGTGACGGAAGTCTGTGTAGGGGAGCATTTTGGTTCCAGTGATCATAGAAACATAGAAAGATAGAAAATAGGTGCAGGAGTAGGCTATTCGGCCCTTCGAGACTGCACCGCCATTTAGTATGATCATGACTGATCATCCAACTCAGAACCCCGCCCCAGCCTTCCCTCCATACCCCCTGACCCCCGTAGCCACAAGGGCCATATCTAACTCCCTCTTAAATATAGCCAATGAACTGGCCTCAACTGTTTCCTGTGGCAGAGAATTCCACAGATTCACCACTCTCTGTGTGAAGAAGTTTTTCCTAATCTCGGTCCTAAAAGGCTTCCCCTCTATCCTCAAACTGTGGCCCCCCGTTCTGGACTTCCCCAACATCGGGAACAATCTTCCTGCATCTAGCCTGTCCAATCCCTTTAGGATCTTATACGTTTCAATCAGATCTCTCCTCAATCTTCTAAATTCCAACGAGTACAAGCCCAGTTCATCCAGTCTTTCTTCATATGAAAGTCCTGCCAGCCCAGGAAACAATCTGGTGAAGCTTCTTTGTACTCCCTCTATGGCAAGGATGTCTTTCCTCAGATTAAGGGACCAAAACTCCACATAATACTCCAGGTGTGGTCTCACCAAGGCCTTGTACAACTGCAGTAGTACCTCCCTGCTCCTGTACTCAAATCCTCTCGCTATAAATGCCAGCATACCATTCGCCTTTTTCACCGCCTGCTGTACCTGCATGCCCACTTTCAATGACTGGTGTATAATGACACCCAGGTCTCGTTGCACCTCCCCTTTTCCTAATCGGCCACCATTCAGATAATAATCTGTTTTCCTATTTTTGCCACCAAAGTGGATAACTTCACATTTATCCACATTAAATTGCATCTGCCATGAATTTGCCCACTCACCCAACCTATCCCAAGTCACCCTGCATCCTCTTAGCATCCTCCTCACAGCTAACACTGCCACCCAGCTTCGTGTCATCCGCAAACTTGGAGATAACACCATTAACATCATAACACCATTAGTTTGAACTTGATCATGAACAAGGATAGATCTGGTCCTAGGGTTGAGGTTCTTAACTGGAAGAAGGCCAAATTTGAAGAAACGAGAAAGGATCTAAAAAGCGTGGATTGGGACAGGTTGTTCTCTGGCAAGGATGTGATCGGTAGGTGGGAAGCCTTCAAAGGAGAAATTTTGAGAGTGCAGAATTTTTATCTTCCCGTCAGGATTAAAGGCAAAGTGAATAGGAATAAGGAACCTCAGTTCTCAAGGGATATTGCAACTCTGATAAAGAAGAAGAGGGAGTTGTATGACATGTATTGGAAGCAGGGAGCAAATAAGTGCTTGGGGAGTATAGGAAGTGCAAGAAAATTCTTAGGAAAGAAATCAGGAGGGCTAAAAGAGGACATGAGGTTGCCTTGGCAGTCAAAGTGAAGAATAATCCAAAGAGATTTTACAGGTATATTAAGAGCAAAAGGATTGTAAGGGATAAAATTGGTCCTCTTGAAGATCAGAGTGGTCGGCTATGTGCGGAACCAAAGGAAATGGGGGAGATCTTAAATAGGTTTTTTGCATCTGTAATTACTAAGGGAACTGGCATGAAGTCGATGGAATTGAGGGAATCAAGCAGTGAGATCATGGAAACTGTACAGATCGAAAAGGAGGAGGTCCTTGCTGTCTTGAGGAAAATTAAAGTGGATAAATCCCCGGGACCTGACAGGGTGTTCCCTCGGACCTTGAAGGAGACTAGTGTTGAAATTGCAGGGGCCCTGGCAGAAATATTTAAAATGTCGCTGTCTACAGGTGAGGTGCCGGAGGATTGGAGCGTGGCTCATGTTGTTCCGTTGTTTAAAAAAGGATCGAAAAGTAATCCGGGAAATTATAGGCCAGTAAGTTTAACGTCGGTAGTAGGTAGGTTATTGGAGGGAGTACTAAGAGACAGAATCAACAAGTATTTGGATAGACAGGGACTTATTAGGGAGAGTCAACATGGCTTTGTGCTTGGTAGGTCATGTTTGACCAATCTATTGGAGTTTTTCGAGGAGGTTACCAGGAAAGTGGATGAAGGGAAGGCAGTGGATATTGTCTACATGGACTTCAGTAAGGCCTTTGACAAGGTCCCGCATAGGAGGTTAGTTAGCAAAATTCAGTCGCTAGGTATACATGGAGGGGTGGTAAATTGGATTAGACATTGGCTCAATGGAAGAAGCCAAAGAGAGGTAGTAGAGAATTGCTTCTCCGAGTGGAGGCCTGTGACTAGTGGTGTGCCACAGGGATCAGTGCTGGGTCCATTGTTATTTGTCATCTATATCAATGATCTAGATGATAATGTGGTAAATTAAATCAGCAAATTTGCTGATGATACAAAGATTGGAGGTGTAGTAAACAGTGAGAAAGGTTTTCAGAGCCTGCAGAGGGACTTGGACCAGCTGGAAAAATGGGCTGAAAAATGGCAGATGGAGTTTAATACAGACAAGTGTGAGGTATTGCACGTTGGAAGGACAAACCAACGTAGAACATATAGGGTTAATGGTAATGCACTGAGGAGTACAGTGGAACAGAGGGATCTGAGATTAACCGTACAAAATTCCCTAAAAGTAGCATCACAGGTAGATAGGCTTGTAAAGAGAGCTTTTGGTACATTGGCCTTTATTAATCAAAGTATTGTTTATAAGAGCTGGAATGTTATGATGAGGTTGTATAAGGCACTGGTGAGGCCGAATCTGGAGTATTGTGTTCAGTTTTGGTCACCAAATTACAGGAAGGATATTAATAAGGTTGAAAGAGTGCAGAGAAGGTTTACAAGGACGTTGCCAGGACTTGAGAAACTCAGTTATAGAGAAAGGTTGAATAGGTTAGGACTTTATTCCCTGGAGCATAGAAGAATGAGGGGAGATTTGATAGAGGTATATAAAATTATGATGGGTATAGATAGAGTGAATGCAAGCAGGCTTTTTCCACTGAGGCAAGGGGAGAAAAAAACCAGAGGATATGGGTTAAGGGTGAGGGGGGAAAAGTTTAAAGGGAACATTAGGTGGGGCTTCTTCACACAGAGAGTGGTGGGAGTATGGAATGAGCTGCCAGACGAGGTGGTAAATGCGGGTTCTTTTTTAACATTTAAGAATAAATTGGACAGATACATGGATGGGAGGTGTATGGAGGGATATGGTCCGTGTGCAGGTCAGTGGGACTGGGCAGAAAATGGTTCGGCACAGCCAAGGAGGGCCAAAAGGCCTGTTTCTGTGCTGTAGTTTCTATGGTTTCCAATATCAGGTCCAGGAGAAGAACCAGGAGATCCGCAACGGCCATGGCAACCAAGTAGCAAGTGACAACTCTGGAGAGGCCGCACTTTCCGCGAGACAGGATGAATAGGGTCAGCGTGTTCACTGCCAAACAAAATAAACAATCAGCGTAAACACACCAGGTAGGATTCTCTTAAAGCAAGTATATAATGTGTACCAATGATAAGAATGAGTCTACTTGATAGAATAATATAATCGTAGGGATTACCAATCAATGAAACTAAACGGTTTTGCAAAGTAGTGGAAGCTCAGTTCAATCTGTTCTATCGAATATCAGCAACGAAACAGAAAGCGACGAACGCAGATAAAGGTGACTGATGATTGGAAATTCCGTACTTGTTGAGGGATAAAGAGCTGAATGATGCATCTGCAGAATCTGCAGAATCTCAACTGTCGTGAAGTAAGTGTCCTTGACACCGACCATGTTTAGCTGCAGCGCAGATTACCGTCCCTGATCGTTTCCCAGGGCGCTGGATTTGCAAGTGGAGCAGCAGCCCAAAACCTTATAATTGCACCTCTCTTCCTGTTTGTCGACATCACCTTCAAGTCATACCACGAGTGTCACCGCCTCCTTCTTGTACTTTCGCGTTTACAATCGAATGCTATTCATTGAGGTCTCGATGATGCTTTATTTTTCCAGCAACAAGAAGGTGATTTGTCACCGACACAATTCGGCATGATCACCGACAGGCTGCTGTGTGCTACGATTGCATGTAAGTTTACTCATCAGAAAGCTGACCTTTGCATCCGGAGCATTAACTAAGGCAGCCTGACCAAGCACGTAACTGTTAACCTCCGCTTTAAATGTGCCCAAACATTTGGCCTCATCAACCGTCTAGCAATGAGTTCCACAGACACACTGCCTCTGGCGATAGAAATTCCTCCGCGGCACTCTTCTGAGGGGGAATTCAACTATTCTGAGTCTGCACTCTCTGGCCCGAAACTCTCCCACTGTTGGATGCATCGTCTGCCCGATGGCTCCATCTGAGACTTTCAATTACAGGTAAGCTTCCCCGGTTCCCCAGCCCTATTCCCCTAAACTCCTGTGAATACAGGCACTGGGCTATCAAGCACGCGTCAAGCACTAAATCTTTTATTTCCTGAATCATTCTCGTAAACCTGTTTTGGATCATCACAACCGCCAGCACATATTTTCTTAGACGGGGCTCCTCGGGCCAGTAAATTACCAAAGTTCATAGAGTAAGGATTTGCTTAATCAACAGCTGGTATGTGCGACAGCAGCCTTAATTAATATTATAAGAGGCACACGTGACAATGAAAACGTGCAGTTCAATGCTGTTTCATAAGTTATCTTTGGATAAAGACTCACCCGGAAGGGCAATGATAGCGAGGACGGGGAAGAAAATCACTTGAATAATAATACTCATCATTCGAAAATCTACCGTTAGCGAATCATCATCTGCAAAGATATATGGAACCAGCCAGAAGATATTTTTCACATTTCCTGTTATATTCCAAGCTGTCCTTCCCGGATTCTGATCCATGACAGAACGAGTCAGTCTGTCCTCACTGTCCTCTCGGTGCAGCCTCAGATCTCTGTCCGTGACGGGAGAGGCTGCTCACGCTGAAACAGGGGGGACCGAGTGAAAGGGATGCTTATTAATAAGAGAGAGAAACTCTCCGGTGACGTCAGAAGCCTACCTTGAATTGACGCGAATTATTTTACATGAAATGACAGGAAGTGTTAACCTTTGGTTTACCCAGCAGCTGAGGAAGAAGAGTGTAGATAAGTGCTGCTGTTACTACATATATTGGATTTACAGAAAAAAAATCTCACAACATTTCGGTTGATTTAACTGCTTAAAACAGAACAAAATGGTCCTTAAATAAGAGTCTTCCCTTTAAAAATTTCTTCTTATTTGGAATGTATCTGTCTTGCACTTCCCTCGTTTCCCACAGGGATTCCAGGCGTTGTTGCTCTGCCGACCTTTCTGCTAGTGTCCCTTTCCAGTCAGCTTTGTCCAGTTCACATCTCATGCCATTGTAATTTCCTTTATTCCATAAATTGGAATTTAGTTTCTTTTTCTCAAATTTTAAAGTGAACTCGATCATATTGTGACCACTCTTCCCGAAGCGTTCCTTAACCTTAAGCTCGCTTATCACATCCGGATCATTGCACAGAACCTGATCTAGCACAGCTGATTCCCTCGTGGGCTCAATAATAAGATGTTCTTAAAAGCCATCCCTTAGACGCCCATCCTCGCGGAATCAAGATTGCACGGAGATTTTGGGGAAGTTACCAGGTGTCAGCTGAAAAAGGGCGAAATCTTTACCGATTTCATTGATAGATAGATATACTTTATTGATCCCGAGGGAAAATGGATTTCTTTACAGCTGCACCAACCAAGAATAGAGCATAAATATAGCAATACAAAAACCACAAACAATCAAACAACAAAATGCAAACTATGCCAGATGGAAAATAAGTCCAGGACCAGCCTATTGGCTCAGGGTGTCTGACCCTCCACGGGAGGAGCTGCACGTTCGATGGCCACAGGCAGGAATGACCTCCCGTGCCGCCCAGTGTTGTATCTCGGTGGAATATGGCCGAAGTTCAACAGTAAAAAGTTCAATATCCGGTCTACAAACACGTTCCTCGATCGTAATATGACCCGGATTGCACCATCTGTTGTTAATCAGAACAGTAAGCACCCAACTCCTTTACGCTTACCGCTCTCAGTGTACTTCCGGTCAGCCCGAACGTTCTGGAAGCCGTCCCTGGAAACGTTTTGATCGGGTATGTCCTCGTGCAGCCCCGTTCCAGTGAAACACATAACACTGCACTCCCGAAATGTTCTCTGACGCCTGGCTAGCGCCGTCAACTCATCCATTTTATTACCCACCGAACTCCTCTTCTCCATAAGTATCTGTTGTCTCGACCCGGTCCTCTTTCCTCGACTTTGTAATCCCCCTCTGCATCCTCTGTGTGTTTTCCTCCAGATTTCAGCCGGGGTGTCCGCCGCTCTGTTCGCTAAACCGGCTGGCATTAGCTCAATCAGCTGTCCCTGGAACAAACAATGCGACCACACTGCTGCCACGCTAATGAGACGTGTCGGATAGTAGCTATTTCCAGCACTAAAAACCCAAATAAAACTCTCTCTACCAGCATGTTAGAGAGGGTGCAGCTTCGACGTGTTACCGTGAAAAAAAATACAAAAAATAACGTAAGTTAAAAAGTAAGAAGAAAAAAGTAAGAATACTGATCGGAACGGCTGTAACAGGCTGCATGCACGACCGGCGCATGCGGCAAATCAAGGCTACCTGGGAATTTAGTGCAGGAATTCCGCTCAATGTGCAAACTGGTCCTCTAGCCGTCGATACAATAACCAAGAATAGACTGCCTGTGATATGCACTATAGTGCTCCAAAACAGACCACACAATACATCAAGCGGCTCTTTATAACTGGTAAATATTGAAAGATATTTGTAAATAACTACAGCAGTGGAAATATGCAGATGATGGGAGATTTTTGGATTATTTAAATAGCACATGTAATGTAATAACTGCGCTGCATCGTACTGCTACCCTTAGAGACCCAGATCGTGATGATAGGTATAGACATAGCGTGAATTGTTGAGGGACAGGAAGAGCTAATTTCATTAACAGGGTGGGTATTCTTTGGATGGAGGGTATTTCCGCGGAAAATTGATTTACAACCGAAAAAGCTGACTGTACTCACTACCCCATGAATCTTCAGCAATTAAACCTCCCTTTAAACCAGAAGACCTAGGACCTATGGTGAGGCAGGTATTTGTGAACCAAGAGCCGCCTCACCAAAGAGGGATGACTTATTACGGACCTGATACTGGAGTGATATTAATTCCGTCACAAGTTAGATCTGAGGTTCACAGACTGAGCCCCACACCATACCCCCACCCTCCCCGAACACCCGACCCTCCACTGAGTCAACATGACGATATTCTTCAAGTGGACCCGGAGATATGGGGACAACATAAGAGTCAGGTGGGCGTAGTGAAGCCCGTAGACCCTCACCAGGCCACGGTCCGGCGAAACGCCCGACTGCTTCCGTCAGTCCCGTTTATCTCCGGAAGCAATGAATGGGATTACGCCAGTGATGCAGCCTTATTGCAGCAAGCGGTTCTTCGAGTAACAGAAAGCCCCGGCAAGCCGAAATTAACCACTCCCAAGCCTGGGAAACTGGATGAGTGGCGGTTTGTACAGGACTTGAGAGTGAAAATCAGATAGTACAGCCCTTTTCACCCGCTGTGCCGGACACCAATTTGATATTGGCCTCTATCTCGTCAGATAGCTGTTGGTATAAATAAAATTAATTTGTATTCTGCTTTCTTCTCTATGCCCGTACACGAAGACAGAGAATACCTGTTCGCATTTTGCCTGTAATGGACAACAATATACATGGACAAAGTCACCTCACGGTCATACAGAAAGCCCTGCAGTATGTGCAACTACTGTCCGCGATAATCCGGTAAATTTATCACTGCCCGGAGGCAGCGTGACATGATAGTTTGTTCATGCTTTGTTGTTGGCTTCGCAAAAGTTGATTAACTGTAAAATGGACTCCGTGACTTTATTAAATCACGTAGCAGATAGAACATCCCTATCAAAATTGTACACAAGCGTTTGTAGTTCTGCCAATCTGCAGTGACATACCTGGAGTACCTTCTACACCAAGGGACCCGCCTGCTGGTGCCCGAGTGCATAATAGCTGTTGTATAGCCTCCCTGGCCAGCTACCAAGAAGCAGATGATGGCCTTTCTGGGCATGACGAACTATTGCAGACATTGACTCCCTGGATATTGACTGCTTGACGCTGCCTTGCAAGTCGCTGTAACTCCGGCGACCCGGGACACCATATCGTGGACAGAGGAGATGGAGCAAACATATGAGGCATTGAAGGGTACTCTGATTCAGGCGCAAGCCCTGTTACTGCCAGAATGCAGTAAACCATTTCCGCTGCATGTGAACAAAAATAAGTGCTTTGCCAGTGGAATACTGATGACCGAGGAAGATGGGGTTGGGGTTTGGAGGGGTGGGAGCGAGACTAAGAAGAACTGTGGCGTACTATTTCACTAATGCCCCAGTGGCTAGAGGAATGCCAGAATATTTGAGGGCAGTGGCAGCGGTTGAAAAGGCTGCTCTTACGGCACAAACTCGGGACTTTATCACAACCCACCGAATGTGGTATGAAGTCATGCTACTCTGCAAACAGAATGTAACTTTCACAACAATACCGGCCCTCAACCGGCTACATTGGTCGCTATGGTGGAAGCCGCCGAACCCCATGAATATGGAAAAGTGGTCAAAAGTGTCACGTCAACCTGTCCCGGTTTACCTACTGTGTGCTCGACAACCGGAACTTGATACTCCACCTATGGCTCGTATTGTAAACCTAGTGACGACACAATAAAACCAGGTAATGCAGTAATGGAGACATTGGAGGCCAGCTCGCAAGGACCGTGCGCTCAGGAGACTGAGCTCTTTGCCCTAACTCGATAATGTGTTGTGGCGGAGGGATAGTCCCACGTGATTTTGGTGACTCGGACTGCAGTAAAGGAGCAAAGAAACCCCGAATGGATTCACGGTACGCGGTGCAAGCTCAGCCACGGTTAAGGACAGCCTGGCGCCTCAAAATAAGAATGAAAGTTGTTGGACTTCCGCTTGGACTCTTGCAGACATAGGCCTTCGAAGATGTATAAACGCCACACGGCATAATAACTTTTTTATCTCTTAGTTATGAATGTGCTGCACGCTTGGATACTTATGCTAGCTAGAGGCACACTCACATTCGTCACCTCAGCAAATAGCGGGGCTATTCTTCTCCGGCCTGTTTCCATCGGGGAAGATACGGTGGCCAAATGGATCCTCTGGCAAACCGAGAGACGGAAGAGATTAACTGGGACGGAGAGGGTTATATCGGAGATATGACAAACCATAAGGAAGAATGGGCAGCAGAGGATATAGTTTGGAGAGCTTTAAGGGATGCAATCAAACGAAGTACAACGTGACCCACTTTCCACTGTTCCTTGTATTGCGCGTTTCCTCTGTGCGCGAACTGTGTGTAGAGGGGTAACCGAGGCCTGTTGGTATTAGCCACTGTATACTCACCCTTGCCTTCAGCGATCCAGTCGGAAGTAGTTTCTTACTCTTCAGGAGGAAGACCGCGTTCAGTCCCGAGGAATGTGTCACCCATCGAAATGCCACTCACTCAGAGGTTATTTCAACATGATTCCCGATAAGTGTCCGTACTTTGTCTGCGGCGATCGGGTCTATAGCAGGCTGACTCGACACTGGGTAGGGACCTGTTATTTGACCTGTGTAGCTCCCTTCATGCGGCTCCTGAAATCCTTAAACTTTCCCCCTCCCCCCCCCCCCCCCCCGCCCCAGCCTCCGGATTAAGGGAAGTATCACTGATGCTGAGAGTTTCTGGATGATTATGTTTCCTCTGTACGGGGCAGGCAGGACAGCTCAAGAATTGACTGGAATAGCATCAGATCTTGAAAACACAGCCAATGACAGCCGCTTTGTCCCTGGAGGAAGCTCCGCAGCAGACGAAGGAACGAGCTGCCGACATCATAGACATTGGAATAGGGTCCCTGCAGAATAGAATGGCTCTGGACTTCATACTAGCTGAGAAAGGAGTGATCTGTGCTATCATACGACCAGAAGGTTGTAATTGTATACCCGGCGAGTCCGAGAATATAACCCTTCTGGCGGATGATAGTCAGAAGAGCGTCAAACAGATACGTCAGGTAGGTGAGTAATTCCGGAGCTATAATCCTGCCAGAGTGTCGTTGCCTTTTGGAAATATCTTAGGAGGGTGGTGGACAACGGTGGAGCTTTATAGATTAATACTAGTGTTGATAGTAGTGGTAGTAGCGACCTTTAGATTTACTGGTGCATTGGTATCCCAGCCACGGTATGGAGCCACAGGGATGTTTCCAAAAATGAAGTTAAAACCCTTTGATCCTGAGTAATTTAAAGACGCTTCTCCTACGTTATGAAGCCTCTTATCTGGAAGAGATATGCGAATAAAGTTGATCTGGCGATCAAAACTGCGGCGACTGTGGACGAAACTTAAGCCTGAGAATTAAGGGTGAACAAAATCATAAGGAGAGCGGGGCAGGGTAAGAAGCAAATGGGGTCTGTCTGTCTGCGTATACTAATCAGCAACGAGTTCTGATAGAAATGAAGCTCTGATAACACAGAGATTCATACCTCCTGCTAGTAATGCAGAACCGATAAGCACAGATGTTGTGTGTAAGGAGGAACGCAATTCAGTCAAGACTACATGACCAACAGCTTGGTGTCTTAGAAACATAGAAGCATAAATACCCTACAGCACAATACAGGTCCTTCGGTCCACAATGCTATGCCGAACATGTACCCGTGGCCCTCTATTTTTCTAAGCTCCATGTACCTATCCAAGAGTCTCTTAAAAGACCCTATTGTATCGTCGCCGGCAGCCTATTCCACGCACTTACCACTCTCTGTAAGATAAACTTACCCCTGATATCTCCTCTGTACCTTCTTCCAAGCACATTAAAACTGTTCCCTCTCTTGTTGGCCATTTCAGCCCTGGGAAAAATCCTTTAACTAACCACATGATCGATATCCCTCATAATCTTATACACCTATAATTAACGGAGAGCTTCCCTCGGCCTTCAAGGCGACAGCACCGTCGTCTTGCTTTGTCCTAATTATTGGGGATATGTTTCTGTATGCGGGGCACTGTGTCGAATTTTGTGTAAGGAGGAACCCTCCGGCCTTCAAGATGACATGATTAACGGTTTGGTTTCTGATAATTAATGGGGAGGTTCATTCGTCCTTCAAGTCCACAGGACGGACAGCATCGTTTCTTCTAAAAAAAACGCCCTGATTGTGTAAGTTGGGACCCTATGCAATGGCATAATGTAATTCAATATTCTGTATGTGACAAATGATTCTATTCAAGTACGTATATACAGTAGAAACACCCTTAATTAATAAGACACGAAGCGTCAGTTATCTTTGTTGGGACAAACCAGATCACAGAAATAATACCTAAAATAATTCACTAAATGAATCACAGTCTGTCAGCGCAGGGATTACACTCGTGTGACGTAATCGGCTTGTTCAAAATCTTTAATTTTAAATCTGTTGAAATTTCTCCCTATGGAGTGGCTAAGTGGTATTTAAAATCACAAACTTAACATTTTATTCCCAGAGATCGTCTGTCCCGTCTGAGGTCAAATCACTGGATGGAGAAAATGTCTGGAATGTGGGTTAGGTACGGCACTGTGCAGAAAGTATTGTACACGTTCATTGCCGCCATTGGAGTTCCCGGTGAGTGAGCAGAGCAAGTCATGTTCGGGGTGTCCGTGTGTGAAACGGAGTGAACCTGTTTATGATAATTTTACAAACTTCCACCTTCATGATTATTGCACACATATCCGGCAGTGATATCGATCCTGTCAATTCAACATTCTGAATTTTGACATTTAAATAGACACTAAATTTCTGCCTCTCCTCTGACTCACGGGACCGAATCGAACGTTATTCTCAGCCTCTGGTTACAAATTGTTGCTGTTTACCCACCGAGATCCTTCGCTAATTGGAGTACTGCTTCGACCTGGAGAAGCGTCTCGGCCCGAAACGTGAGTTTGTTCAATTCCGTGGATGCTGCCGGACCTGTTGAATTCCTCCAGTATTTTGCGGGCGCTGCTGCCCTCTATATCCCGTCAGTGAAGCCGGTCCCATCAGCGACTTGCAATCGGGATCATCACCAATGGTTGTTGTTCATGCAGCTCGTATTTATCCCCGAGAGTTACCCACACATTGTCCTATCTCCACACTGCAGAAGGCATTTCAGAGACACAGTGGTCGTGTCTGATGTTAGATTGGCAGCCGTTCAGCGGCTCCTGAAACCTTGTCCCGTATGAATTCCGTAGAATGTATGATTGTGTTCAGTAATGCCCAGTGTCTGTTCTCTCTCTCTCTCTCTCTCTCTCTCTCTCTCTCTTTCTCTCTCCCCCCTCTCTCTCTGCCTGTCTCCTCCCTCCAGTCAACTTAGTGGCTATCGTGATCCTGTCCCGGGGAAAGTGCGGCCTCTCTACCTGCACCACTTGCTACCTGGTGGCCACGGCAGCGGCGGATCTACCAGCTACTGTCACACTGGTCATTTTAGGTCAAATAAATAGCTATTACTTCCCGTGGAGTTTTCTGAGCATCACCCCAGTGTGTAGTGTTATCAATGTTCTGAAGTTCACAGCCACAGACTGTTCTGTCTGGTTCACCGTCACTTTCACCTTTGATCGGTTTGTCGCCATTTGCTGCCAGAATCTGAAAACAAAATATTGCACCGGAAAAACTGCGCCTGTGGTTCTAACAACAGTCGGTGTATTTTCCTGTCTGAAGAATGTTCCCCGCGTCTTCACGTGGGAACCCAGTGTGACCATCGACAGAGTACCGTGGTTCTGTGTGGACAAAGAACATTATTTCACTGACCCCGGGTGGGTAGTGTATGATTGGCTCGACACGGTTTTAAATCCGCTCGTCCCTTTCGCTGTGATCCTGCTGCTCAACGCTGTGACTGTTCGGCATATCTTGGTGTCCAGTCGGGTCCGTAAGGGGCTGAAGGGTCAGAGCAAAGGGGAGAACCGCAATGACCCGGAGATGGAGAGCAGGAGGAGGTCTGTGGTTTTACTCTTCACCCTCTCCGGCAACTTCATTCTTCTGTGGATGACAAACTTTGTAAATTTCATATATTATCAAGCCTCAGGAAAAGGATTGGATTTCAATGAATCTGAATGGATCTTTCACGAGGTTGGATTTTTGCTAAGGAATTTCAGCTGCTGCACGAACACATTTATTTATGCCGTAACTCGGTCGAAATTTAGGGAGCAGGTGATCAGCGTGGTGAAATATCCGGTCATCTCGGTGGTTCATTTTATTAATAAAGCCGTGTCGTAAGCACAAGCCAGAAGCGCCTGTGCTCCAGCACCTGACACTTTTCGCCCGATATCACTGGTGTTCCCGGGCGACCGGCAGCTATGGGACCTTGTGAAAGGGTGTGCTGGAGAGGGAGGCAAAGCAGCGTCCTGTCGTCTCAATACCTCAAAGACCACCCAAATATCAGCCAAAACTACCCTAATATCGCCTAACTATTCGTCTGCAGATATATCAATAGATTTCCACTTATGTCCTCAGAATATACCTCACAGTCTGACGCTCGCAGAGGAGGAGGGGCGATTCTGATGCTGACTGGCTAATCCGCTGTCCGTCACACCATCGCTCGCCTTCCAATTGCATTTCTGTCTAACACTAAGCAATAGCGGGTGGCTTGGATAGATGGCGGTTCACATTCCAATTTAAAACTGCATTCCCACCACCAACTGGATTTGAGTGTGGTGCAGAGAATTGGGAAATAAAACATTTACTACCTCTTTTTTTCTTCAAATGAAAGCTAGATGACCCCAACATGCTCCACAGAATGTAAGTAACGAAACAGAATGCTAAAATATTAAAGTCACTCTCATAAATTAATGAACTTTTGAAAATGAAAACTATCAAACCTGTATTCGATTACTTTCAACGTGATGTGCTTCACACGGTAAAGGAATCATCACGGTAAAGGTTTCCATCATTAACTGGATAAATTCCACCACATACTCTAAGCCCAGAATGATGGCGGTCAAGTAACCTGTATGTATTGATAAACGTTGGATAAATCGTTTCTTTATCGTTGCCAGTAATTCAGGCACAAAACAGCCCCAGCAAAAGTGCCAATTAAAATTGTTTTCGTCCACCTGTAAAATTGTTAATATATCATAATAAATATCCTTAATAAATTGATGAACCAACAGACACTCAGATGTAAGGCATTCCTTAAAACTTAGTGAATCGTGCAACCTAAATTAAACTAAAATCATCAGGAAAACAAAGCTGGGGTTACGGAGAAAGCGACAGAGGGACATATTTCAGAATGCAACACGTCTATATTCCTAGCGTGATTAAGCACCCAGCCACCCAAACTGTAAACACAATTCTGTGAAGTTTCCTACAGTGTTCAAGCGTACCTTTAACAGTATGACCATTTCTTTCCCCCCACAGATTAATCCAGAATGCTAACAGCAACTTCAACGTCCGCAATCGTGAGGGAACTTGCAGCATTTGAACTAGTGAAGACTAAACTGTGGACAATGTTGGGATCAGTGCACAGTTGCTATCCATCTCCTTTTGGTTCTGGTTAATCAAAGTCGTGAATAATTACTGCGCCTTTCCCGTTTAATCACGGCCTTCCTGAAATGGCCGACCAGAGATGCGCAAATTACTCAACTGTCGTCTCACGACATGAAACAGTGCCGCGGGGGTCAGGCCCTTCTGTTCACTGTGTTGTCGAACTGGTCATTTCATGCCTCACTAAACCAATCTCCTCTGCCTAAACAAGGCCTACGACCCTCCATTTTCTCCACATTCATGTGGGACCGAAAGGAATCTATGGCATCTGCCTCGACCGCCATCCCTGGCATTCATTCCAGGCATCCACGATTATGAGTACGGAAAACAGGACACCGCGCATCTTTAAATATTCCCAGACAGGTTTATCATGACATGACTGTCTTATATACGGTAATTTCTTTACAGCAACAGTTTAGGGAAAATATGCAAAATTGTACTAAATTAAAAAAATAAATGAATCTGGAAAACTGCAACTAATGAGCTGGTGTTTGTCTCACTATAGGAAGGATGTGGAAGCATTGGAAATGGTACAGAGGAGATTTACCAGGATGCTGCCTGGTTTAGAGAGTATGCATTATGATCAGGGATTAAGGGAGCTAGGGCTTTACTCTTTGGAGAGAAGGAGGATGAGAGGAGACATGATAGAGGTGTACAAGATAATAAGAGGAATAGATAGAGTGGATAGCCAGTGCCTCTTCCCCAGGGCACCACCGCTCAATACAAGAGGACATGGCTTTAAGGTAAGGGATGGGAAGTTCAAGGGGGATATTAGAGGAAGGTTTTTTACTCAGAGAGTGGTTGGTGCGTGGAATGCACTGCCTGAGTCAGTGGTGGAGGCAGATACACTCGTGAAGTTTAAGAGACTACTAGACAGATATATGGAGGAATTTAAGGTGTGGGGTTATATGGGAGGCAGTGTTTGAGGGTCGGCACAACATTGTGGGCCGAAGGGCCTATACTGTGCTGTACTATTTTATGTTCTATGTTCTATCTCAATTTAAATGCATTCCGTCCGATATTGGACTGAGGAATAAATACCAGCTCTCCACTCAGCCGGTGCCAGTACAATCTGACTACAGAACGTCCCCCAATTTTCCACAAATTCATATAGTAGCTAATAGCGTCTGTCGCATCTGCCTACACCACCACCCCTGGTATTCATTCCAGTCATCCACCACTGTAAGTATTAAAAAGGTCTTGCAAGGCATATCACTTAAATATTCTGAGTCATGTTTAACGGTACGGTATTACGTGAGTTACATTTTATTCACAGTAGCACTACTGGGAAAATATGCAAAATTACACTAAATTACAAAATAAATATGTCGTGCAACAAAAGACGAAGGAGTTTGTGTTTCCTCTTTCACCGTAAATGCAAGTCCTCTGGAATTATACATTTCAACCTCAGCGAAAATTACCGGAGATCGACTGTGTCTGTGGCTCTCTTATTCCGATAAACTTCTGTCAGGCGTCCCTCTGTTTCTGCCGCTAGAACCATAGAAAGATTGATGCTGATAGAACCATAGAAACTACAGCACAGAAACAGGCCCTTTGGCCCTTCTTGGCTGTGCCGAACCATTTTCTGCCTAGTCCCACTGACCTGCACACAGACCATATCCCTCCATACACCTCCCATCCATGTTTCTGTCCAATTTATTCTTAAATGTTAAAAAAGAACCCGCATTTACCACCTCGTCTGGCAGCTCATTCCATACTCCCACCATTCTCTGTGTGAAGAAGCCCCCCTAATGTTCCCTTTAAACTTTCCCCCCTTCACCCTTAACCCATGTCCTCTGTTTTTTTTTCTCCCCTTGACTCAGTGGAAAAAGCCTGCTTGCATTCACTCTATCTATACCCATCATAATTTTATATACCTCTATCAAATCTCCCCTCACTCTTCTACGCTTCAGGGAATAAAGTCCTAACCTATTCAACCTTTCTCTGTAACTGAGTTTCTCAAGTCCCGGCAACATCCTTGTAAACCTTCTCTGCACTCTTTCAACCTTATTTATATCCTTCCTGTAATTTGGCGACCAAAACTGAACACAATACTCGAGATTCGGCCTCACCAATGCCTTATACAACCTCATCATAACATTCCAGCTCTTATACTCAATACTTCGATTAATAAAGGCCAATGTACCAAAAGCTCTCTTTACGACCCTATCTACCTGTGACGACACTTTTAGGGAATTTTGTATCTGTATTCCCAGATCCCTCTGTTCCACTGCACTCCTCAGTGCCTTACCATTAACCCTGTATGTTCTACGTTGGTTTGTCCTTCCAACGTGCAATACCTCACACTTGTCAGTATTAAACTCCATCTGCCATTTTTCAGCCCATTTTTCCAGATGGTCCAAGTCCCTCTGCAGGCTCTGAAAACCTTTCTCACTGTCTACTACACCTCCAATCTTTGTATCATCAGCAAACTTGCTGATCCAATTTACCACATTATCATCCAGATCATTCATATAGATGACAAATAACAATGGACCTAGCACTGATCCCTGTGGCACACCACTAGTCACAGGCCTCCACTCAGAGAAGTAATTCTCTACCACCACTCTCTGGCTTCTTCCATCGAGCCAATGTCTAATCCAATTTACCACCTGTCCATGTATACCCAGCGACTGAATTTTCCTAACTAACCTCCCATGTGGGACCTTGTCAAAGGCCTTACTGAAGTCCATGTAGACAATATCCACTGCCTTCCCTTCATCCACTTTCCTGGTAACCTCCTCGAAAAACTCCAACAGATTGGTCAAACATGACCTACCACGCACAAAGCCATGTTGACTCTCCCTAATAAGCCCCTGTCTATCCAAATGCTTGTAGATTCTGTCTCTTAATACTCCCTCTAATAACTTACCTACTACTGACGTTAAACTCAAGACTTGCAAGACTTTCTTAATACTGAGAGTGGTGGGTAACTGGAATGAATGCCAGTGGTGGTGGTATAAGTAGATGCGACAGACGCTGTTGGATACTACATGAATTTGTGGAAAATGTGGGGACCTTCTGTAGTCAGACTGAACTGGCACACATGGAATGGACAGCTGGTATTTATTCCTCAGTATGAAATGTCTATTATCAGAGGGACTGCATTTAAAGTTAAAGGAAGAACACTACCTCATTAGCACCGTTTTTCCCTGATTCATCTGTTTTGTAATTTAGTACAATCTTGTACCTTTTCCTTAAACAGAAAATGCTGTATATAATTCACAAACACCCACTTTTCATCGGAACGTCAACTCACTTCGGGCACCGCGCTAACTAAGAGGGGCTGCCGAACTGGCATGGCCAGATGGCTGTCTGAGAACTGCAGGATCAACACCAATTTGAAGCTCCAGGCGAATTTGCTTTCGCGCACGGATTTTGGGGGCAAGTACGGATTTTCTGGTTTAGGCAGGTGTGGCGGATGTAAATGAATATCCTAATGTACTGGAAATCAGCGTTTCAATGATCGTATTACTGATATTTAATATTCTTTGTGTGAATGTAACAAGGTTATTATCAATGGAGGTCAGACGTCTCCAGGAAGGACGATATATATCACTGTGTGATGAGACATATGGCTGACCTGTTGAGATCATATTAAAATGTTGAATTGTATTTGGAGGTTATGCCATCTTTCTTCCTCAGTGAAAAAAGCAGTAGTAGTGCCTATTCTCAACCTGGGAGCACTCCGTCTGATCCTTCTCGTTATAGGCTGTTATCGTTAATGTTTCATTAATATAAACTTAAGAAATTTATGGTAATCCAGCATTTTAATCATACAAGATTTTACCAGAGTCGATTTCGGAAGGGTCTGAGGACATTGGATTCAGTTTGGAAGATGATATCGCGTACGCACTGGTAAATAAGGAGGTTGTAATAACAGATTTTTCGATATTGAAAAGACATATAATATGGGATGGAAAAAACAACTTTTTGGGAAAAAAATATGGAAGTTATAAGTTACCAGGAATTTGTATCATTTTCTGACTTTTATTTTATTTGGACGGTTTATGCAGGTATGGGTGCGCAAGTTATATTCCAGTTTCTATCAGTCAGGGAATGAAGTCCCACAAGGCAGAATTAGAAGCCACTCTTTATTTGATTTCATGATTGATGATATTTTCTCTGAGATAGGTACTGAGTTCAGTAAATCACTTTACGCAGATGTACGGGTTTTATGGCTTAGGGACAGAAATTTTAATTTAACTCTATTGGATACAATTCGCAATTAATAAGGTGGAACATAGGCAAGAGAATGAGGATGTAAACCTTCAGTAGCTAAAAATAGACCTGCTTTTGATTTGAAATTATAAGATCAAACTCTTGAAGATGAGTCGGTGTTATGATATCCAGGCATGTAGTTAGATTATCCACTGACTTGGAAGCACCTTATCGGTAAAAATAATTGATAAGTGCAAAGAAACATTTAATTTCCTAAGGTGTCTATGTGGGTATTCTTGGGGTGATACACGAATATTTTTGCTGATCCATTTATATTTGTTTAATTAGATCTACTCTTGATTATGGCTGGTGGCCATCTGTCTGTCTGTCTGTATCTTGTTTAACGGTGGTTGGCATCCAGCTTAATGGTGCATTACCGCCACCCTCTGCTCCGGAATGTGCACTAGACAAATATCCTTCACCCAATCTCACACACACACACACACTTCACCCTCCCATCTTTGACCATCCTAGTATCCTATTCCTGTTTATTCGTCATATCCTATGAAAAACCCCTGTACCCCTTAAAAACGCTAAAAATACCCGGACTTGTGCTCTCTCACCCATGCCCAGCAACCCTTTTAATGTGAATTCCTGCATCCCCAACTCCCTTAATTTATTTCTGATCATCTCTCTCTGTATCCCATACTTCCTGCAACACAAAACTACATGTTCTACTGACTCCTCTTCCTGACATTCCTCACACAATCCTGTCTGGTGTTTCCCTATCATTTTCAATGGTCTGTTTAATGCACAATGCCCCAGCCTTAACCTAGTCCACACAATTTCCTCTCTTCTGTTTCCATTACCTACCCTAGTAACTGAAACACTCTTTTGTATTTGATATAAATGCCTCCCTTTCCCCTCCCTGTCCCATCTTTCTTGCCACATTCGGTTGACTTTTTCCCAGATTACACACTTAACCTCTGCTTTACTGATACTAATGTGCATTTCCACATTTTCTTTCTTTAACGCCCTCTTTGCCAACTCATCCACCTTCTCATTCCCCTTCACCCCTACATGTGCTGGAACCCATAGAAATTTTACCTGACCTCCCTGATTTGCAATTCTTGTAACTAACTGAAGGACTTCATAAAGTACATCTTGCCGACTGTTTGTGTGAAAAGACCTTAAACTTGCTAGAACTGAGGATGAATCTGAACATATCAATGCTTTGGCTTGTCTGGCTTTCTGCACCCATTGCAACGCAACCAACACTGCCAGCATCTCCATTGTAAACACCCCTAACTTATTAGATGTTCTTCTGCTGATTCCAATTTCTTTTGCTGGTATTACCACCCCAAACCCTGTTACTCCTGTTTCAGGTTCCTTCGCACCATCCATATAAATGTGAGTATAATCACTATACTTTTCCATCACATGACAGTTAAATGCATTTACCAAATTTGTTTTATATCTTTCTTTCCTTTTTACCCCTAACAAATGCCAGTCTATGTCAGGCCATAAAAGCTTCCATGGAGCTACAACCGGATAAACTACTGAAGGACTTATCCTCAGATCAAACATTCCACATTCTTTCACGATATCATTCCCTACCCGACTAAAGGTATCCCTCTGAAACCTCTCATTTTCCCAGTACTCCTGCAACACTCCTTTAGTAGGGTGAGAATCATTGTGCCCCTGCAAGTTAGCCCAGTAGTTTGCCATCAGTTGCATCCTTCTTAGTTCCAAAGGCATTATTCCCATTTCTACCTGTAGGGCTGACACTGGTGACGTTTTAAAAGCCCCACTGCACACTCTCAAGACCTGAGCCTGAATCACATCCAGTTTCCTTATAAGAGACCTAGCTGCTGATCCATATACTATATTTCCATAATCCAATACAGATCTCACTAAAGCCACATACATTCTCTTCAAAGCTGAACAACTTGCTCCCCATTCCCTACCGGTCAAACATCTCATCACATTTATTACTTTTTTACATTTCTCCTCAACTTTCCTGATATGATCTGCCCATGTTAATCGTGAATCAAATATAACTCCCAGAAATTTCAATGATGCAACCCTTTCTAATTCAACCCCATACATCCTTAACTTCTTCCCTACCCCAACCCTTTTCCTGGTAAAAAACACAGTTTGAGTTTTATCTACTGGAAATCTACATCCTCAATCATAACCCCACTCCACCACTTCATCAATTGCTTCTTGTAGTTTCCTGATTATATGGTCCATGTCCCTGCCTCTTTTCCACAAGGTCCCATCATCCGCAAACAGTGACCTACCTATATCCACTGGTATCTTTGTGAAGACATCATTGATCATAATGATGAAAAGTAACGGGCTAATCACGCTACCTTGAGGTGTGCCATTTTCCACTATGTACTGTTTTGATAATTCTGATCCAATCCGAACTTGAATTTTTCTACCAAACAAAAAATCTTTAATCCAATTAAAAACTCTCCCACTAACCCCTATCTTGTGCAGTTTAATTAATAATCCTTCCTTCCACGTCATATCATAGGCTTTTTCAATGTCAAAGAACACTGCCACTACTGACTCTCTATTTGCCTGGGCCTTCCTTATTTCAGTCTCTAACATTATCACTGAGTCCATGGAATTCCTTCCCTTTCTAAAACCACTCTGATAACTTGCCAGCATTCCCCTTTTCTCAAGCTCATATGATAACCTTTCTGTTATCATCCTTTCCATTATCTTACATATACTTGATGTTAATGCAATTGGTCTGTAGCTAGTGGGTTTTGACAGATCCTTGCCAGGCTTCCTTATTGGAATTACTACTGCTTCTTTCCATGCACTTGGTAATCTTCCCTCCTCCCACACTCTGTTATAAAAATGCAGCAACTTCAAGAGCGCTCCTTCTCCTAGATTTTTTAGCATCACAGAGCATATCAGATCTTTCCCTGGGGAGGTTGGTCTCGATCTCTTTATTGCTCTCACCATTTCTGCTAATGTAAATGGATCATCAATTATATCATCTGTTCCTTCCCTCCTGCTTAACACACCTGGGTGTTGGCTCATTATTCTTTCCCTTCTTCAAACAAATTTTCTGAACTGTGTATCAGTACAAATGATTTGGCCATGACCTCAGCCTTATCCCCACTGGAGACTGCAGTTTCCTACTCAGATATCTTTACTGGATATTCCCATTCCCTTCTATCTCCTCCCATCCTCTTAATCATTCCCCACATCACTCCCACAGGTGTTGTTCTTCCTACCTTGTCGCAAAAACTCCTCCAACTTGCCCTTTTAGCTTGACGTATAGTTCTTCTCACCACTGCCTGTGCTTTCTTATATTGAACCAAATGCTGCATATTATGGGTTCTTTTAACTAGCCTGAATGCTCTATTTCTGTTTTTTTACGGCCTGACAACATTCCTCTGTCCACCATGGTACCAGTTTTCTATTCATCCTATTTTTACTCCTAGGTATAGATACTTCTGCTGCCATGATAATTGCTGAAGTCACCTGACTGTTTAATACATCTACATTTCCAGAAATATCAATCTTTGTCAACCCTTCTTCACTCAATTTCTGGAACTTACCCCAATCTGCTTTTCAAACACCCACTTTGGGGTTCCGCCACCTGGTCTTACTTCAACTCTTTCACCCACTGAACACAAAACTGGGTAGTGATCACTGCCTACTGTTGAAGCAGTCCAAACTCCCCAGTTACTAACGCCAGCCAAGGTATTAGACACTAACGTAATATCTAACACTGATTCAGTTCCTGTTGTTATATCTATCCTTGTGCCGCTACCATCATTCATACACACCAAATCCCTTTCTTCCATCAAATCTTCAATTACCTTTCCAGTTGGATCTGTAATCTGATCCCCCCATATTGTGCTATGAGCATTGAAATCTGCACACCACACTACTTTATGTCTGTTTTCTCCTTGTATCTTTAATAGGCTGTCCAAATTCAACCTTTTACATGGATTGTAGTAGTTAATTATAATCACTCCCTCCCCTCTCTCCCACACTTCCACCACTATGTATTCCTGATCATCTCCTTTTTCCAGTACCCTATATGGTATACCTTGCTTGATTAACATAGCACAACCCCCTCCTCCCCCTAGATTTCTATCTTTCCTTATCATTGTATACCCATATACCACAAAGTCTAAAGTTGGTTTCAACCAAGTTTCCTGAATACACACTACATCCGGTTTTACAACCATTTCTTTAATAAAGTGCTTGAATTCCTGGCTATTGGCCAGTAAGCTCCTTGCATTCCATTGTAAAAGAATCACCATAGTTAGTATTAACCAACACATGACACTTCCTGGCTTGACTGATTACTGAGGTTCTCCCTCACTTCCTCCTATGTAGTCCTACTAACCCTAAATGGTTTACTGCTGCTTTTACCACCAGCTGAATTTTGTCACTTTTTGACTTTACCTCAGCCATACTATTAATCACTCATGCAATGAATGTTACTAGAGCCTTTTTGTCTACATAAATCCTGTAATTTGTTCTTTGTTGCATCTCTCGTATCCCTATTGCTCCCTGTTCATTAGGAGCATTATTCTGTTCTCTTGACTTTCTTACAGCTTCTGCATAAGTGATCTTTCTTTTCACTCTTATTTCTTGAATTTTAGTCTCCAGTCTGACAACCTCACACCCACTATATGCAACATTATGAGCTCCTCCACAATTGCAGCGTTTTGGTTGAACTCCTGTTCCGCACTTTCCATATTCATGATCACCCCCACATCTAGCACATCTCCTCTGCCTTTTACAGTTTTTAGCCATGTGTCCAAACCTTTGACAAATATAGCACCTCAGTGGCTTTGGCACATACACCCTTACTGGGTAACTCATGAAACCCAGGAACACCTTCCTTGGCACTCTTTCTTCTTCAAATTCAATCAATACTGATTCACTTTCCTTTTTCACTCCCTTCTTTGTTGTTTTCAGTCTTTGAACATTCATTACTTTCCCTCCTTTGATATTCCTCTTTATCTCCTCCATATTTATACTCATTGGTATCCCCGTGATCACTCCTTTACAACCATTATTTTGTGCTCCCACCCTCCCAGTGTATTGCACCTTGCATTTTCCTATCTCTTTTAGCTTGAGTGCTTTCTCAAGTTGTTCCTCATTCGCACATCTTACCAATAAGTTGCCATCATTAAGGACTTTTGCAAATACTATTTCCCCTATCTTATTTGTCAGAGTTGTTGTTAGCACAAACGGGTTAATTTTCTTCATATGTCCCTGAGCCTTCTCATTAAACCTAATTATGACAACACCTCCTCTCTGAGCTTGTTCATCTTCCTCACTTACAGAGATTTCTCCACTATCATTTCTTATTCTTTTATTCCCTTTGTCTTGGTTTCTATTCATCCGACCCCTCATTACCTCCTCATTCCCTTTATTTCTCCCTTCACAATAATCCACCTCTCCCCAGCTGCCTACCTCTGGTCTCAAGTCTCTATCCCTCTACTTCCCCACTTTCTTTCCCTCAACCCCGCCTCTTATCTTGTCCGCCATTACCGGACCCACACGACCCCCTCCCAGCAATTTCCGTTCCTTACCCACCCTCTTTCCCTCAACAGGTTCCAAACCACATTCACGCATCAAGCAAAACACAGCCAACTTCCAGTCGAGCCAACTCCCTCCGCTCGTCCGGCTGGTGGCTATGGAACAGCTTCATATTCACATTTCAATTGATTGGCTTTAAGATTGTGATGTACTGCAGCAAATGTGTCCACTGTTTCGCCTTTTCTTCTTCAAGTGCCACAAGTACCCTTAACTTTACGGTTTTGAATTGCTGTTGACATTCTGTATTAATCCGCAGGGACAACGAAGTGGTTATCCTGTTAAAGATATGTTGGAGGATTGTTGTAAACTTCACAAGAAGTGTGTTTTGAGTTTGAGTGGCTGCGTGCTTAATCACGCTAAGAATATGGACGCGTTGGATTATGCAATATGGCCCTCTGTCATTCTTTTCGTAAACACAACTTTTTTTTAATTATCCCTAATTAATTTAGTTTAATTTCGGTTGCACGATTTTATAAGGTTTAAGGATATTCTTATGGCTGAGGGTCCATTGGTTCGATAGTATGTTAAGGACATTTATTATGATATATTACCCATTTAACAGATGGATAAAAAGTATTTTGATTGGGACTGTGGCTGTGGCTTTTTTGTGCCGGAGTTACAGATAGCGATAAAGAAACAACGTACCAGACATTTATCAGTACGTACAGCTGAATTGGTTGCCATCATTCTGGGCTTAGTCTGTGTGGAGGAAGTTTTTCCAAGTAATGTTTGGAAACTGTTCAGATTCTTTTACCGTACGAAACAGGTGAAGTTGAAAGTAATCAAATGCAGACGTCATTACAATCTTTGAGGGTCGATGTTTTCATTTTCAAAGCTTAATTTATCTCTAGGAGTGACTTTAATTTCATTCTTAGCATTCTCTTTCATTCCGTAAAATCCATGGAGCGTTGGGATCATATGGCTTTCATTTGAAAAAAAAAGCGTAGTAAAGGGTTTATTTTCCACTTCTCTGCATCACAGTCAAGTCCAGCTGGTGGCGGGAATGAACGTTTCAGATGGAATGTCAAATGCCATGTATACAAACCACACCGCGTGTTTCTTCGCGTCAGCCAATAATACAAGTGGAAGGCGGACAATCATGCGATGAACAGTCGATTTGCCAGCCTGCATCAGACTAACCCTGTCGTCCAAAAGGAACGACAGACTCTGAGGGCGTGAATGGAAATTGACTAACATATCTACAGACCAATGGTTAGCCGGTATTCCGGATGTTCTTTGTCTGATATCTCTCAGAGTCAATGTGGATGGTGCTTTGCGCCCCTCCCCCAGCAAACACTTACCCAGTGCCCCGGAGCTGCCGGTCGGTGGAAGAATGCGCCCAGGAGCACCAGGGAGATCAGGCACTGAATATCAGGAGCCGGAGCCCGGACCGGAGACACTGCGGCCGCGTCTGGCTTGTGATCAGGACACGGCTTTATTACAGAAATGAAGGACCGATGCGACCGGATATTTCACCGCGCTGATCACCTACTCTCTGAATTTCTACTGAGTCACCGCGTCAATAAATGCATTCGTGCAGCAGCTGAAATTCCTCAGCAAAAACCCGACGTCGTGAAAGATCCATTCAGAATCAATGAATACGAATCCTTTTCCTGAGACTTGATAATATATGAGATTTACCACAATTGTCATCCACAGAAGAATGAAGCTGCCGGAGAGGGTGAAGACTAAAACCACAGACCTCCTCCTGCTCTCCATCTCCGGGTCACTACGGTTCTCCCCTTTGCTCTGACATTTCAGCCCCTTACGGACCCGACTGGACACCAAGATATGCCGAACAGTCACAGCGTTGAGCAGCAGAATCCCAGCGAAAGGGACGAGCGGATTTAAAACCGTGTCGAGCCAATCATACACTACCCACCCGGGCTCAGTGAAATAATGTTCTCTGTCCACACAGAACCACGGTACTCCGTCGATGATCACACTGGGTTCCCACGTGAAGAAGCAGGAAACATTCTTCAGGCAGAACAGTAAACCGACTGTTGTTAGAACCACAGCCGCATTGTTTCCGGTGCAATTTTTGTTTTCAGTTTTTGGCAGCAAATGGCGACAAACCAATCAAAGGTGAAAGTGACGGTGAACCAGACAGAACAATCTGTGGCTGTGAACCTCAGTATATCGATAACACTGCTCAAAGGAGTGATGCTCAGAAAACCCTACGGAAAGTTGTATCCATTTATTTGACCGAAAATGACTGGTGTGACAATAGCTGGTAGATCCGCCGCTGCCTTGGCAACCAGGTACTGAGTGGTGCAGGTAGAGTGGCCGCACTTTCCCCGGGACAGGGTCACAATCGCTACTAAATTCACGGGGGGGTGGGGGCGAGAGAGAGAGGGAGAGAGAGGGAGAGAGGAATTAACACAGGCTGGGTTTTAAGACGTCGGTGAACGGATGATAATCTAACATCAGACACATATCACAGTGTCTCTGACCTGCCTTCTGCAGTGTGGAGATAGGACGATGCTTCGGAAATAGTCAGGGATAAAAATGAGCTGCATCAACCACAGCCATTGGTGCTGATGTCGCTGATGGGACCGACTTCACTAACGGGATATAGAGGGGAGCAGCACCCGCAAAATACTGGAGTAAGTAAGCAGGTCCGGCAGCATCCATGGAATTGAACAAACTCACGTTTCGGGCCGCAGCCTTTCTCCAGGTCGAAGCAGTGCTCCAATTAACGAAGGATTTCGGTGGGTAAACAGCAACAATTTGTAACCAGAGGCTGAGAATAACGTTCCACTCGGTCCCGTGAGTCAGAGGAGAGGCAGAAATTTAGTGTCTCTTTAAATGTCAACGTTCAGAATGTTGAATTAACAGGATCCATATCGCCGCCGGATATGTGTGCAATAATCGTGAAGGTGGAATTTTGTAAAGTTATCATAAACAGGTTCACTCCGTTTCACACACGGACACCCCAAACATGACTTGCTCTGCTCACTCACCAGGAACTCCAATGATGGCGATGAACGGGTACAATATTTTCTGTATACTGTTGTACCTAACTTACATTGCAGACGTTTTCCCTATCCCGTGATTTGTCCCCCGATGCTACAGACGATCTCTGTAAATGAAATGCTAAGGCCTGACATTTCAAATGCCAGTAAGCTACTCCACAGGGACGGATTTTAACAGATTTAAAAATAAAGACTTTTAAACAAGTTGATTACGTCAGACTAGTCCAATCTCCGTGGTTACAAATTGTGATTAATTTAGTGAATTATTCTATAAACCATTTGTGTCAGTTAGCTTGTCCAAACAAAGTTGACTGACCCTTCCTAGGTGTCTTATCAATTAAGGGTGCTTCTGCCGTAGATATGTACTTCAATGGAACCATTACCAGATGCAGAATATTGAATTAAATTATGCCATTTCAGATCAGGTATAGGGTCCCCACTCACACAATCAGACTCTCATTTATCAGACTCCTCAGGCGGGAGGAGAAGATGGCGGTACGACGCAGCTCGCAGCGGCCACTCCGCTGATATCTGTTATCTGTCAAGTAGAGTGCCGTGCACAATCCTGATTTGATGGAGACAGATGTGAGAGCGCGGAGGAACATCTGGTGAAACTTCTGAAATGCCTGCTTCGCTGCCACTGCTACTGTGCGTTCCAGAATTTCTGGAGGGGAAGGCCCCGAGCCCTCGGCTTTGCTTGTTGCTCAGCCGCCGGGGTGAGGTCGAAGCGCTCCGCTGAGGATGGAGCTCGGTGCTCGATGTCGGAGGCTCAAAGTTTTCGGACGGACTCAGAGTCGGCTGCGGTCGGGTGCTTCCAATGCATCGGCAAGTTTGCGGCGCTTGGAAGTTCATGGCAGGGAGAGTTTCTCCCTTCTACCATCTGCGTGAGATGATGAGGCTATCGGAACTTAAGACTTTTTTTAACCGTGCCCATGGTCTGTTCTTTATCAAATTATGGTATTACTTTGCACCGCTGTAACTATATGTTATAGTTACGTGGTTTTGTCAGTTTTAGTCTTGGTTTGTCCGGTGTTTCTGTGACATCTTTCTGGAGGAATATTGTATCACTTCTAATGCATGCATTTCTAAATGACAATAAACGAGGACTGAGTGTCCTCATAATCTAATCTAATCTAATTAATTAGAAATGAAGCCTTCCGTCCTGTAGTCTTGAAGGATGAACGAACCTGTCCATTAATTATAATAAACCAAGCGGTTAGTCACGTCGTCTTGAAGGCCGAAGGGTTCCTCCTTACACAAAATTAGACATAGTGACCCCGCATTCCGAAACAGATCCCTAATAATCAGAAGACACCGAACCGACAGTCTTGTCGCCTTTAAGGCCAAGCGAAGCTCTCCATCAATCATTAGACACCAAGCTGTTGGTCATGTAGTCCTGAAGGAAATCGGTTCCTCCTGACACACATCTTATTCGTTCTATATTACCAACATGATTTAATATATCTGTGCGTTATCAGTTTTTCATTTCTAATAGAAGGTATTGCTGTTTCGCAGAAGTAGACAGGAAAATGCCCAGCTATCCTTCTGATTTTGTTAACTTTTATAACTCAGGCTTTATATTCTTCCACAGTCGCCACAGTTTCGATCGTCTGGATAAGTGGTTTCATAACCTGGGGCAGAGGCCACCTGTCTGAACTCAAGATCAAAGTGTTTTAACTTTGTCTTTGGAGACATCTCTGTGCCAACTGTGACTGTTTTTTTTGTAGTTGTTTAAACTTCCTGCACGACAGTTTCCCTGAGGGCTAATTTACACTGGGCATCCCTAGCAGTGTTCCCGTCACAGTCAGACAAACTCCTCATACTCCTGTCATGGTCCGGATCGGGGTCCCTTTAAATTTACCTTGTTTATGTTACGATCCGGACGGTTGATTCCCTGTTTTCCCGTGTCCCTCGACTTTGGTGATTAGAGGCAATTAACACTCGGCTGAACCGGTAGTTTATAGTCTCCGGCTTTCAACCGTTCGGTGTGGGAGCGTTTGCAAAGTCACTAAGGTACGACGTGCTAATGTCATCTGGCCGGAGCAAGCCCGGTCTCCGCCCGAAGCAAGTGCCGGTAATTCGCCTTTCCTCACCGGAGCAACCTTGTCAAGTTACCTCGCCAAAGCGAGGCTGCAGGGTTTCTTTACCGAGGTGGGTCCGTCAGTTAACACGCCGGAGGGAGTCAAGAACTGCTGTCTACTGTTCCGGGCCGAGTCGAGAGCTCACCACTATCCGGAGGCGCCATGTCAAGACCTGGCCCTGGCGGCGTTCAAGTGCCATGTCAAGACCTGGCCCTGGCGGCGTTCAAGTGCCATGTCAAGACCTGGCCCTGGCGGCGTTCAAGTGCCATGTCAAGACCTGGCCCTGGCGGCGTTCAAGTGCCATGTCAAGACCTGGCCCTGGCGGTCTGTGATCCCTGTCCTACCCCCTTGTCTGAATCCCTTCTCTGTCCCTCTCGCCTCTAGCCCGCGTCTGCAGCCCCCGCCTGCACTTCGGTCTAGTTCCATCACTGGAGCTAGATAGGTACTGTCTGGTGTTCATTCGTGTTGGTCTTGTCTTGTCCTCGCCTCTGTGGGGAGGTCAGGCCGTCTTGCCGTTGCCCCGCGGGGAGTCATGTCTTGTCTCGTCTTGTCCTCTCCTCCATGGGGTAAGTCAGGCTGACTTGCCGTTGCCCTGCAGAGAGTCATGAGTCCCGGTCCTATGTCCTCTATCCAAGGAGGGGTCCTGACTCTGTTCTGTGTATGTGTCCAAGGTTCCATGTACCTGCTTTCCTGAGACCGAGGCCCTGTGTTCCCATGTCCCTCCTCTCCCTAGCCCATGTCATGTCCCTGCCTGGTTCTGGGGTCCGAGCCCGAGGCAAGACCCAGGTATTGGGTCCTTGCCCAGTCTCGGGCTCGGAGTCCATACCCCAGCCTCTTCATGTCTCCTCTAGTTCTGGAAGCCGATTCCGAGTCCTAGCCCAGACCCTTGGTCCCAGTCTGGTCGTAGTCCTGAGTCCTTATCCTGCTCGCCATTCCTGCTTCTGTCTTGCTCTCCTGGTATCGTACAATAAACTAAACCTAGTAACTTCACAAGATGTGTCTTGCATTTGGGTCCACCCTTGCTCCCAATGCCCCGCCTTTGTGACAACTCCGGCCCCTTCTCCAACTCGTGTCTCTAGAGGTAGCCACTCAAATTAAAGCAATTTGCACTTTTGATTTGCAGAATCCCCTGAATTCTTTATTTTTTTTTTAGCAACCGATCTCTCAATGCCTTACTCACGTGGTCGGACTTGACTCACCAGCTCATCAGAGATTTATCCTCGAGACCACGCAGGGTCGTCAATTCTATTACAAGTATCACCCCTTGTAATGATCAGTAAGGCACAGGGAATCTGTATTTACCGACAAGTAGCTTTTATTGTCTCAAATAAAAAGCACTTGGGTTCACAAACTATCTACCTCTGTATACCCTACTAGAATTCCGGACACTCCATGATGAGTCAATGCAGAGGAAAGTGATTACGCGGGAAAAGAGTCTGCGCTGGTAAGACATTCCTCGTGGTCCCGATCTCCACGTGTCCGTGGGCTCGTCCTCAACAGCGATGTTTGGTCTTTAGTTGCTGGAGAGTTACCGCCCCAGCGTATTTAGAACTCCCGACTTTTACAGTGTTCCCCATCAGTTGATCTTCATTCCGTTGGTTCAAGGTCACCTGACCTACCTGGATCAGCTTCTTACAGGGCTACAACCAGCATTGTTTTCCCCCCCGCACCCCCTCCCCCTCACCCCAGCCTTGTGTATTTTGTCTTCCAACTCTGACTGGTCTAAAGCAATTAAATAAGGCAACACAGACAGTATTTAACGAGATTATGGATTGCTTCTTTGGTAGGTCTGGCACTTTACATAAGTAGCACCTCCTCCAAGAATGGTCTCATTTAGCAAGTCATTAGTTAATTCAGAAACAAAGGTTCTGAACTTAAAGAGGGGTAACTTTGAAGGTATGAGACGTGAATTAGCTAAGATAGACTGGCAAATGACACAAAGGATTGACGGTGGATATGCAATGGCAAGCATTTAAAGGTTGCATAGATGAACTACAACAATTGTTCATCCCAGTTTGGCAAAAGAATAAATCAAGGAAGGTAGTGCAGCCGTGGCTGACAAGAGAAATTAGGGATAGTATCAATTCCAAAGAAGAAGCATACAAATTAGCCAGAGAAAGTGGCTCACCTAAGGACTGGGAGAAATTCAGAGTTCAGCAGAGGAGGACAAAGGGCTTAATTAGGAAGGGGGGGGGAAAGATTGAGAGAAAACTGGCAGGGAACATAAAAACTGACTACAAAAGCTTTTATAGGTATGTAGAAAGGAAAAGACTGGTAAAGACAAATGTAGGTCCCCTACACAAACAGGTGAATTGATTATGGGGAGCAAGGACATGGCAGACCAATTGAATAATTACTTTGCTTCTGTCTTCACTAAAGAGGACATAAATAATCTTCCAGAAATAGTAGGGGACAGAGGGTCCAGTGAGGTGGAGGAACTGAGCGAAATACTTGTTAGTAGGGAAGTGGTGTTAGGTAAATTGAAGGGATTGAAGGCAGATAAATCCCCAGGGCCACATGGTCTGCATCGTAGAGTGCTTAAGGAAGTAGCCCAAGAAATAGTGGATGCATTAGTGATAATTTTTCAAAACTCGTTAGATTCTGGACTAGTTCCTGAGGATTGGAGGGTGGCTAATGTAACCCCACTTTTTAAAAAAGGAGGGAGAGAGAAACCGGGGAATTATAGACCGGTTAGCCTAACGTCGGTGGTGGGGAAACTGCTGGAGTCAGTTATCAAAGATGTGATAACAGCACATTTGGAAAGCGGTGAAATCATCGGACAAAGTCAGCATGGATGTGTGAAAGGAAAATCATGTCTGACGAATCTCATAGAATTTTTTGAGGACGTAACTAGTAGAGTGGATAGGGGAGAACCAGTGGATGTGGTATATTTGGATTTTCAAAAGGCTTTTGACAAGGTCCCACACAGGAGATTAGTGTGCAAATTTAAAGCACATGGTATTGGGGGTAAGGTATTGATGTGGATGGAGAATTGGTTAGCAGACAGGAAGCAAAGAGTGGAAATAAACGGGACCTTTTCAGAATGGCAGGCGGTGACTAGTGGGGTACTGCAAGGCTCAGTGCTGGGACCCCAATTGTTTACAATATATATTAATGACTTGGATGAGGGAATTAAATGCAGCATCTTCAAGTTTGCGGATGACACGAAGCTGGGCGGCAGTGTTAGCTGTGAGGAGGATGCTAAGAGGATGCAGAGTGACTTGGATAGGTTGGGTGAGTGGGCAAATTCATGGCAGATGCAATTTAATGTGGATAAATGTGAAGTTATCCACTTTGGTGGCAAAAACAGGAAAACAGATTATTATCTGAATGGTGGCTGATTAGGAAAAGGGGAGGTGCAACGAGACCTGGGTGTCATTATACACCAGTCATTGAAAGTGGGCATGCAGGTACAGCAGGCGATGAAAAAGGCGAATGGTATGCTGGCATTTATAGCGAGAGGATTCGAGTACAGGAGCAGGGAGGTACTACTGCAGTTGTACAAGGCCTTGCTGAGACCACACCTGGAGTATTGTGCGCAGTTTTGGTCCCCTAATCTGAGGAAAGACATCCTTGCCATAGAGGGAGTACAAAGAAGGTTCACCAGATTGATTCCTGGGATGGCAGGACTTTCATATGAAGAAAGATTGGATGAACTGGGCTTGTACTCGTTGGAATTTAGAAGATTGAGGGGGGGATCTGATTGAAACGTATAAAATCCTAAAGGGATTGGACAGGCTAGATGCAGGAAGATTGTTCCCGATGTTGGGGAAGTCCAGAACAAGGGGTCACAGCTTGAGGATAAAGGGGAAGTCTTTTAGGACCGAGATTAGGAAAAACTTCTTCACTCAGAGTGGTGAATCTGTGGAATTCTCTGCCACAGGAAGCAGTTGAGGCCAGCACATTGGCTGTATTTAAGAGGGAGTTAGATATGGCCCTTGTGGCTACGGGGATCAGGGGGTATGGAGGGAAGGCTGGGGCGAGGTTCTGAGTTGGATGATCAGCCATGATCATAATAAATGGCGGTGCAGGCTCGAAGGGCCGAATGGCCTACTCCTGCACCTATTTTCTATGTATATTTATTCATCCGTATACTAGTCTATAGACTTGCTAAATATGCCGGCAGGACAAAAAAAAAATCTCAGGTTGTTGTTGCAATGAACGTGACTGGAACGGACCCAAGTGCAGTATACAGACAAGTAGGTAGCATTAACATACATGTATTTTTATTGATAGTTGCCAGGAAGGCCGGAGAGCGAGGATTAGATGCTTACATGGACGTGAACGTTGGACAACAAACCTGAGGAGCCTGGACATGGACCTGGCAACGGAGCCTGGACTGGGACTCGGACACAGAACCTGGACTTGGGCTCGGACACGGAACCTGGAGTTGGACGCGGACAGGAAGCGGGAACTCGGACTCGGACTCGGGACAACAAAACAAAACGAAGACAGACAATTCGTATCTTGGCTCGCAGTAGCGGCAAACGGCCGGCTAAACTCAGCTGGACAGGAAAACGACAGAATTCACAAAGCAACTTCAGGCACTGAAGCAATTTAGAGTCCACTATTCTCGGCGGCCTGGAGCTGCTCAGGAGACGGACTAGCACCGAATAGATGGAAGCCGGAGTTTTTATGCTGCCTTTTCGGATGAGGATCAGGTGTCCTAAAGGAGCCCAGTAGAATACGGGGAAATGGAAATTAACTGAAATGACAAGTCAGTGGAACGGACCGAGACAGTAGTATCTTTTACATTAGATTAGATTAAGTTATGAGGACACTCATTCCTCGTTTATTGTCATTTAGGAATGCATGCATTAAGAAAAGATGCAATGTTCCTCCAGTATGATATCACGGAAACACAGGACAGACCAAGATGAAAACTGACAAAAAACACGTAATTATAACATAGTTACAACAGTGCAAAACAATACCTACGTTAATACTAAATTTTACTTTGAACTTTCAACTTTAATCTATTGATTTTCCTGTGCTTCTCACGACCTTGGGTTTGCAAGCTTCCTGCACAGCATAAATAAGCATTTCAAATCGACACCATTGTTCCGCAACTGACTCAACGTCAAGCAGTTCCTTTGAGTTTAACTTCTGAAGTCCCAGTTGCATCTGCACACACTTTAGAAACCATAGAAACTATAGAAAAACTACAGTACAGAATCAGGCATTTTCGCCCTTCTTGGCTTGCTGAACCATTTTCTGCCTAGTCCCACTGACCTGCACACGGACCATATCCCTCCATACACCTCCCATCCATGTATCTGTCCAATTTATTCTTAAATGTTAAAAAAGAACCCGCATTTACCACCTCGTCTGGCAGCTCATTCCATACTCCCACCACCCTCTGTGTGAAGAAGCCCCCCCTAATATTCCCTTTAAACTTTTTCCCCCTCACCCTTAACCCATGTCCTCTGTTTTTTTTCTCCCCTTCCCTCAGTGGAAAAAGCCTGCTTGCATTCACTCTATCTATACCCATCATAATTTTATATAACTCTATCAAATCTCCCTCATTCTTCTATGCTCCAGGGAATAAAGTCCCAACCTATTCAACCTTTCTCTGTAACTGAGTTTCTCAAGTCCCGGCAACATCCTTGTAAACCTTCTCTGCACTCTTTCAACCTTATTTATATCCTTCCTGTAATTTGGTAACAAAAACTGAACACAATACTCCAGATTCGGCCTCACCAATGCCTTATACAACCTCATCATAACGTTCCAGCTCCTATACTCAGTATTTTGATTAATAAAGTCCAAAGTACCAAAAGTTCTCTTTCTGACCCTATCTATCTGTGACGCCATTTTTAGGGAATTTTGTATCTGTATTACCAGATCCCTCTGTTCTACTCCTTCCAAAGTGCAATACTTGTCTGTATTAAATTCCATTTGCCATTTTCAGCCCATTTTTCCAGATGGTCCAAGTCCCTCTGCAGGCTCTGAAAATCTTCCTCACTGTCTACTACACCTCCAATCTTTGTATCATCAGCAAACTTGCTGATCCAATTTACCACATTATCATCCAGATCATTCATATAGATGACAAATAACAATGGACCCAGCACTGATCCCTGTGGCACACCACCAGTCACAGGCCTCCACTCTGAGAAGCAATTCTGTAGTACCACTCTTTGGCTTCTTCCACTGAGCCAATGTCTAATCCAATTTACCACCTCTCCATGTATACCTAGCGACTGAATTTTCCTAACTAACCTCCCATTTGGGACCTTGTCAAAGGCCTTACTGAAGTCCATATAGACAATATCCACTGCCTTCCCTTCATCCACTTTCCTGGTAACCTCCTCGAAAAACTCCAACAGATTGGTCAAACATGACCTATCATGCACGAAGCCATGTTGACTCTCCCTAATAAGTCCCTGTCTATCCAAATGCTTGTAGATTCTGTCTCCTAGTACTCCCTCCAATAATTTACCCACTACCGACGTCAAGTTTACTGGCCTATAATTTCCGAGATTACTTTTCAATCCTTTTTTAAACAACGGAACAACATGAGCCACTCTCCAATCCTCCAGTACCTCACCCGTAGACACCGACATTTTAAATATATCTCCCAGGGCCCCTGCAATTTCAACACTAGTCTCCTTCAAGGTCTGAGGGAATACCCTGTCAGATCCTGGGGATTTATCCACTTTAATTTGCCTCGATAGCAAGCACCTCCTCCTTTTCAGTCTGTACAGTTCCCATGATCTCACTACTTGTTTCCCTTACTTCCATAGACTTCATGCCAGTTTCCCCAGTAAATACATAAATTTATCTTTATGAGATTTAATTTATTTTTTATTGATATAACCCCGACAAAACTTCTAGGCAAACAATGAAATAATAACTTGCTCCGAAAGGCTCAACAGCTTCCGTACTGAGAATTCTATTCTGATTGTCCACGGTAACCTGGAACTCTCCTCAGAGTGGAGATATTGCTGGTCATGGATGTATGAAGGAAAGTAAAAACGCTGAGATGAAGATCTCGATGATTACCCATGGCATAATGTGAGGCAAGGAACTTAAACGAAGCTGGAGCTAAAGGAAGCTTAATTGAGAAATGGGTAGAATTGCGGCAACAAGCTAAAGTTCAGCGGGTCAGACTAGGAGCAGCAATCAGGTTTTCCATCATGTGGTGACCCGTTTTGAAGAGCAGCTGTCAACCTTAATGAGAAGGCAACCAATTTGCGAAGGAGGTGGGTGCGAGGAGCGGGTAAATAATGCATTTGGATCAGTTTTAGAGTGGTTGTGAAAGAAAAGAGTGAGTGATAAGAAGCGTTTTAGTTTGCAGTGAAGTGGAAGGATGAGTATACTGATTTAAACACAATTTGAATGTAATGTCGAAATTATTATCAAAAAAAGAACCTAACACTGGAGATCAAAGGAAGTGTGTGCAGCCGATAGGAAAGTTGCGGGGACAACATCCCCATTCACAGAGTCATACTTTATACTTTATACTTCATTGTCGCCAAACAATTGATACCAGAATGTACAATCATCACAGCGATATTTGATTCTGCGCTTCGTGCTCCCTGGAGTGCAAATCGTTAGTAACATTACAAAATTAAATTATAAATCATAAATAGAAAATAGAAAACGGGAGAGTAAGATAGTGCAAAAAAACGGAGAGGGAGGTCCGGAATTTTGGGCGGACTCTGTCCGTGCACTTCGGCTGGACAATAATGGACAGAATTAACAGTGGGTTGGCGACTTTCCGACAGGTTAGAGCCGGGCATCTGATTTCCACGTTACGTACCGGTGATGGTCGATCTCTCCATAAACAACACCATTTCCATTGTTTGAGTTGAAATAGCTGAAGGGTTTATTTGTAGTGAAATCATGAGATTTAATGCACAAGTTAAAATTTAACATTTTATGGAAGAACAGACCTGAGTGTCGATATTTGACTGGCCGGTCAGTTGAAAAAGGTTCTGATCTGGAAATGCGACATGTGTCGGATCAGAAAGCCGAGCAGGGTGAAACTATGGAACTATTGCAAGAGTTACAAAATACACGTGGACTAAGATGTTAACTGTCCTTGCTACCACCAGTGGGATCATCAGTTGATCTGCTACCCGTCTTCAGGAGTTTCGGCCTGCTTATGATCAACACTCCCTCGAGGTGGTGGGCCAGCAGTGCTAAAGCACCACCTCCCACTGGTGAGCTTAAAAACTTGGCATCTGCATCTATCAGAGTTGTTGGTCACTTCCATCCAACAGATAGTCTACTCTTCAGGTGTCTATGCAACTACTGAAGGGTTTGCAAGATATGTATACACTGTCTGACTATCTGCCCCTCTGGACATACTTGGTCCACACCCATGCTGATCCTTTCTCTGCTGCCTCAGCTACAGCCCTGCTGGTTGACTTGATCTCTCTTCTAGTGAAGCCAAGGTCACGGAGCCACTTCTGGACAGTGAACGCAATAAACCCACGGCAGTCTACTTCGAATGGATAGCGTGAGACCTTCCACCCTCTGTCTCTGCACTCTGATCTTAATTCTGCATATTTGGTTAACTTGCACTCATGGGCTTCATTGATGTTGTCTTCCCAGGGGACTATGAGTTCACCAATAACCACTTCTCTACTGGTGTCAGACCATACGATTATATCTGGACGCAAAGTGGTGAAAGCTATTTGCTCCGGGAAACTGCCTTTCCCGTCCAGGTCAGCCTTGACACACCAATCATTGGCTGAAGAAAGTATGCTTGATCGTGAGCCTATGCTGTAACACCCTTGACTTGGAGCCTTCTTTCACAAATGATATGCGATGTTCTGTGCAGCATGGGGCATGAGATAAGTTGTGCTGCAGTACTCTCTGCTCAACCGCTTCTGTCACAACTTTGAGAACGTTGTTATGTCTCCAAGTGTACATGCCGCTGGAAAGATTGACTCCGCATGCACTCAAAATACGTTGAAGTGTTCCCTTCTCGCCACAAGAAGCACACCTGTCTGTCTTATCTTCATACCAGGTGCTGAGGTTGGCAGGTGTTGGGAGCAGATCGTACGCTGCTCTGCATAAAAAAGAAATGTGGAGCGGTTCCATCTGCCACAGAATTCCAAGATAGGTGTCGTTGTTCAACACTTTCTCACCGGGTCCAAGCCCCTTGTTTGGCCAGGCCAGCTGTTTTAGTTAACCTCTTCTCCTCTTCTACCTCTCGTATTGCTTGTGTTATAAGCTCACGGCGCTCCTTACCTGTAGAAGATGACCACCACTTGTGGGTTGTCCATCCAAGTCCCTGGCGGCCTAGCTGGATAGCCCCAACCATCTCCTTGTGCTTCAATCTGGACTCTGCTTCATCAACTGCTACACGGGCTGACCACTTCCTGCCTGATCTCACATCCGGCTGGGTGTTCTTGGTGACAGGGTCTTTTGAGTCTCGAAGCATCAAGAATGATCTTACCTTGGCTACCTTGACCTCCTCAGCAAGGGATTGTACTGGGATGGTAAGCTTTGTCTGGCTACTGTGGATTGCAACATTGGTGAGGCTGCTCGGAACTCCAAGCCACTTCTTCACATACTTGTTGATCTTCCGTTCCATTGCCTCAACGTGGGACATTGCCACTTCAAAGACAGTTAGTGGCCACATTATCCGTGGCATCAGTCCGTACTGCAAGCACCACAACTTCAATTTGCCAGGCAAGCCACGCTTGTCAACAGACATCAGACCTCTGCTGATCTGTTCTTCTGTCTCTTGAACCCTCTTGGTGACTCTCAGCTCCTCTGAGTACCATCGCCCGAGGCTCTTAACTGGTTGGTCCTGAATGGATGGAATCTGCTCTCCACAAAGGGTGAAATGAAAGTCAACCAGCTTTCCTCTCCTAAGAACAAGGCTCCTTGACTTCTTGGTCTTGAACTTCATTCTTCCCCAATCCATTAGCTCCTCGAGTCTAGATAGTACATTTCCCACTGCCTCCGTGCTGGGACCCAAAAGGTTGAGATCGTCCATGAACGCTCGTATTGGTGGTAACTCCCCTCCGCCATCAAGTGCGGCACCTGGTCCCAGTGATTCTGCAGCCCTCACAATGACCTCCATGGCTCACACAAAAAGGATGGGTGAAATCGCACATCCCATTGGGATTCCAACATCCAAGCTCTGCCACCTAGTTGTAAACTGCTGAGTGGAAAACCTCATCCGAAAATCATTGTAGTACTGCATAGCAAAGTTCCTCACCTTAGCAGAAATCTATAGGAATTCCATCGCAAACTCAATCAGGACATGGGGAACAGAACCACATGCATTTGCCAGATCAAGCCAAACTACAGCCAGATTTCTTCTCAACCTTTTTGATTCCTGGATGGTATGCCATATCACACTAGAGTGTTCAAGGCAGCCTGGGAAGCCTGGTATTCCTGCCTTCTGCACAGATGTATTTACTAATCCATTCTCTATCACAAATGAAGATATTCTTTCTGCCAGAATGCCAAACATAATCTTCCCCGCTACATTCAGGAGTGAAATCGGACGGAACTGATTCAAAGTAGAAGAATTCTCTTCCTTCGGGATGTATGCTCCTTCAGCCTCAATCCATGACAAAGGAACAACACCTTGTCTCCACACCACCTTTAAGAATCTCCACAAGTATTTCCTCAGCTGTTCACACTTCTTGAACACCTTATACGGCACTCCATTAGGTCCTGGAACTGAGCCTGACCTTGCCTTTCTGATGAACCGTTCGACTTCTGCCAGTCTGGGTTCTGACAGATCGAACTTCACTCCTGGCTTGGTAGGCTTCACAAGCCCTGAAATGTCAAGCAAAGGAGCCTCCCGCTGTTCGTTACAGTAAGTGCTTGCTAGGTGATCCTCAAGTTCTTGTTGAAAGATGTTAAGCTGCCCGCTCTTACTTTGTTCAAACAGTTTCTTTGTGAACTCGTGAGGGTTCTCAAAGAACGACTTTCTTGCCTTCTCTCTCTTCTTTCTCTTTTTACGTTGTGACTCTGCACGACGGAGTGATGCTAACTTTATTAGAAAATGCTCTCGGAGATCAGCAAGCCCTGGCTTGTCACCCTCACTTTCTACCTTCCACCTCCGTCTCAACGATCTAAGCTCTCTCCTCAACCTACTAATCTCCTTCTGGCGCCTGCTTGGTTGCTGTGTAGGTTTTGTTTTCTTCAGCTCAATCAAACCAAACCTGTACTTTCCAACATCGTAAATCATATGGCCCATCACTTCCAACTTTCTCTTTGATGTTCCCCTGAGAGTGTTCTCCAACATCATACTGATATCCTCATCAAACACACGCCAAGCCTTGTCATCTGCCATTGCTGGCCACTTGACCTTCCTCTTCACTCTCCTCCTCACCACTGCCATCATGCGAAGAATCTACCTGGGTACTGTGGTCTGAAACCTGACCTGGGTTATCTCTCGTCTGACCTGGAGTATGATGACGCTCTCCAGAGCGAATCGCTGTGGCTTGTGAATCAGTGGTTGAAAAGACCACATCATCTGTGCTTGGTGAAGAAATCTCATCTTCACCTTTGCTTGGTGGACTCGTAAACCTTTAATGTAATATCAGCACCAGGTAATTAACAAAAGGAATCAAAAGCATCACATAGAAACAATATGGAAGCTGAGTAACAAACTATCAGATGCTTGATTCCTCAATTCTGGAAACACATTTCAGACGGAGGTAGCATCTGTGCTCAGTAAAACTCCAAACAGTGCAGCGGAACGAAAGCAAGATGACGACGGCACCATACATAGTGTGACCAGTTCCAGTACCTTACCAGGGATACCGATCGCTACAATTGCAGGATAGAAAACGCCCGCGATGTAGTAAATCGCTGGATATCCCATATTTCGTCAGAGGCAGCGTTCAGTTGCACGGAACGTTCCAACTGTTCATATGGACCGGTGGCAGGTTTTACTGAGTTATATGCAATTCATAGTAATTCCACTGAGGCAATTAGTGTGGTTATGACATCAGTCGCATGAGGGACAACTAGCTGCACAGTTATATTAAGTGTTTTTCTCACTGTGTAACTGTGCCATGAATTCGTATCCCCAAGGGACGTTGCAACTTGTTAACTTTTAAACAAAAGATGATACGAACTTTCCAAGACATCTGACGTCAGCTGCTGAAATGAGACATTTTCTGATCAGTGTTGTTCCTAACATGGACAATCAACTTCGAACAGTGGCAAACCCTGGTACGGCCCTTCGACATGAGCGTTAAACCAGATGAGGGTAGCCGGGAAACTTGAAATCACGTGAGTCAGGGATTTGCTTTCCCCTGCATGTGAAGCCAGTTCCCGGACTCGGCGGATTAGATCAACTACAAGATCCAACACCCAAGAAGGCGGTGCAGCCGCGCTTCATGGAGAGCGAAGGTCAAAACAGGACACAGACGTGGTCACGGTTACCTGCTGCAGCCGAGGATGTCTCGAATCTGGACGTTCGTTCCTGCCATTGGACCACGACGTTTGAGTAGAATTGAATTGAATGGAATGATCTTTATTGTCATCATACATGGGTACAATGAAACTCTGCTTGGCTTCCTCTTAAGCAATTAAATACAGCGGTAGATAAAAACAAGACAGAAACAGAAGAACAGTATTAAATAGATAAGTAACAGAAAAATAGGTTGCAGCAGCTCCAGAATATCACAGTAATGCCGAGAGAGTGGAGCTGCCCCAGTGCAACGGCTTTTTCACCATGAAATTCTTCCCTCAAAAGTTACGCCATCGTCGACACCGATAAATTAACACCGATAAACAATAATTAAAAAGGAATTAGAAATATACCAAATCAGCTCGGGCGTAACACCTTAATATTCTACCAGGATTTTACCATGCACGATTTTCACAATCATTTCAAGTATACATCTGTATTTCAGTTGTGATTCTTCATATTCCATATAAGTTGTTACCACAGCTATTTCCGAGAAAGACATTTTCAGTTTATCGCCAATGGGCGCATATAAATACATAGACAGGTGCATAGATAGATAGATATATAGATTGGGAAGAATTACATTTATGAGACAGATAATTTGATTCCCTTTCTGGGCTGTGAGGAGAAACTGGGATTACTTCCCTGCTTTCAAGTGATCCATTACTGCAATGAACAGCACTGTCGCAGGTCTACACTGCCCGCGCGGTGTTACCAGTGATTATTCTGACAAGTCACCAAGCATATGGATAACGTCACTGCCATACCAGATCCCTCAGTTCTGCAATGTTATCTCACATTTTATTCAGTCCAACTATCTCTCACAAAGATAATATCACTGCTTGTTCAGAACCATCTCTGAGTATAATGATAATTTCCTTGCTTGCAGTCCCATGATGGACACAGCGAAAACAAAATGTATAACCATAAGGCCATAAGAATATAATAACATTGCTCTTTATTAAAAAGCTCCTCAGCAGAATCACACTGTTAGTAATGATACCCAGTCATCACCAACCACACTGTGGCTGGACATTAAAATATATTGATTATGTCTTTATTTGTCAATGCCCGCTTCCATGCAACAAATAACATTTTGATAACGCCGCAAATTACAAACTGGAGAATCAATAGCTCAGATGTGCAATCAGTAATGTGATTTATAGTTACCCTGCACAGCAGGAGATGTGGATAGAACTTCCATAGAACTTTTATGCAACTTGTGGCTATGGGCTTGCTTTTACGGGTTGTACACTTCAGAGGAGAGGGATGTTCTGTCAATGTAATACAAGGGTTTCTTCTTTCATGTTACTTGCTAAGGCTAATAAAATGGCTTCTCTGTAGTGTTATAATAAAATGGCTTCTCTGTAATGTTAACTGCTGAGATTCTGTGGCAGCATGAGTGGGTTATAAGTAGTGATAACGGGACTTGTATTCATTTGCCAACCAATTGAGATAGATGTTATTCTTTAATGTGTATCTGAAAGCTGTTGTTTGCGCGGGATTTGAGGCAGGACATGCCACGGGGATGAAGAGAGATGACGCACACGAAAAGATGCTGTTAGCTGGCTAGCGGAGCGAAACCCGAGCGGGGGCTCGGGACCCGGCGGAGTTCGGAGGAGATCGAATGGTGGAAAGGCGATGTTGCGTGAGCTCCAACAAATTATTTGTGCACAGACTGAATAAAGATACAGAGGCGGCTTTTTTATATTTTGGTTTTCTACTAACCCCACAGTTCAAGTAAGAGTTATAAATTCTTAATTATTTAACAGCATCCTGTGAACGGCTTGTCATTACGGGATACTGATTTTAAACAGGGGACACTACACGCAGCATCCCCCCAAACGAGAGTGCTAAATTTTGGGTGGGTAGAGGGGTTGTCACCCCCAAGATCATGCCACTAGACAGAACGAATATTACATTTGGGGGCTTCGTCAGTGGATTTGTTTCAGTGGGGTGCTGTGTGATCGCCCTGGTTAAATCAGCGCTGATTTGTCTCTGTGGGATTGCGTTTAGTAATGTGTATCTCTCTGAGAACGCGTGCGTGTTGAGTACCTTGGATGAATTTTTAATTTGATTTATGAGTATGGTTAAAACTGATGGCGAAGTTGAACTCGTAATGCAAAAGTTTGATAAAATGGCGGGTTCCGACCTTGTTTTAGCGCGGCTAGCTTTGACGTCACGGAGGTGAGATTGCCACTGTCTATTGATGCCCCAGGTGAGGCGGGGCCATGGGCTGTCCATACTGTCAGGGGGGAGGGGGAACGGATCTCTCGGTTGTTAGATGAGTGGCAGTGCCCGGTTTAGGGAAAGCGACAGGGATTGGCTGAAAGTCTGAATAGGCGGGCTGCTGACGGTGTTAGAACTGTAAGGTTCAATTACCCTGTAGTCACAGCTAACAGTTATCTGAAAACGTGGGAAAATGCGTTTGGTTCGACTGGAAGTAACATACAGTACCCGTGGGGCTTCCAATACCTGTGTCAGGAGATTGGGGGAAAGCTTTCATTGTGTCTTCTCCGGCTGGGGGCAGCTAAATTGCTTGAGGTGCCGGGGGGATCATTTCAGGAGATCAGTCCCTCCCTCAGTTGTTCAGCTGATCAGAGAGGAGTCGGGAATCTAGGTGGAGGCCCAGTGGGTGAACGGCTTGGGTTTTCTAGGGGAACACGTTCCTAGCAACGTACCAAGGAACTCCAGAAAGGAAAAGACCCTATTCCTGAAGGCTTAGTGGGACCACGCTCCCGTGTGTCGTTGCGGATAGATGGAAGCCATGCTAAGGCCATCCTCGATACCGGGGCGCAGGTCAAGTTGCTGTACAGTTCGTTTTACAACCGGTATTTTAAGTATTTACTCTTGACACCTTTCAGGGCACTGGATATTTGGAGATTCAGTGCTGGGAGGTATCCAGCCGGCGATTTCCAGTCAGTGAAACTGGAGTTCTCGGAGGCCAAGGTGGGGGTGTCTGAGGTTCGTGAGTCGTTAGTGTTGATGTGTCCGTACACTGTTGAGATGGACCTGCCAGAGGAAGGCGGGTGAGAGCTGTTTGGGGGCATTGTCTGTGCACCCAGTGTTTCGAGCTGCTTGTGCGGACGTGTCTGGCAGCACTGGGCCGTTACGGAATTTGAACGAGAGCCGATGTTGGTACGGCCCGGGGGAAGTATCGAGAGTGATGAATTTTAATTTTTTCTGCAGTCTCTGAGGGTAAAGCCCTCTCCGTGGACGCTCCGAAATACCACGGGTTGGGTGGGGCGGGGGGGAGTTGACCCCTGAAGAAGCGTCGGTGAGAGAGCGGTCGCGGCGACTGGCCCCTGTAGACGCGGGAGTCGTAGGCAGCGCGTGTACGAATTCCAGGACACTGAACAGGTGCACCGTCCCTGATCAGTGTGCGATCCCGAGAGTCGAAGACGCGCTGGTCTGTCTGAATGGTGCGAAGTGGTTTAATGTGCTGGATCTGAGGAGTGGATATTGTCCGATCCTGATGAGTGAGGCCGACAAGGAGAGGATGGCCGTTATCGGTCCCCTGGGATTCTTCGAGTCCGAAAAGATGCCCAGGGAATATCCGGAGCCCTTGCAACCTTCCAGCGCGGCATGGAGAAGACAGTGGGGGATGTGGAATAGGGTAAAGCACAATGGGTAGTAGAAGCAGGCGGAACCATGAGGGAGGTGATAGGCAGCTGGGAGAGGGTGCAGAGTGAAATAGGGATAGAGGAAAGGTGGGGGAGGGAATTACCGGAAGGTGGAGAATTCTATGTTCATACCGAGGGGCTGGAGACTACCTAGACGGTATATGAGGTGTTGCTCCTCCAACCTGACTTTAGCCGCATCGTGGCAGTAGAGGAGGCTATGCATGGACATATCTGAATGGGAGTGAGAAGCAGAGTTGAATTAGGTGGCAACCGGGAGTTCTGGCGGACAGAGAGGAGGTGCTCGACGAAGCGGTCGCCCAATTTGCGTTTGACTTCACCGATGTAGAGGAGGCCGCACCGGGAGCACCGGATGCAATAGTTGATCCCAACAGACTCACAAGTGAAGTTTGCCTCACCTGGAATGACCGGGGCCCTGAATGGTGGCAAGAGAGGAGGTGTAGGGACAAGTGTAGTACTTACGCTTACAGGGATAAGTGCTGGGTGGGAGATCCGTTGGGAGGGACGTGTGGATCAGGGAGTCGCGGAGGGACCGATCCCTGCGGAAAGCGGAGAGGGGTGGAGAGGGAAAGATGTGCTTAGTGGTGGGGTCCTGTTGAAGGTGGCGGAAGTTGCGGAGGATAATATGCTGGATCCGGAGGCTGCTGGGCTGGTAGGTGAAGACAAGGGGAACTGTGTCCGTGTTGTGGTGGCGGGAGGATGGGGTGAGGTCCAAAGTGCGGGAAACTGAGGAGATGCGAGTGAGGGCATCACTGATGATGGCAGAAGGAAACCACGATCCTTAAAGAAAGAGGACATTTGAGATGTCCTGGAACGGAAAGCCTCATTCTGGGAGCAGATGCGGCGGAGACGGAGGAACTGGGAATAGAGAATGGCATATTTGCATGTGGCGGGTTGGGAAGAAGTATAGTCGAGGAAGTTATGAGAGCCAGTGGGCTTGTAGAAGATGTCAGTGGACAGTCTGCCTCCAGAGATGGAGACCGAGAGATCGAGAAAGGGGAGAGAAGTGTCCGAGATAGACCAAGTGAATTTGACGGCTGGGTGGAAGGTTGAAGTAAAGTCCATGAAATTGACGCGCTCAGCATGGCTGCAGGAATCAGCACCAATTTAGTCGTGTCATGGTTCGGTCCGTGTAGTCCGCATTCCGGTTTACGGTCTGGTCCGTGGGCTCAGGACTCCGGGTCTTCCAGCTGTCCCTCGTTTTGTTGAGTTAAAAATAGGCACCTGATTCCCATCTTGGGTCTTGAACTATAAGTGGCCTTGGGGTCGAGTGTGAGCTGCTGGTTTGTCTTGTCAGTCCCCCTTGGAGCAACCTGCTGATGGAAGGCTAGTGAAACCATTCGTGATCTCTAGGCCTTGTTGGAGGACCACTGCTTAATGGAGCCTTGTTGCCACTGGTTGGAGAAGTCATCGTGGTATGGATTTGGCCGTTTCTGTAGCCAGCCTAGGTTGCTGGCTGCCCTGAGACTCAGAGCCATCCTGGATTGAGCTCCGTACCTGTCCTTGCCTCCGTCGGGTAAGCCAGGCCGTAATTGCTGTTACCCTGTTGTTGGGTTCGTCCCTCCCTGTCCTTGCCTCCGTGGGGTGAAGTTCCGTGTCCTGCCCAGGAGAACCTCCAGGAACCCAAGCCTCGAGGATCCCAAGGCAAGCTCCAGGAACCCAAGCCTCGAGGATCCCAAGCTAAGCTTCAGGAACCCAAGCCTCCAGACCAAGACCCCAGCCTGCAGCCAAGCTCAAGAGCAAAGACCCCAGCCTGCCTCCAAGTGCAGGCCTCTAGACCGCAACCACATCCTGTCCTGAAGCCATGTCATTTCCCTGTCTGGCTCTGGGGTCCGAGCCCGAGGCAAGACCCAGGTTCTGGGTCCTTGTCCAGTCTCGGACTCGCAGTCGAAACCTTGTCACCTAGTCCATGGTTTCTAGTCCTGGTCCCGCTTTCCCTAGCCCAAGTCTGGCCATCGCTCTGTATCGTAGTCCTGTCCCTAGTACTTCTGTGTCTTGACTTGGGTCCGTTCCCAGCCACCTCCTTATGACACCAGGTTGAGTCGGTATTGAAGAAGGCGAATGCAATGTTAGCATTTATTTCGAGAGGAATAGAGTATAGGAGCAGGGATGTGATGTTGTGGCTCTATAAGGCGCTGGTGAGCCTCATTCGGAGTACTGTGGGCAGTTTTGGTCTCCTTATTTAAGAAAGGATGTGCTGACATTGGAGACGGTACAGAAAAGATTCACTAGAATGATTCTGGGAATGAGAGGGTTAACATATGAGGAACGTTTGTCTGCTCTTGGACTGTATTCCTTGGAGTTTAGAAGAATGAAGGGAGACCTCAAAGAAACATTTCGAATGTTGAAAGGCATGGACAGAGTGGATGTGGCAAAGTTGTTTCCCATGATGGGGCGAGTCTAGTACGAGAGGGCATGACTTGAGGATTGAAGGGCGCCCATTCAGAACAGAAATGTGAAGAATTTTTTTTAGTCAGAGGGTGGTGAATCTATGGAATTTGTTGCCACGGGCAGCAGTGGAGGCCAAGTCATTGGGTGTATTTAAGGCAGAGATTGATGGGTATCTGAGTAGCCAGGGCATCAAAGGTTATGGTGAGAAGGTGGGGGAGTGGGACTAAATGGGTGAATATATCAGCTCATGATAAAATGGCGGAGCAGACTCGACGGGCCGAATGGCCGACTTCTGCTCCTTTGTTTTATGGTCTTTTGGACCTCAGGGGACTCCTGTACTACCTGCCTACTGCTAGGCTGTCTAGTGGCCACCCATTCCCTTTCTGCCTGTGTAGCCTTTATCTGCGGTGTGGCCAACTCACTGAACGTGCTATTCACGACTTTCTCAGCATCGCGGATGCTCCAGTATGAATTCAATCGCAGCTCCAGCCGCTCAATGCGGTCTGCCAGAAGCTGCAGCTGGACATATTTCCTGCACACATCGTCGTCAGGGACACTGGAAGTATCCCTGATTTCCCACATGCTGCAGGAGGAAGAAACCACGGGGCCTATCTCAGTTGTCATGACCTAGCCAATACGCTATAGCCTCGCCGCCTTCCTTGCTTCAAATAAAATACCGATGCAGACCGTTCTCCTTTTGAAGGAACTTACCCGGCCTTACCTCACTCGGAGTGAAGCTCGTCCTCAGCCTCTGCTCGCTGAAGACTCTCGAGCCAAAGCCTTCCTACTCTGTGTCCCTCTACTCCTTCGCCCGCTCCGTCAAACTGCTCTCTTTTAAATACTCCCGCTGCCTCATTGACCGACTTACACGCGCTTGCGCAGTCCTGCCCCGATCAACCGCCGAGAAAAAAAAAGTAACGTATATAATGTAGATAATGTTCATCAATCTCCGAATATTGGATAAGGAGTAACGGCCTTTAATAAAGCCGGTTTGATCCATAGCGATGATTTTAGTTAAAATATTTTCCAAACGGTTAACCATCATCTTAGAAAGATTTTTTGCATCCATATTTAATAGCGAAATAGTCCTATATGATAAACATTCAGTAGAATCTTTATCTTTCTTAAGGATTAAGGAAACAGAAGCTTCATAAAAAGGAGGTAAATTACCCTGCTCAAAAGATTCGTGAAATATTTCTAAAAGATATGGAGATAGTAATTTTTCAATTTTTTGTAAAATCCTACCGAATAACCATCAAGTCCAGGAGCTTTACCTGATTGCATTGATAACACAGCTTTCTGAATTTCATGCTCAACAACTGGAGCATCAAGGATCCGTTGATTTTCAACAGAAATTTGAGGAAATTTAATCTTATGTAAAAAAGCACTCATTTTGGAGGAGTCTGCAGGAAATTGAGATTTATAAAGATCAGAATACAAATCCTGAAAAAAAATTATTAATGTCTTCATGATTACTTACTGTATCTCCATTGTCTTTATGAATCTTTAAAATTTGTCTTTTAGCTCTCGCGGCCCTCAGTTGTGAAGCTGAGAGCCTATTATTTGATCCCAAAAAAATATAAAACTGACTTTTCAATGTAAGCAAATATCCTTCAATAGGATAAGTTAATAATAAATTATATTGTGATTGTAATTCCACTCTTTTAAACAAATCAACATTTGGAGAGATTGCATCGATGTTATCTAAACCTTTAAATTGTTTAGACATTTTATCTAATTCCGTTCTTGTCTGTTTCTCTAGCTTAGCTAAATACGAAATAATCTGACCACGTAAATAAGCTTTTAATGTATCCCAAATTACTAACTTTGAGACGTTTCCTGTATTATTAAAGAGAAAAAACTCTTATCTGAGTTTCAATAAACTCAACAAAATCTGAACTTTGTAACAAATGTTCTGGAAAACGCCAAGGTGGTCTTGTAGAAACAACGTCTTTCAAATCAAATATTAGGTTTAAGGGAGAGTGATCAGAAATAACAATTGCATCATATTCACATTTCTGAACATTAAATAGAAGTCGAGGGTCGACTATAAAATAATCGATTTTCGAATATTTATTATGAACATGTGAGAAAAATGAATATCACTGGGATGCATATCTCTCCAAATTTCATTTAAGCCATAATCAATTAAAAAGGAATTAATAAGTGATGCAGAGCGATTAGGAAATTGATGTTTGGATGATGAATTATCTATTAAAGGATTTAAACAAGTATTAAAATCACCACCCATTAATAACATATATACATTTAGATCAGGTAAAAGAGCAAAAACATCTTTAAAGAATGAGGGATCATCAGCAGTTGCTCCATATATATTAACCAAAACCATTTTGCTGTTGTAAATAGTTCCTATAACAATCAAAAATCTATCATTGATATCAGATATAATATCCTCCTGATTGAAAAGAATATTGGATCAATTAAAATGGAAACACCTCTAATTTTACTTTGAGAATTTGTATGAAACGGAGGATCCTTCCAAAATTAAAAAAAAAATCGATTTTTATCACATAACCTGATATGCGTCTCTTGTACAAAAATTATATCAGGTTGGCATCGGTTAATAGTTTTAAATGTTTTCTTATGCTTAATAGGATTATTCCAACCACAGACATTCCAACTTAAAACATTTAATTGTTTAAATATCACCATGAGACTTTAGTTAGATGCATGTCAGGATAAGGTAATCGAGAATGGCGGAGATAAACAACAATAATAATTATTTGCATACACTCCGGAATTCCATAATGGGGTTAGAAAAGAAGAAAAGAGAAAAGGAGAAAATTCACCCAACCTACAAAGCCTGGAAATAAGTCGATATCAATTGACGCAAGCCCCAAAGAATGCATATGAAGCAATTATAAACTCCTCCTGCCTGAATAAAAGATAGAAATTGAAAGAGTGATCTCTGTCTCCCTTTTCCGGATATACAACTCATTACAGTCGACATACAGCTCATTACAATTGTGTTGAAAAGAACAGTTATTAGAAACGACCTTCAGTTTGAAAGTAACCTTCATAATATTAGATAAGGAAGGAAAAAACAACACGTCCAAAAATATCCTTGAAATATTTGCTCAGGAGAAAAGCAATCGCCATCTTTAAATTATTAAATCTATCTTTAAAACATAAAGGAACCCGAATATTTACTTAAAAGTTCTTAGCAAAAGCATACAAAGTGCAAAAGCAATAAGTTCATTTAAATGCTGCAAACAGAAAAAAAGTTCTAGATGGCTCAAAGTTATCTACAGTATTTCGACACTGACTCAATAGACCATCCCACCATGACCTGCTCTTTTTCTGCAGCCGTGACACTTTCCCTAATTAGAAATGCCATGCCCCCACCTCTTTTGTCTGGCACATTCAGTAGCTATTTCTGCTCCTGAGATATCCAGGTTTCTGTGTTGGCCGCACCGTCATAGTTCCACGTATTTCATCCACGCTCTAAGTTCATCCATCTTGTTTATGATATTCTTTGAATTAAAATAGACACATCTCAAATCACCACGCTGAGTGCATCTTTGCTCTGACATTTGCCTATCCTTCCTCACAAACTCCCTAAAAGCTGTCTCTACTTGTTTCAAACCACCCGATCCTTTGCCTCTTCACTGTAGTTCCCACCCCGCTGCAAATCTAGATCATACCCTCTCCAACTGTATCTGAAAACCTCCCCGCCAGGATATTGGTCACTTCGTATTCAAGTGCAATACATTCGTTGTTTATACAGGTCACACATGCCCCAGACGAGGTCCCAATGATTCCAAAATCTGAATCCCTGCCCTCTGCTCCAATCGTTCAGCCACGCATTTATCCTCCACCTATCTGTCGCGTGGCACAGGCAGAAATCCCTATATTACTACCTTTCAGGTCCTGCTTCTCAGCTTCCTTCCTAACTCCCTGTATTCTGCTTTCAGGGCTTCCACCCTTTTTCCTATCTATATCGTTTGTAACAATATGTAGTACGACTTCTGGCGGCTCACCCTCCCACTTCAGGACATTGTGGAAACACTCAGAACCATCACGAACCCTGGCACCTGGAAGGCAAACTACCATCCTTGTTCTTTTTCGTGTTCAGAGATTCTCCAATATCTTCCCAACTATAGAGTCCCCAATTACCGCTGCCATGCTCGTCCACTCCCTACTCCTCTGAGCCACAGGGCCAGACTCGGTGTCAGAGGCACGGCCCCAGGTAGGTTCGAGAACAGTTACTGCCCTCTGAGGACCAGGCTTTCTATTAAAAGGGGACAACTACACTCAAATTTACTTGTCCCATCATTGAAACGTTCCAGCAACCAATCACATTACTTTCAACCACTCTTTATCTCATGGCTTCCTTATTTATTGTTACTTATTCATATTTGTATTTTAATAGCGCATTGTCTTCTGCACTCTGGTTGATCTTTTATTGATCCTATTATAGTTATTATTTTATCGATTTGATGAGTATGGCAACTAGAAAATGAATGTTACATAGAAACATAGAAAATAGGTGCAGGAGTAGGCCATTCAGCCTTTCGAGCCTGCACCGCTATTCAGTATGATCATTGCTGATCATCCAACTCAGAACCCTGTACCAGCCTTCTCTCCATACCCCCTGATCCCTTTAGCCACAAGGGCCATATCTAACTCCCTCTTAAATATAGCCAATGAACTGGCCTCAACTGTTTCCTGTGGCAGAGAATTCCACAGATTCACCACTCCCTGTGTGAAGAACCTTTTCCTAATCATGTTAGGGTTGAATATTGAGATGTTTGTTCTTTGACAATAAATTTACTTTTATCTTTCAAACATCATTGATAGAGCCCTGAAAGTTTTGCACATGCCTCCCATGG